>NC_073263.2:82358740-82669407 GCF_029289425.2 Pan paniscus | reverse complement strand
AAGTAATCAAATTAAATGTAACTGTGAATATTAATGTGTGTGTTTGCATATGAATTAAACAGCATTTAAATTTTCACCAAAGAAAGATGATAGATAGATAGATAGATAGATAGATAGATAGATAGATCCTCAAAGGGAATTTTACAAATATTTGTGTAGCTTAATTATAAGTAAGTAAAAATAATTGAATCATAGAGTACATTGAATTTTAAAGCTGTGAAAATTTTTAAGAATGAAATAATTTAGTTCCTTTGCTTCATCGGTATGAAAACTGAATTTTAAAAAATAAAAACCAATTGAGCTGATGCTGAAACAATTTAAAAAGAGTAAAAACTTCCTTTGTTAAAATGAATGACAATTAAAATAACTTTTGAGACAATTTATTGATTAAAAGCTGAATGAGAATCATTGGCAATGTAGACATTATAAAAATCACAGGTCAGGAAGAGTACTGCTTTTCTTTTAGGCCTATCTGGAGAATGCATCTAGCAAGTAAATGTATGTAAGTCATAAGGGTTTACCTGCATTTCTAATATGATACAGTTAAGTGAAATGTGATGATTTCAGAGGGCAGCCATAAATGTCATCATGAGTTAGAATACAGATTAGGAACAATTTAAACAGTTAGAAAAGCTAATGCAAAGGTCATGCTACTCACAAACCATGAGGACTTCAATTTTCCTGACATTTCCTCTAAGGATGTGAAGTTCACAATCTCCAAAGGACCATTTAAGTTCTATCTCATAAAACTGGAAGGCTTTCTTTTTTCACAGTCAATGATCAACTAATAAGACAAGTGATTAGAGAGAAAGCAGTCCTAAGAAACAGAGCAAACATAATAAAATTACTTGGCATTCTTAATTTGGAAAGGCTACTAATTTAATCAGATCCAGCTAGCTTGATGAATAAAAATATTGGAGCCTGAAGGAGATATACTGAATATCAGAAGATTAGATTAATTAAATATAATGAATAATAGAAAGCAAATTAAAACATCAGGCTGAAGCTACAGGGGGCAAATTCCAGTTATTTATTTATTGTTTTGATCAAGTTTATTTAATTTTTCTGAGTTAAAATTTTCCTATTTTGTAAACTAAAATAAATATATATTTAGTTCAAGATTCTTGGGGCATTAAAGTAACAGCATATATAAAAGTTCTTAAAGGGGAGAGAGCCAAGATGGCCAAATAGGAAGAACTCTGGTCTACAGCTCCTAGCATGAGCGACGCAGAAGATGGGTGATTTCTGCATTTCCATCTGAGGTACCAGGTTCATCTCACTAGGGAGTGCCAGACAGTGGGCGCAGGACAGTGGGTGCAGCGCACCGTGCACGAGCCGAAGCAGGGCAAGGCATTGCCTCACTCGGGAAGCGCAAGGGGTCAGGGAGTTCCCTTTCCTAGTCAAAAAAAGGGGTGACAGACAGCACCTGGAAAATCAGGTCACTCCCACCCTAATACTGCGCTTTTCCGACGGGCTTAAAAAACAGCCCACCAGGAGATTATATCCCGCACATGGCTCAGAGGGTCCTACACCCATGGAATCTTGCTGATTGCTAGCACAGCAGTCTGAGATCAAACTGCAAGGCAGCGGCGAGGCTAGGGGAGGGGCACCCGCCATTGCCCAGGTTTGCTTAGGTAAACAAAGCAGCAGGGAAGCTTGAACTTGGTGGAGCCCACTACAGCTCAAGGAGGCCTGCCTGCCTCTGTAGGCTCCACCTCTGGGGACAGGGCACAGACAAACAAAAAGACAGCAGTAACCTCTGCAGACTTAAATGTCCCTGTCTGACAGCTTTGAAGAGAGCAGTGGTTCTCCCAGCACGCAGCTGGAGATCTGAGAATGGGTAGACTGCCTCCTCAAGTAGGTCCCTGACCCCTGACCCCCAAGAAGCCTAACTGGGAGGCACCCCCCAGTAGAGGCAGACTGACACCTCACACGGCCGGGTACTCCTCTGAGACAAAACTTCCAGAGGAACGATCAGACAGCAGCATTTGCGGTTCATGAAAATCCACTGTTCTGCAGCCACCACTGCTGATACCCAGGCAAACAGGGTCTGGAGTGGACCTCAAACTCCAACAGACCTGCAGCTGAGGGTCCTTTCTGTTAGAAGGAAAACTAACAAACAGAAAGGACATCCACACCAAAAACCCATCTGTACGTCACCATCATCAAAGACCAAAAGTAGATAAAACCACAAAGATGGGGAAAAAAACAGCAGAAAAACTGGACAGTCTAAAAAGCAGAGCGTCTCTCCTCCTCCAAAGGAACGCAGTTCCTCACCAGCAATGGAACAAAGGTGGACGGAGACTGAGTTTAATGAGTTGAGAGAAGAAGGCTTCAGACAATCAAACTACTCCGAGCTACAGGAGGAAATTCAAACCAAAGGCAAAGAAGTTAAAAACTTTGAAAAAAATTTAGACGAATGTATAACTAGAATAACCAATACAGAGAAGTGCTTAAAGGAGCGGATGGAGCTGAAAGCCAAGGCTCAAGAACTACGTGAAGAATGCAGAAGCCTCAGGAGCCAATGCGATCAACTGGAAGAAAGGGTATCAGTGATGGAACATGAAATGAATGAAACGAAGCAAGAAGGGAAGTTTAGAGAAAAAAGAATAAAAAGAAATGAACAAAGCCTTCAAGAAATATGGGATTATGTGAAAAGACCAAATCTACGTCTGATTGGTGTACCTGAAAGTGACGGGGAGAATGGAACCAAGTTGGAAAACACTCTGCAGGATATTATCCAGGAGAACTTCCCCAATCTAGCAAGGCAGGCCAACATTCAGATTCAGGAAATACAGAGAATGCCACAAAGATACTCCTCGAGAAGAGCAACTCCAAGACACATAATTGTCAGATTCACCAAAGTTGAAACGAAGGAAAAAATGTTAAGGGCAGCCAGAGAGAAAGGTCGGGTTACCCACAAAGGGAAGCCCATCAGACTAACAGTTGATCTCTCGGCAGAAACTCTACAAGCCAGAAGAGAGTGGCGGCCAATATTCAACATTCTTCAAGAAAAGAATTTTCAACCCAGAATTTCATATCCAGCCAAACTAAGCTTCATAAGTGAAGGAGAAATAAAATACTTTACAGACAAGCAAATGCTGAGAGATTTTGTCACCACCAGGCCTGCCCTAAAAGAGCTCCTGAAGGAAGCACTAAACAAGGAAAGGAACAACCAGTACCAGCCACTGCAAAATCATGCCAAATTGTAAAGACCATCGAGGCTAGGAAGAAACTACATCAACTAATGAGCAAAATAACCAGCTAACAACATAATGACAGGATCAAATTCACACATAACAATATTAACTTTAAATGCAAATAGACTAAATGCTCCAATTAAAAGACACAGACTGGCAAATTGGATAAAGAGTCAAGACCCATCAGTGTGCTGTATTCAGGAAACCCATCTCACGTGCAGAGACACACATAGGCTCAAAATAAAAGGATGGAGGAAGATCTACCAAGCAAATGGAAAACAAAAAAAGGCAGGGGTTGCAATCCTAGTCTCTGATAAAACAGACTTTAAACCAACAAAGATCAAAAGAGACAAAGAAGGCCATTACATAATGGTAAAGGGATCAATTCAACAAGAAGAGCTAACTATCGTAAATATATATGCACCCAATACAGGAGCATCCAGATTCATAAAGCAAGTCCTTAGTGACCTACAAAGAGACTTAGACTCCCACACAATAATAATGGGAGACTTTAAAACCCCACTGTCAACATTAGACAGATCAACAAGACAGAAAGTTAACAATGATACCCAGGAATTGAACTCGGCTCTGCACCAAGCAGACCTAATAGACATCTACAGAACTCTCCACCCCAAATCAACAGAATAAACATTTTTTTCAGCACCACACCACACCTATTCCGAAATTGACCACATACTTGGAAGTAAAGCTCTCCTCAGCAAATGTAAAAGAACAGAAATTATAACAAACTGTCTCTCAGACCACAGTGCAATCAAACTAGAACTCAGGATTAAGAAACTCACTCAAAACTGCTCAACTACATGGAAACTGAACAACCTGCTCCTGAATGACTATTGGGTACATAACGAAATGAAGGCAGAAATAAAGATGTTGTTTGAAACCAACGAGAACAAAGACACAACATACCAGAATCTCTGGGACCCATTCAAAGCAGTGTGCAGAGGGAAATTTATAGCACTAAATGCCCACAAGAGAAAGCAGGAAAGATCCAAAATTGACAACCTAACATCACAATTAAAAGAACTAGAAAAGCAAGAGCAAACACATTCAAAAGCCAGCAGAAGGAAAGAAATAACTAAAATCAGAGCAGAACTGAAGGAAATAGAGACACAAAAAACCCGTCAAAAACTTAATGAATCCAGGAGCTGGTTTTTTGAAAGGATCAACAAAATTGATAGACTGCTAGCAAGACTAATAAAGGAAAAACAGATAAGAATCAAATAGATGCAATAAAAAATGATAAAGGGGATATCACCACCGATCCCACAGAAATACAAACTACCATCAGAGAATACTACAAACACCTCTACGCAAATAAACTAGAAAATCTAGAAGAAATGGATAAATTCCTCGACACATACACCCTCCCAAGACTAAACCAGGAAGAAGTTGAATCTCTGAATACACCAATAACAGGATCTAAAATTGTGGCAATAATCAATAGCTTACCAACCAAAGAGTCCAGGACCAGATGGATTCACAGCCAAATTCTACCAGAGGTACAAGGAGGAACTGGTACCATTCCTTCTGAAACTATTCCAATCAATAGAAAAAGAGGGAATCCTCCCTAACTGATTTTATGAGGCCAGTATCATCCTGATACGAAAGCTGGGCAGAGACACAACCAAAAAAGAGAATTTTAGACCAATATCCTTGATGAACATTGATACAAAAATCCTCAATAAAATACTGGCAAACTGAATCCAGCAGCACATCAAAAAGCTTATCTACCATGATCAAGTGGGCTTCATCCCTGGGATGCAAGGCTGGTTCAATATATGCAAATCAATACATGTAATCCAGCATATAAACAGAACCAAAGACAAAAACCACATGATTATCTCAATAGATGCAGAAAAGGCCTTTGACAAAATTCAACAACCCTTCATGCTAAAAACTCTCAATAAATTAGGTATTGATGGGACGTATCTCAAAATAATAAGAGGTATCTATGACAAACCCACAGCCAATATCATACTGAATGGGCAAAAACTGGAAGCATTCCCTTTGAAAACGGGCACAAGACAGGGATGCCCTCTCTCACCACTCCTATTCAACATAGTGTTTGAAGTTCTGGCCAGGGCAATTAGGCAGGAGAAGGAAATAAAGTGTATTCAATTAGGAAAAGAGGAAGTCAAATTGTCCCTGTTTGCAGATGACATGATTGTATATCTAGAAAACCCCATTGTCTCAGCTCCAAATCTCCTTAAGCTGATAAGCAACTTCAGCAAAGTCTCAGGATACAAAATCAATGTACAAAAATCACAAGCATTCTTATACACCAATAACAGACAAACAGAGAGCCAAATCATGAGTGAACTCCCATTCACAATTGCTTCAAAGAGAATAAAATACCTAGGAATCCAACTTACAAGGGATGTGAAGGACCTCTTCAAGGAGAACACAAACCACTGCTCAATGAAATTAAAGAGGATACAAACAAATGGAAGAACATTCCATGCTCATGGGTAGGAAGAATCAATATCATGAAAATGGCCATACTGCCCAAGGTAATTTATAGATTCAATGCCATCCCCATCAAGCTACCAATGACTTTCTTCACAGAATTGGAAAAACTACTTTAAAGTTCATATGGAACCAAAAAAGAGCCCGCATCGCCAAGTCAATCCTAAGCCAAAAGAACAAAGCTGGAGGCATCACACTACCTGACTTCAAACTATACTACAAGGCTACAGTAACCAAAACAGCATGGTACCGTTACCAAAACAGAGATATAGATCAATGGAATAGAACAGAGCCCTCAGAAGTAACACCGCTTATCTACAACTATCTGATCTTTGACAAACCTGACAAAAACAAGCAATGGGGAAAGGATTACCTATTTAATAAATGGTGCTGGGAAAACTGGCTAGCCATATATAGAAAGCTGAAACTGGATCCCTTCCTTACACTTTATACAAAAATTAATTCAAGATGGATTAAAGCCTTAAACGTTAGACCTAAAACCATAAAAACCCTAAAAGAAAACCTAGGCATTACCATTCAGGACATAGGCATGGGCAAGGACTTCATGTCTAAAACACCAAAAGCAATGGCAACAAAAGCCAAAATTAACAAATGGGATCTAATTAAACTAAAGAGCGTCTGCACAGCAAAAGAAACTACCATCAGAGTGAACAGGCAACCTACAAAATGGGAGAAAATTTTCACAACCGACACATCTGACAAAGGTCTAATATCCAGAATCTACAATGAACTCAAACAAATTTACAAGAAAAAAACAAACAACCCCATCAAAAAGTGGGCAAAGGACATGAACAGACACTTCTCAAAAGAAGACATTTATGCAGCCAAAAAACACATGAAAAAATGCTCACCATCACTGGCCATCAGAGAAATGCAAATCAAAACCACAATGAGATACCATCTCACACCAGTTAGAATGGCAATCATTAAAAAGTCAGGAAACAACAGGTGCTGGAGAGGATGTGGAGAAATAGGAACACTTTTACGCTGTTGGAGGGACTGTAAACTAGTTCAACCATTGTGAAAGGCAGTGTGGCAATTCCTCAGGGATCTAGAACTGGAAATACCATTTGACCCAGCCATCCCATTACTGGGTATATACCCAAAGGACTATAAATCATGCTGCTATAAAGACACATGCACACGTATGTTTATTGCGGCACTATTCACAATAGCAAAGACTTGGAACCAACCCAAATGTCTAACAATGATAGACTGGATTAAGAAAATGTGGCACATATACACCATGGAATATTATGCAGCCATAAAAAATGATGAGTTCATGTCCTTTGTAGGGACATGGATGAAACTGGAAGTCATCATTCTCAGTAAACTATCGCAAGGACAAAAAACCAAACACCACGTGTTCTCACTCATAGGTGGGAATTGAACAATGAGAACACATGGACACAGGAAGGGGAACATCACACTCTGGGGTCTGTTGTGGGGTGGGGGGAGGGGGGAGGGATAGCTTTAGGAGATATACCTAATGCTAAATGACGAGTTAATGGGTGCAGCACACCAGCATGGCACATGTATACATATGTAACTAACCTGCACACTGTGCGCATGTACCCTAAAACTTAAAGTATAATAATAATAAAATTTTAAAAGAAAGTTCTGATATAGTTAATACACACTTATACATTTTAAAAAGCGTAGCCTAAAATATAGGAAATATAGGTTGTATAATATTGTATGTGATTTGGATAAATAATTGAAAAATAAATACATAATGGAAACAAAATAAATATATCACTTTCATGCTTACATATGTGCGGAGACCAGATCAATAGGGAAGACCCTAACCCAGCGGCACTAGAGGAATTAAAGACACACACAGATACATAGAGGTGTGGAGTTGGAAATCAGGGGTCTCACAGCCTTCAGAGCTGAGAGCCTGGAACATACATTTACCCACATATTTATTGACAGCAAGCCAGTGATAAGCATTGTTTCTATAGATTATAGATTAACTAAAAGTATTCCTTATGGGAAATAAAGGGATGGGCCGAAATAAAGGGATGGGTTGGGCTAGTTATCTACAGCAGGAGTATGTCCTTAAGGCACAGATCACTCATGCTGCTGTTTGTGGTTTAAGAATGCCTTTAAGCAGTTTTCTGCCCTGAGTGGGCTGGGTGTTCCTTGCCCTCATTCCAGTAAACCTACAAACTTCCAGTGTGGGCATCATGGCCATCAAGAATATGTCACAGTGCTGCAGAGATTTTGTTTATGGCCAGTTTTGGGGCCCCTTATGGCCAGAGTTTGGGGGCCTATTCCCAACACATATGTAAAATGAAGATGAGAATAGAGAATTAATATGGTTTGGCTGTGTCTCTATCCAAATCTCATCTTTAATTGTAGCTCACATAATCCTCACATGTTGTGGGAGGGACCCGGTGGGAGGTAATTGAATCATGGGGGTGGGTCTTTCCCATGCTGTTCCCATGATAGTGAATAAGTCTCCTGGGATCTGATGGTTTTATAAAGGGCAGTTCCCCTGCACATGTTCTCTTGTCTGCTGCCATGTAAGATATGCCTTTGCTCCTCCTTTGCCATCCGCCATGATTGTGAGGCCTAAAATATTGGTTGTACAATATTGCATGTGATTTGGATAAATAATTGAAAATTAAATACATAATGGCAACAAAATAAATATATCCTCCCCAGCCATGTGGAACTGTGAGTCCATTAAACCTCTTCCCTTTATAATTACCCAGTCTGTGGTAATTAGCAGCATGAGAACAGAGTAATACAAGAATTTTTCTTAATATAATCAGAATCAAATGCTAAATCTTAGATATCTGAATATTTAAAGCAAAAGCCTTCTTATCTTATTTGTTGAAATGGTATCTTTACCGTACAATTTTATTTTTATAATTTGACTAGATAAATTAGCGTACTGTATACTATTTTTTCAAAATGTTCTTCATTTTCCATTTAATAAGTCCCAGTCTTTCTTAAGCAATAAGAACATTGGAATAAAGATAAGAATAAAGTAGAATTGCAATCCTACCTTTATATTTCCACAAAAGAGGGAGAATAGTTCACATTTATATAAAATTATATTTTCATTGAATTAAGTTAAGAAGAGTTGAGTAATGTCTTCTCTCTGACATACGGGAGTACAACATTCCAGGTCAAAAGTATTGCATTTTAAGCAATTGTCTCTGGAATGCCTGCTTTCCAACAATTAACTTGATTCTAGTGAGAAATACTTGCTTATCTCCCTCCCAATTAATAATTATTGCCCTTGTTTTACTTGCATGTCCCAGGTACTGAAAACCTGAAATGATATATTTGACTCAGGAGGAAAAGATTAACAATAGTTCCTTCTTAGTAAGTTTTGTTGACGTTATTCTTTATAGATCTCATACATTTATCATACTAGGATAGCTTTGACATTATTTCTTCTTATTAAGTTTAATACCACTGTCTTATTTACTAAATCTGTTGTTTATCTGTCATACTTTGTGGTTCTATATTTTGGGCTCTATATAGGAAACCAGGGAAGATATAGATGTTCCACATAAAAATCAAATTCACATATGATGCCATCAGCGAAATACCAAAAATGGCTGCTTGGAAGCTGTAAATGCCATACAAATACTCTTATGGCAATGAGGCTAGAAATGGGGAAAGACTGAAAGGCTTCCTCAGTTTGTAAGTCTCTTAATTCAGAATCGCAACCACCCTGTGTGTTTGCAGAGGAAATAGATAGTTTGTAAGCTGCTTCAATTTATTGCTTGAGAACATGTGGAGAAAGGGAATACAGGACATTTGGAAGAGCTCACAACGGTGTTGCTGAAACTCCATTTTAGACTGAGAACTGCTCTTCGACATATTTGTCCTGAAAGTTTGATGGGAAATTCTCTTGTCGCAAGTTGCACTAAACTACCACAAGGGGTTTTTCTTAGAGTTCTTTCATCAGGAACTCTGCGACAAATACTAAAAGCTGCAAAACAGAATGCCAAGCAATACTCTTGAGGGTAAGATATGGTATGTTAAAGCCTCTTGGACTGTTTATAGGTTATTTGGTGAATGTAAATATATCAAACATTACTACACTTTTCCATATGCTATCACTTAATTAACTTTAAAAATATTGTACTTACTTGCTCCTTATTTCATTGTATATGCCAATTTCAAAATATACCACATGAATGTACTCTGTTTTAACTGCAGAAAAGGGGGAAAATATTTTTCAACCAGGCTGGCAAATACAACATAAATGTTTAAAATGTTTATCACAAAGGACATCTTTTACATTTAGAATACTACTCCGCCATCTAGAGGAAAACTAAGAATCTAACACCCAGTGGGGGAAAAATTCAACTAGAATGAATTCTTCATACTTAGAATGTAAAAATTATGGTAAGTAAATAGTGTAAAGGGCCGGGCGCGGTGGCTCATGCCTGTAATCCCAGCACTTTGGGAAGCCAAGGCAGGCAGATCACGAGGTCAGGAGTTTGAGACCAGCCTGGCCAGCAAGGTGAAACCCCCTCTCTACTAAAAATATGAAAAATTAGCCGGGCATGGTGGCACGTGCCTGTAGTCCCAGCTACTCGGGAGGCTGAGGCAGGAGAATTGCTTGAACCCGGCAGGTGGAGGTTGCAGTGAGCCGAGATTGTGCCATTGCACTCCAGCCTGGCAGCAGAGTAAGACTGCGTCTCAAAAAAAATTATGTATATATATATATATATAAAATATAGTAAAGTCGCCATCGACAGGAAGATTTTTTACTAACCTTGTTAATGTAGATCATAGAAGTAATAACAATAAAAAGACAATATTTACAAAAATAAATCGACAGACATGCTTAGCAGCAAAACAAGTAAAATGTGAAAATATTGATCTTTGCTTCTTTCTGTTATACAGATGATATCTAATCTTCAAATAAATTGCATCTGAAAATTATTTGCTCTCTTTGTGTCTCATTAATAATAAAATTCTTTGGCTGCAAATCTATGCGTTGGAATGCAGTTTCTAACTGCTGATGCCTTTTTCTTTTTAGATGATTGACCTTTATGTTCAATGCTGTAAATATATTAAAACCTACTGGCACTCTCCATACCTCCTTGCCTGTATAACAAGAGCAAAAAGCACTGACTGTGCATTCACAGGTCACTTTCATAGAATGTTTAATTTTTAAAAAATATTTCGAATCCAGTATTGCTTTTTCTTAAGGAAGTGAAAGAGGTATTGCTTAAATAATTTTTCTGGGAATAGCAGTTTGCTGATTATATATATATGTAATATATAATCAAGAAATAGAATGTTACATATTATGTAATATATAATATAGCATATTATATATTATATAATCAAGAAATAGAGAGAAATCTCTCTCTCTCTCTCTCTCTCTCTATATATATACATATATACAATCTATATATTGTTATGTAGTCCCTTCTATGTCTATATATATATATGGGGAGGGACTACATAACGATATATAGATTTCAATGCATCACTAACTTTTGTTGTTGCTGCCATTGCTGTTTCTTGCCTATGTTCAGCTTAGCACATTCCCTTTGTGTACAATCTGTGATTTCAGGCACGAAAATAAAGGAAGGTGCATGAAAAAGTCACTTTTCATTATTCTTGAGTGAATTTCTGCTAGAGAACAAGAAAACTCTCAGTAGCTTGTACTGAACCCCTGCTGTCTTTTAAAAGGTCTTCATGCAAATTGGCATTTTTTATATAGGTTACCTTGTGAAGAGAAGCTAATTCGGTGAAGGTCAATTTATCTCAAAGCAAGTGTGAAATGTGTAGTTTGTTGAATTGATCTATTATTTCATTGAATGTTAAAATAAACCACAATTCTGTTCAGGTGAAATCCAAACTCTTAAAATGACAGTGACTCATGAATAAAATAAAATATGTACTTTTCAAAATAATTAAATAATGGGATCTACCCAGTCATCAAATAAATGACTTTTTGGAAACTATTAACAAGAAAGAGTACATTAATGTTCTTTGATTCTTTTCACATAAAGAAAAATGTGGGCCAGGAGTGATGGCTCACACCAGTAATTACAGCACTTTGGGAGGCTGAAGCGGGAGGGTCAACTGAGGTCAGTAGTTTGAGACCAGCCTGGCCACCATGGTGAAACCGTGTTATCTATAAAAATACAAAAATTAGCCAGGCATGGTGGCACCTACCTGTAATCCCAGCTACTCAGGAGGCTGAGGCAGGAGAATTGCTTGAACCCAGGAGGCGGAGGTTGCAGTGAACCGAGATCATGCCACTGCACTCCAGCCTGGGCGACAGAGTGAGACTCGGTCTCAAAAAAAAAGAAAAAGAAAAATGTCTTTGTTTTTATTTTCTATTAGTATCTCAGTGCAGTTTCATTGTGCCCTTCTGAATTATTAAAGATTAATATCTAAAATGATCTCCTCTGTCTTTTTAAAAAGCCTCTTTAAATGTAAAATAGAATACAGATGGAAGAAAACTGTAAACAGCAGTCACATGGCTTAGTAAATGCTTATAAATTTTAATAAGGTAAAAACTACAAAATCCAAGAAATATAACAAAGCCACAAACAGTAGAGGCTCCTCATGGGCTCAGATTCAGTCTCAAAACCACCCCTTCCCTCAAGATTAGCCAGCATCCTGACTCTTATATTAGTCATTTCCTTTCATATTATCAACGTTTTATCCTCCAGGTGTGCTTCCCAAATAACAGTTTAGTCTTGCCAACTTTATTTTAATTTTATGTTTCAGTCTTTTTTAATTTACAGATTCCCTTCTGTCCTTTTTATTTCCTTGTAACTTATTTGTTGAAAATCATGTGATGTTTGACCTTTAGGTTTTTCTGCAGTCTGGATTTTGCTGATTGCATACTCATTTCAGGATGTTCCTCTGTCATTTATACTTTTTGCAAATTGCCAGTTGGCCCTAGAGTTTTCATCAGATTCATTTTCAATTCCTTTGGCAAGACTATAGGTATTGTCTTGTTTTATCAAGAAGCACGTCTTGTGGTATAATCAGTGGTTGACCTTCCATGACTAAATCAATTGCTGCTGCCTAGTGAGTAGCAAATGGCTATAGTCAAATTAAAGGTAAAAACACGGTTCAATTACTGCCTGAGTCCACTTGGGCCACTATAACAAATAACCACAAACTAGAAATTTATTTCTCTTACTTCTGGAAGCTGGAATGTCCATGGCCAAGGCAGATTCAGTGTCTGGTCAGAGCCCAATTCCTGGCTCATAGACAGTGCCTTGTTTCTGTGTCCTTACATGGTGGAAGGGATGAGGAATGTCTCTCAGACCTCTTATAAGGGCATGAATCTTATTCACGAGGGGCCCAACCTATTACTTAATCGTTGCCCAAAGGCCCCACCTCCTGAAACCATCCAACTTGGGAGTGAGGATTTCAAAACAGAGATTGTGGGGAGACATGAGTATTCAGACCATAGCAACTACTATTTGGTTTCATAGTAATATAACTCCTTTGGAAGGACAGGATAAATCTTTTCCTTTTATATCTTATTTTAAGGATAATGATTTGCTTCCCTATTATTTTCCTAAAATTGTCTAATTATTATTATTAAGAAATTATGACTTTAAACATATTTGATGAATTTAATTTAGTCTTACATATTACCACTTTTGGAGCTCAAATTGTATCATGTTTGCCCAGTGGCAGCCTCTTCAATATGACACCTGAGTCTTTTTGACATAACCTTTAACAATTTAAAAAAGAAAAGGCATGTCTATTACTGGGCACAAAGATTATTTATCTCAATTTTTATTGTTTATATACATAATATGTCTGTAATCCAATAAAGAAAAGTATACACACATACACACCATGAATATAAATCATCCACATTCAATAGATATCAAAAGAAGAAGATACATAAAGGGCCCAAATGTTGGAATTACTAGGGAAAAAAATATTTATAAATAACTTTTGCATTATAAAGAATCTAGTGGAAAAGGTATCAAATATGCACAACCAGAGATAGAATATTGTAATACACAGAAATGGAAACTATAAAAATGAGATTAATGAAAACGCATGCACGCACACACACAAACATACACACATGCATACATATGTGTAAGAAATGAGAATGTCCTCAGTGGGTTATCAGCAAATTGAACACAGCAGAGAAAAGAATCATTGAATTTGAAGACAATTAGTTAAAAGTTATTCCAACTGAAATTTTTTTAAAAGTTGGAAAAAGAAACAGAACAAATACATAACTGATCTCAAAGAAATGAAAACTTATTTCCACACAAAATTCTGCTCATGTGGCCAGGCGCAGTGGCTCATGGCTGTAATCCCAGCACTTTGGGAGGCCCAGGCAGGTGGATCACCTGCAGTTAGGAGTTCAAGACCAGCCTGACCAAATGGTGAAACCCCATCTACACTAAAAATACGAAATTAGCTGGGTGTGTGTGCACATACCTTTAATCCCAGCTACTCAGGAGGCGGAGGCAGGAGAATCAATTAAACCTGGGAGGCAGAGGTTGCAGTGAGCCGAGATCGCGCCATTGCACTTCAGCCTGGGCAACAAGAGCGAAAGTCCGTCTCAAAAAAAAAAAAAAAAATCTGCTTATGAATATTCATTACAAATCTTATTTGTAATATCCCAAAACTGGTGACAATGATGTGATGGGGACGTTACACCAAAATATGGTACCTGGGCATTCGAGAAAACAGCAGATTTAGGAAGATCACTCTCACCTTCCTCTTGCTCTTCTTTCCTGAAGCAAGTCATAAAATCTTTATTTCAGAGGCACTTTCCCTATGCTTGGAGAAAAAGTAACATCCATATCCTAGAAGACACAGAGAAGCCAAGAAGAATCTGAATATACAGGCCTTACAAAATTCCTAGAACTTAGTTTATAACCATTAGATCAGATCCCCATTGTGCAATCGTACTTCTACATGACTGTCTACCCTTCATCAAACTTAACATAAAAAAGGATGGGGTTTTCCGTTTCTTTGGGTCTTCATTTTTGAATGCACCTGTGTTACATAACACATATTAAATAAATGTGTATATTTTTCTGTCATTAATTTATCTTTTGTTATAGACATCTCAGCAGTAAACCTTGAGTTGAGTGAAAAAATATTATTTTTTCTCTCCTAAAAACACAAATATCCTTCAATAAATAAATTGTTAAACTCTGGTATATCTATTCAATATCCATCCAATTTAATAATAACCAGGGCCGGGCGCAGTGGCTCACGCCTGTAATCCCAGCACTTTGGGAGGCTGAGGCAGGCCGATCACTAGGTCAGGAGATCGAGACCATCCTGGCCAACGTGGTGAAACCTCGTCTCTACTAAAATACAAACAATTAGCCAGGCGTGGTGGTGCGTGCCTATAGTCCCAGCTATTGGGGAGGCTGGGGCAGGGGAATCACTTGAGCCTGGGAGGCAGAGGTTGCAGTGAGCTGAGATCGTGACACTGCATTCCAGCCTGGCGACAGAGCAAGACTGTCTCAAAATAAAAAAAAAATAATAATAATACCCAAACATATGCAGTAACACACGATTAATACATGTAACAACTTGGATGGATCTCAAGAACATTATCCTGGGTGAACAAAAGTTAATCTTAAAAAGTTGTGTGGCTTCATTTGTATAACATTTTCAAAATAACAAAATCAGAGATATGGAGAAATATCAGTGATTGATATGGATTAAGAAAGGGGTGAGAAGCAACTTTAAAAGAATAGCACAAAGTATTGCCTGTCAATTTCCAACTTTTAAATTTTATTTTTGATAGCACTTTATATCTATATATACATATATAGATATATATAACTTTTTATTATTACTCCCACATTTTGGTGGCTTCGTATTTTTTTATTTATTCAATATATTTTAATACACTGTGCTGTACTTGTCATAGATTTTTTAGATTGAAATTTAATTCACTTGTTTTTCTTCTTTATTTGGGAAGTGAAGTTTATGGATTTTCCTCAGTGGATTTTTCCAGATTGATTACAGAGATTCTAGTATGTTGGACTATCTTTACTGCTATTTTTGATGTTTTGCAATTATATATACTTGTGTCTCTCTTAGGCAGAAACATAGTATAAAGGCATGTTTTCTTTTTGACATGTGGATGGGGGCTTTTTTTTCAGTTGTGTTTAATTTTTGATTTTATTGCATTTTGCTCCAATATTTTTATATGATTTTCATTTTTATAATTTATAGAATTATTTTAGTATGGCCTAAGATATGGTCAATAACAATATTATTTTTAATTTAGCTAAAAACTCTATTCCCTAATAATAGAAGAATTCAATATATGAGACTGTGTGTATATGTGTGAATATATATATATAGTGTGTGTGTGTGTGTATATATATATACACTTAAAAATATATATATACACACTTTCTACATAAAAAGAGTATAAAATATTTTGTGATCCCCAAAACTATTAAGAGTGATATCACTCCATTAAAAATGAATGTTATATAGCATTTCACTCTATAAATGTATGAAATATTATATATACATTATGCTGATAATTTATGAGTTTTCAATTTGGGGCTATGATGAATAGAGCTGGTAACAGCAGCTAACTAAAGGCCATTAAATAAACATATTTATGTGTTTCTGCTGGGTTTAAACCTAAAAATGGAATTTCTGTATCATAGGGCATTCAGATGTTCATCTTTAACAGATGCTGGCAAAGACTTTTTTAAGGTGTTTGTCAGATATTCTCTTTTCACCAATATTCTGTAACTTTTCTGGTTGCCAAATGTTTTTGCCAGTATATTGTATTTAATTAAAAAGTATTTTAACAATGACAGTAGGTAATGTATTATCTCCTGTGAAATGCTTGTTCTTTTGTCTATTTCTACTATAATAATCTTTTTGAAAATGATTTATAATAAATCTTTATTTCTATATTTACTAATATTTATAGTAATTTTTATATGTTATAGATAATAATACTTTGTTAAATATCTTTATTGTGAATATGTTTTCTCATATTTTGGAATACATGGTTTCTTAAAAGTAATGAAGTCTAATTTGCTAGTTTCCAGGTTTTTATTTGAGTGCTCTCAGTGTCCTAGATAAAGATTTGTGCCTTTCTCTAAGGACATACAAATATCCTCCTGTGTATTCTTCTCAAAACTTTATTGGTTACCTGTGTACATTCAGACCTACAATTAATCTGGATTGATTATGTTTATCCTTGCAATTAAGGATCAAGAGAAAATTATTTTCTATACAATTTTCCAATTCATTTGGCATTATATAGTAACAAAATCAGCCTTTCCCCACTGTATATATGAAGATCTACTTCTGGACATAATATACTTTTTAAAACATTAATAGATGTTATTGTTTAGAGCTGTTTCAGGTTTGTAGAAAAAAATGAGTGGAAACTACAGTAAGCTGCTCTCTACTCCCCTCACCTAACACTCCTTCCACACAGCTTCCCTTATTATAAATATCTTGAAATACTATGGCACATTTCTTAAAATCGATGAGAAAACATGATACATTACTATTAACAAAATTCTATAGTTTCCATTAGGGTTCACTCTTTGTATTGTACAAGCTATGGGCTTTGACAAAACCATAATGGGAGGTAACCACCACTATAGTATCATAACCAACTGTTTATCCCTCCCCCACTTCCCACCAACCACTGGAAACCACAGCTCTTATTGTTCTTATTATCTTTTCCAGAAAGACATATAGTTAGAATCAGTCTAGTATGTAACCTTTTCAGATTAACTACTTTTAGTTAATACTTGACAATATTTATATGAGTATCCTCCATGTCTTTTTGTTGCTTGATACTTCATTTTTTTATGACTGAATAATATTCCATTGCATGGATTACCAGTCTGCTTATCCATTCACCTACAAGATTACATCTTGGTTGCTTCCAAATTGTGGCAATTAAGAAAAAAATGCTATAACCATTAATGTGCAGGTTTTTGTGAGGACATATATTTTAAGTAAATACTCATACCAAGAGTGTGATTGCTAGATCTTATCATAAGATGAGGTTTAGTTTTGTAAGAAACTGCAAATTGCCTTCCAAAGTGGCTGTACCATTTTAGTTTTCCACCAATAATAAATGACAGTTTCTTTTGCTCCATGTTCTTTTGTCTAGTTGTATTAGGATTTTAAATCTCCTTAATTGTAAGATTGGGAATTAATCAAACTATATGTTTTCTGGAAAAAAAACCTAGCAATCTATGTTAATGATGAAAATAATAGTCTGGGGTACTGGAAATGACATTTTGTATGGCAAAAGTTAGCACTGGCCTTCAGTCCTGCTCTGGTAAGAAGCCAAATGATACAGCATTTCTAGTGCTAAAACTCTATGAATTATCTCCCTTCAAATTGCTCTACAAAAACTGAGCTAGATTTTCCTTTTCACAGATGGTGTCACCGGCCTGTTCCTTAAACAGTGATATGTGAAACAACTCCTTTCACTACTCTTGCAGATGATCAAGGACATCTGGGCTTACGTCTAAATAGGAGGACCTAGAGTAGTTTAAATTGAGGCCATGAAGCAGCCGGGGAAGTCTCTCATGTGTAGCTCTCCTGAGCATCTAATTAACTGTCTGTGATATTTGTAACCTCTTCAAACAGTCTGCATAGTCATTTGGATAAACATTTAAAATATTCTAAATTTATTAGTATTCTAATAAATAATTATAGATTCAGCTACCACTGAATCTACAATATACATTTACTGGCACATAAAATAAATTGCAAAGTGTGATTGCTTATATGTTCCTCTGAATAATATGAAAGAATGACTTAGAAACTATAGCACTTCACACCTGTACAGTGAACTGCCTATACCTTAAAGAGTTTTCACATGGGATTTAGATTAAACATACCTGCATATGTGCATTAAATATAATAAATATAATGGGTATTATGTATAAGTATTTTATATCAATATTTTTGGACATTCATGTCTATAAACTATTAGTTACATTTGAAGTAAAATTCACTCTGTACAGCTATGAAAAAAATGTGTATTAAAAAATAAAGTGTCTACAACTAGTTTCCTTTTTTAAAGCAGAATTCAAAGAAAATAATGTCCAATTCTGCCTATACTGATAGATGACATTAATGAGATAGTGCATTTATTGTATTATTCTCAGTGTCTGCAACTTCACTATAGAATAAGGAGAAATTGCCCAATCTTTTTTCATTTTTGCCAAATTGCACTTTGGCAAATAATGACTAAAATGACTTTGTACAAATATTTTTCACCATAAGCCTTTTTCTCAAAGTTATTGGGATTTAAATTAATCATTATTATGTTTTTATAATGTCACCTTTTAAGGAACTCAAGATTGATAGGTATAATTTGAAGGGCAGTGCAGCTCCAAACATCTGAATACCCCCTGCACACATCATACTGACTGATATCTCACTATTAAAGATTCATTCCACTGGGATAGAGTTTTAAGAAATATAAATATTCAAAATATCCAAAGAAGAGGCAAATTTAAAAATTTAAAAGCTCACAGGAAGTCTCTATTTTTATCAGTGGCTACCTGATCAGGCAGGAACTAGAGAAAAGCTAGATGAAAACAAGTTAGAGAAAAAGGGGTAAGAGACAGCAGAAACACTCACTTTCCACAGGGTCAGGAGAGGGTGCCAGAGCTCCACTGCTTATACTTTACATATGTAGGGGCAGCCAATCTTGTATACATATTCGTGAGTCTGACAGTATAACAAAATTTTGCCCACCTAACTCTTAACATTGATAAAGCATGGCTTCCTCTAAATTATTATCTCTTCAAATTTAAGTATCTTGGTTTTATTTTGAAGCATCCTTTGCCAAAAGCAGATATTAATTCTATGGCACTTAATATGTAAAAACCTTAATGCACAACGACCAAGGGCATTGGAAATACACAGATCTAGATTTCATTTCTAGCTCCATCAAATGCAATGTGCGACACCATATTGACTTCAATTTCCTGGTTTCCAAATATACAGAACAAAGACAATAACAACGTGTTGAATTGTTTGCCACTAATGTTTACAGTTTATGCGTATAACATATTATTTCTCTCACTGAAACATTTGATAACATTTTAAATATTCATAAATATTTTATCCATTATAAAATATTTATAATAGTTTTTCTCTTTACCTCAAGTTTGATGTAAAGATTTAATTAAATAAGCTATCAATAATAATGTCTGGTAAAATATAAGATGTATATAAATGGGGTAAGTGTGTGTGCTAAATTAATACTACTGTCCTTTCATTAACTTAGGAGCACTGGGCAAATAGACCATTTTATTAGACTTTGTTTATTTTATAGAGTATTGTAGGACAGTGCTTCTCTGAAGAACAGACCTAATCTCTGCATTTATGGAAAATCTATAGTAGGAAGCAGTCATAAGCCTTTGGTTTTATTTTGGTTATGTTTTGGTTTTTTGCCTCTATTACCTTTAGGACATGCTTCCTCAATGCTCGACCTCCAAACTGAGTTTGTGTTAATGCATGGATTTGAGTCTTCCTTTCTATATTCAGGTAAATGTGGCTCTCGCTGTCTCCATATTACAACATGTCAGATAAGTTTATGTGTAATGTCTTTTGAAATTATTCACAAAAATTGGTTATCCCATCCTTTATATTCTATACATTTTAATATGATATTTCCTTTTGCAATAATTGGCCCAGGAGTCTTTTAAATAAACTTTTGCATAATTACAGCAACAGAAATACTATGAATTTTATAGAACATGCCATGCCACGGTCTTTTTTTTTTTTTTTTAATAAACAAGGTCATATTTTGCCACACAGGCTGAAGTGCAGTGGCGCGATCGAAACTCACTACAGCTAGATCTCCCGTGCTCAAGTGATCCTCTCATTTCCACTTCCTGGGTAGCTGGGACTAGCGGCACGTGCTACCAGTGCCAGCTAGTTTTTTTTTGTTTTGTTTTGTTTTTTAAATATTTTTTAGAGAAAATAGTTTCACCATGTTGCCCAAACTGATCTTGAGCTTCTGGGCTTAAGCAATCTGCCTGCCTCCACCTCCCAAACTGCTGGAATTATAGGTGTGAACCACTCACTGCACCCAGCCCATGCCATGATCTTTCAAAAATCAGTTGGCTGCATTCTCTGCACTAGAGTAAAAACATATATACAATTTTAAAAGTCTTAAGCTGCTATAACCCAAGAAGATCACCGTGCCTTTAAAGATATTTAATCAAAGGTCAAGAATAAGAAAGGTTGAATGAAAGAAAAATTTATAATCACTTTTTTAATGTAAAATAGTTATATTGTTTAATCATTAAAGAAGAAGTTGTGGTTTTGATAGTTTTAAAGGTTACAATCTTGTGGTTATAATTATCATAATTACCAAACCTTGTGTATGTTAGGCAAACTTTAATGAAATTCATTTTGTCACAAATTCTTTACTGAATAAACTAATTTGTTGAAAAAAATAAGGAACTTAGAAATTCCCCAGTAATCTTAGTTAATACAACTAAAAGATGGCCATATGGCATGGCTGCAGTAGTCACAACTGTTTTCAAAAACTCAGTTATTTTCTAGATGGAACTGTGGGCTTACATACAATTTCAGATCAACATTTAGCTAAAAGGTTTCAAAATTGGGTAAGGACATATTCCTACATTTCTAAAGCAGGCTTTTGGCCATTTGCCTACTTTATTAGACTTTATTTATTGAGTTCAGAGAATATGCTGGAATTAAAAGCTAGAATTCACAGTTTTGGAAATCAAATATATGTTGTAGCAGGGAGAAATATTTTTACCTTTGATCTGTGACCAATAAATCACAAGACAGTGCCTATCTTCAGATGAAATAGAGTATTCGGCCACAGTCACTTTGATATCACTCTTACTAAAGTGTCATCACATCAGCCCTGTCAAGTACTTAATTACAGAATTGCTTTTACTAGGAAATACATACAGTTGATATTTTTCACCTTATTCATCTCAAGCCTTACCACCTTTTAAGGAAACTCTTAATATCTACATTTGTATTATTTTGTATAATTTAATTTTGAAGTTTGTTTAATTTGGAAAAAATATGCATCATATTTTAGGACTGTGAGAACTGAATTTTGAGTATAAATCAGAGCAATACATTTTGGAGAGCAATTTGGTAGTATTTTGAATTTCACTATCAGACAACATAAAATTTCACACACACACACATACACTAATACATGAACAAATATTTTTCCAGTCCCTTTGCCTGATCAACAATGAATCATTTTGTTATGAAGATGCATATCCTCTTTTATGTGGAAGAAAGTTTCTTCCATTATTTAATTGATTATTATTCTTTTTATCTTCAATTTTTTCTGTATTTCCTAATTCATGTATATCAGACCTACTTCCATTCTCCAACTTGCTCCTCTTGTAACTGATCTTTTTGCAAAATCATATTTTTTCTAAATTTAAGAAAATATGGCCAGGCACGGTGGCTTATGCCTGTAATCCCAGCATTTTGGGAGGCTGAGGCGGGCGGATCACCTGGGGTCAGGAGTTCGAGACCAGCCTGACCAACATGGAGAAACCCCATTTCTACTAAAAATACAAAATTAGCTGGGGTGGTGGCCCACACCTGTAATCCCAGCTACTCGGGAGGCTGAGGCAGGAGAATCACTTGAACAGGGGAGGTGGAGTTTGCGGCGAGCTGAGACTGGGGCTTTGCGCTCCAGCCTGGGCAACGGGAACAAAATTCCATCTCAAAAAAAGAAAAAAAAGAAAAAAGAAATATCTTGACCTCGATTTCTCTACTGTTTAATCTTATGGTTATTGCCCCCTTGATAGTATTTTATTTTAATATGGTATTTTTGTTTGTTACTTGAAAGCATATTCTCCAAACTCAATTTGTTCTCTTTATATTGATGGCATTTGTTTTCAAATATTGTAGGCACTATGTACAATATACTGTAAGGAGACAGGATGCCTTTTACAAATTACAATATTCTTTTCAAAATTCTAAAATAATCATTTTTCTTCCAACCATGGAGTCATTTAATGTGCCTAATGATATTTCTGTATTCTCTCTTTTAATACATTATTTTTGGAAGTTTAAATGTGTTCTGTCAGATATATTGCAGACCCATCTTCAAATACCTGTATTACAGATAAAGGGAGAAGGAAGAAATTTGTGTTTACTCTCATTTTTTTTTTTTTCCGTATTCTACTGATCCAGTTTGCCATAATATGTTAAGGCTGAGTTAACCATGTGGGCAGCTGTAAACTAGGCAGGGGGCCCATATTTTGTCGAGTTGCTCCAGGCAGGAACTCTGGTAACTATAGATTCTGAGTCATGCTTAGGGGCACCTGCTCCCCTGTAACCACCACACTTGCTAGCTTGACAGCGTCCTCAGCTTTTGCCAGATTGTGAGCTTAACAAGGATCAATGCCAAGTCAGAATTCTACTGGAATGAACTGCCAGGCAGGGCAATTAGAGTAGAGAACAAGACACCGTTGCTCAAGGTTTCGTTTGGTTTGTTCTGTGTTTCAGTACTAGCTCAAGGATAGTTGATGCACAGTTCCTCTTTTCTAAAAGATACAATTGCCCTTTCACAAAGCCCACTACAATGCCTACATTTTACTCGGGCCACATTTCATGCCAAGTGTTGGTTAGAGATGAGTTTTGTGTCCAGGGCATCACGGAGGTAGCCCTGTCACCATTTTCTGAACAACTCAGCTTGTTCCTACCAACAACCCCATTGCTTCATCTTGATGTAAGCTTCTGCTAATCAAACTCTGGGAGTTTTCTAGTGCTTTCTGATAATTTCATTTACTCTGTTTAGAAGCAAAATAAAACATAAACACATAAAAAATATTTTCTTTGTATTGGTAGCTCATATCTATTTATGTCCTGTATAGAAATCTCTAGTGCATTGTTGGCACTCTTTCCTCTTCTGATTTAGGATTTTTATCCTTTTTATTATTTTTAAAAATTGCCCTTTATTATTACAGACATGATTTTGAAACAATGGAAATCTAAGAAGAAATTGCTTGTTAACATCTTCCAAAATAAAATTTCTATTTTAATTTGGTCATAAGAGCTTCCAGACCATGTCTTTGAATGATCAATTTTGACATATTTATATATCTACATATACATAATACTTAGGTATAATATTATGTATTATCTCTCAAATATGCATAGCTATCTATACATACAGCCCATTGTTTTTCTTCCCTCACATCATCCCTCAACCCCTGTCCTACCCACTACAGGTAGGCAAGATTAGCACTTTGGAGGTGGGGCCTGGTGGGAGGTGATTAAATCATGGGGACAGATTTCCCCCTTTTTGAAGTTCTTTGAAAATTCTCCAAACCACTTTCCAGAGTGGCTGAACTATATCACATTCCCACCAACAGTGTATAAGTGTTCTGATCTGAGTGAATTATTAAGTAAGAAAAATACAATGAAGATAAAAACTTAGAACTACCATTCAACCCACCAACCTCATTACTGGGTATATATATATCCAAAAGAAAATACGTCATTCTACCAATAAGACACATACACTCATATATTCATTGCAGCACTATTCACAATAGTAAAGACATGTAAGCAACCTAGGCCCCCGTCAATAGTAGATTGGATTTTAAAAATGGGGTACATATATACCATAGAATTCTACACAGCATTAAAAACAAAAACAAAATCAAGCCCTTTGCAGCAAAATGTATGCAGATGGAGCCCCCTATTCTAAACAAATTAATACAGAAACAGAGAACCAAATACCATATGTCCTCACTTATAAATGGGAACTAAATGTTAGTACTCATGGACATAAAGATGCCAACGATAGTCAGTGGGGACTACTAGAGGGGTGGTATGGTTTGGATCTGTGTCTCTATCCAAATCTCATGTCAAATTGCGATCCCTAGTGTTGGAGGTGGGGCCTGGTGGGAAGTGATTAAATCGTGGGGACAGATTTCCCCTTTGGTGCAGTTCCTATGATAGTGAGTTCTGGGTGACATCTGGTTATTTAAAAGTGTTTGTCACCTCCCCCTACTCCTGCTCCAGCCATGTGAAGTGCTGGTTCCTCCTTTGCCTTCTGCCATGATTTTAAGTTTCCTGAGATCTTCCCAAAAGCCAAGTAGATGCCAGCATAATACTTTCTGTACAGCCTATGGAACCATGAGCAATTAAACCTGCTTCCTTTATAAATTACCCAGTTTCAGGTTTTGTTTTATAGCAATGTGAGAACAGACTAATACAAGGAGGGAGGATGGGAGTGGGTCAAGGATTGAAAATTAACTATTGGGCTCTGTGCTCAGTACCTGGGTGACAGAATCAATTGTATCCTAACCTCAGCATCACAAACATATCCAAGTAGCAAACTTGCATGTGTATCTCCTGAATCTAACATAAATGTTGAAATTTAAAAAAGTAAATAATAAAAGCTGCTTTGCTGTAACCAATAAGTACCAAAAGATAAAAGGGAAAAAAAAATGCTACTTGATTCTGAAAAATTATGTAGTTATAATTTAAATAATAAAAATGTATTAGTAAACAAAAATATTATACTTTAGATTAAAATAATGAATTCATTTCTTTATTAAAAAATAAAAATATTCACCCAGATCAAAAGACATGGGTGGATTGACATAATATTCACTTTTATGAGTGGAATCCACTTTATTTAACCATTCCCCATTGGCATTTATATTGTTTATATTTTCTGCAGGTACAAAAATATTGCAGCAGTATTCCCTGTATATAAATGTATTTTAATTAATATTTTATTCAGTGGATGGACTAAAAAAGTGACACTGTGTGGAGGAGCTTTTATGGTTTTAATTTTGAAAGTTTTAATATCAAATTCTTTCCCTGATAGTTGTGAGATGTTAATGGTATCTTCAGAAGTTCCCGGCCAGGGCCAGCGCCTCACACCTGTAATCCCAACACTTTGGGAAGCCGTGGTGGGCAGATCACAAAGTCAGGAGTTTTGAGACCAGCCTGACCAATATGATGAAACCGGGTCCCTACTGAAAATACAAAAATTAGCTGGGCGTGGTGGTGGGCGCCTGTAATCCCAGCTGCTCAGGAAGCTAAGGCAGGAGAATTGCTTGAACCAGGGAGACGGATATTGCAGTAAGCCGAGATCGCACCACTGCATTCCAGCCTGGGCGACAGAGTGAAACTCCATTTCAAAAAAAAAAGTTCCAGTGACTTTTTATGATTTGTGGATTGATTTTTGAGCATAACAGTCACCTGTTGATACAATTCCAAGTGAGTCAGGAAGCTGAAAGAAGTCAAGTCCTGCTTGTCAAAGCAAAATGAACATATAAATGGTCAGGGTGAAAGGCGGATGATAAACAAAAGTTCTTTTGAAAGAGCTTGACACATTGATATCACCAAGAATTGGGAACAAGTGGTAAATAAATTGAAGTGTACCAAAATATTGGAGATGTTAAAAATAATACTGGGTTTATGTGTATTGTACATGGGGAGAATTTGCAGAATATGTAAAACATGGCACCTTACAGAGCTAAGTAAAATGGAAACAAACCAGTTTGCATGTGTGTTCATTATTTTTTAATGCATTTGTTCAGACACATAGGTAAATGCCTGAAACTGGTAACTGAAGGCTATACTGCTAACAGCTGTTGCACTTGGGGAAGATGGTAGAATTAACCATCAGCGCAGGAAGCCCTTCATTTTGACCTCTATAGAACTCTGAAATAGTTTCATTGATGGCAAACATGTATTTGTTTGCAAAATGCAATTTTTAAAAGAGGTAAAAGGCAGAGGAGGATGAGATGAAGGAAGAGAAGGAGTGGGAGGAAGAACAGAGGTGAAAATTAAATCAGGTCAAAGTCCAAAACTGCACAGTGGTTTCAGAAAAAACTCAAACATTGTCTGGCTTATTCAGTGTCTGCTCTTTGTATTCCTTTTTCAGTGGAGATAACTTTATCACCAGCTCACCTCAGCATCTTCCAAACATACCATCATTTTTTTTCTTCCTTTTCTAGTTTTCTTCTTAATAACATATATTATTACAGTTTTTATTTTATAGAAATGCCTACTTTATTTAAGAAATATCATCTGTGAATACATTATAAAATATGAGTCACTAGCTTTACATCTATTTAGGTTCATAAATATTTTCAACTTATGTCTGTGTTTTCTAATGCTTATAGTTCACACAATTACTCTTGGATTTCCAGAATGCTTTTGGTAATTTTTTTGAAAAGCAGCATCTTATAGAAATAAGGAAACACCCCCAGATGGACTGAAGAAGCGAATATTAAAATGAACATTTGTCACATGAAACTGACTTCTTTAGTAGACAAAGGCTGTGATGGCTGTACAATATTCCCCTTACTCTCTACTTCTACTTCCAAGTACTTAAATATCCTTAAAAAATATAAAGCTGTACTGAAAGGTGTGAAAATTTGATATGGTTTGGATCTGTGTCCCCATCCAAATCTCATGTTGAGTTGTAATTCTCAGTGTTGGAGGTGGGGCCTGTTGGGAGGTGATTGTATCACGGGGATGGAGTCCCCAAGAATGGTTTAGCACCATTCCCCTAGTGCTGTTCTTCTGACAGATTTCTCACAAGATCTGGCTGTTTAAAAGTGTGTAGCGCCTCCACACTTCTCTCTCTTCTTCCTGCTTTGGTCATGTAAGACGCACCTGCTCTCCTTTCCCCTTCTTCCATGACTTTAAGTTTCCTGAGGCCTTCCCAGAAACCAAACAGATGCCAGAATCACACTTCCTGTACAGCCTGTGGAAACATGAGCCAATTAAACTTCTGTTCTTTATAAATTACCCAGTCCCAAGTACTTACAGCAATGTGAGAATGGACTAATATACAATTCTATCAGAAAACTCCTGCCTCACCTGTGCCTAATTTTGACCTTGATGGCTTTTGATCCACTTGAACAGAGTTCATTATTGTGCTACCTCGGCACATAGAAGATGCTATTGTTCCTTCCTGTTAGAGACCCATTATAAAGATTTCTCCGAAGCAAATGCACTTTTCCAGGAGTAATATTTAGCACAGAGTTTTCTCCTCCCCACCTGTAGAATGTATAAAGAATATCAAAAAAGTAGTATACCGGAAAAGATTATCAAGTCCCATAGCTTTATGATCAAAGTTATGTTTTAAGTCCAATAGATGAAGAAAGATATGTTATCACTTCTTCTCCAAGCAAATCAAAGGAAGAAATATTTTATAGTTATTAAAATCACTAAATCACTATTTCTCTCTCTGTGTTGCTCTATTTCAGCTTTTTACTCACTTTTAGTCCTCTTTTAAGCCTGTTTTAATGATATTTAAATAACTGCTCTGTCCCAGATAATGAAACTTGTCTAATATAGAGATTTTTGGCATGATTCATTTACTGTATTGGTTCACCTTGTGTGACAAGTATACTGAAGAGTTCATAAAAAAATGACAACATGGTGAATTGCCCTAATTGAATCAATGATCTAAATAGCCTTTTATAACTTAAATAATTCTGTTTAGCTCAAGCCATTAACGTGACAATAATTTTAAGGGATATGCTATTGAAAATTGCTGTTCTCTTGCATATATTAAATCTTCAGGCCTAGAACTCTATTAATGAAAATATAATTTCAGCCTTACCAACGCATTCATGAAAGTAAGTTGATCTTTATACAGTGTATTGCAAAAACTAATGGCATTTTTTTCCTATAAATGAAAGCTGTAGGGATGTTTGGGATTGTTTGTTTCTTTTTTTGCTACTGCATTTCGAAAAAAAAACGGTCCACAAATGCTAAAAAAAAAAAATCTAGTTTGATGTACCTTGTTTCAGTTGTCTAAAAAAATTTATCAAACTTAATTGGAGCTAACATTGGGATTAAAAACCAGCATGGCTTAACTTTATTTTTAGTTTCCTTCTGATATTTGTTCTTGGGGCATTACCTAACTACCTTTATATAAGTTAGGTATGCAGTACATAAAACATTTTTAAACTTATAGATTCATGGAGCACATGTGCAGGTTTGTTACAAAGGTATAATGTGTAATGCTGGGATTTGGGCTTCTACTGAACCTGCCGCCCAAATAGTGAACATTGGATCCAGTAGGTAGGTTTTCAACACTTGCCCCCCTCCCTCTCTCTTCCTTTTTGAAGCCCCTAGTATCTATTGTTTCTGCCTTTATGTCTATGAGCAGCACAAAAAAACTTAGGACACTTTTTTGCAAATTACGGAAAATTTGATCAAAACCGCCTTAAATAAGATAGAAATTTATTACCATAAAATTGAAATATTCAGCTTATATTAATTTCAAGCACAGATAAACAGGAATATTACCATTAGTAATTCTTTTGTCTTTTGTATTCATCTGTTTAAAGTATACATTTCATCTTTTTTTAGTATATTCAGTTATACAAACATCATCACTACCTAATTTTAGTATATTTTCATCACTACAGAAGGAAACCCCATACTCATTATGAATTACTCCTCAATCCCCACTTCTCCAGTCATAGGCAGCCAATAGTGTACTTTCTATTTTGATGGATTAGCCTATTCTAGATTTTACTATAAATGGTATCATGTGGTCTTTTGTGATTGGTTTCTTTTACTTAGCATAATGTTCTTTAGGTACAACCGTGTTGTCATAGGTATCAGTATTTCATTCCTTTTCATATCCAAATAACATTTGTGGTATACTACAGTATATATGGATATGCAACATATGTTAATCCTTTCTTCAGTTGATGCATATTTAAGTCATTTCTATTTTGGGATTATAAGTGGGCAGTCTTTTCACTTTCCAGATGGTGTTCTTAAAATGCAAAATTTTGTTATGTATTTGTCATGTACAACATGATAGTTTAAAGTATGTATATATTATGTAATAGTTTAATCTAGCTAATTAATAATGTATTGCCTCAAATAGTTATAGTTTGGGGATAATAATGCTTAACATCCACTGTCTATGCATTTTTCAAGAACACAATATATCATCATTAATTTTAGTCACCATACAGCCACCTTGTGCAACACATCTCTTGAACTTATTTCTTCTAACTGTAATTATGTATCCGGGGATCTACATCTCCTAGTCACTCAATCCCTGCCAACAACCTCAACCTCTAGTAACCACGGTTTTACTCTCTACTTCTATGACATCAACATTTTTAGATTCCACATTTAAATGAGCTCGTGTGGAATTTGTCAATCTGTGCCTAGCTTAGTTCAATTAGCATAATGTCTTCCATGTTTTTCCATGTTGTTGCAAATGATTGTGATGAAATCCAAAGTATTTATATATTGTCTTTGGTTACTTGTACTTTTGGTGTCATATATAGAAAATCATTGTCTAACCCAACCTCACAGATTTACTCCTATGTTTTGTTTTAATTTGTATAGTTTTAGCGCTCACATTTAGGTCAACGGTCAGTTTTAAGTTCATTTTTATATATAGTGCGAGGTAGGAGTTCAACTTCATTTTTTTTTCATGGATAACCAATTATTTCAGCCATATGGTTAAAAGACTATTACTCTCCCACTTGAGTTGCCTTTGTACCCTTGTCAAAAATACCTTTATTGTGAACATAAGTGTTTATTTTTTGATGCCACTTCTTTTCCATTGGTGTAAATATCTCTTCTACTCTAGTACCATACTGTCCTTATTACTGAAAATGTTTTCCTAAGTTATGACATTAGGAGAAATATGTCTTCTAATTTTGTTCTAATTTTAAAGATTGTTTAAAATATTCTGCATCCTTTACATTTCCATACAAAATTTGGTATTAGCTTCTAACATTCCACAGACATAAAAAAATGAGAATTTGTTTGGGATTGTTTGAATCCACAATATGATTAGTTTGTGGAGTATTTCAATTTTAATGATATTAAGTTGACCAATCACTGAACACGGAATTGCTTTATGTTTGTTTAGATATTTTCTCACCTTCAACAATATTTTGTAATTTTCATTGCACAAGCCTTCAATTTCTTTTGCTAAATCTATTTCTTTGTTTTATTTATTTTTTGATGCCATGGGAAATGGAATTGTTTTCTTCACATAATTTTTATATTCTTCACTGTTAGTATAGGGAATTATTATTGTTTTTTGTATGCTAATTATGTATTCTGCAGCCTTACTGAATTTATTAGACATATTAGACATAATCAGCTGTGGGGGTGTGTTTGCTTATGCTTGTGTGTGTATTTCTTAGGATTTTATATATAGAAGGTCATCTTATCTATGAGTAGAGATAAATCATTACCTCTTCCTTTCCAAAATGAATTTCATTTTTTAAATATTTTTATCTATTTTATTATTTTTAATTTTTATGTGTACATAATAAGCATATATACTTATGGGGTACATAAGATATTTTGATACAGACATGTAATGCATAATAATCACATCTGGATAAATGGGATATCGATTACCTCAAGCATTTATCCTTTGTGTTACAAATAATCCAATTATACTATTTTAATTATTTTAAAATATACAATAAAATTATTATTGACTACAGTAACAATGTTGTACTAGTAAATACAAAGTGTTATTCATCCTTTCTAACTATTTTCTTGTACCCATTAACCATCCTCACCCCCTTGTCCCTCTGTTCCCAGCCTCTGGTAACCATCCTTCCACTCTCTATCTTGATGAGTTCAACTGTTTTAATTTTTAGCTCCCACAAATCAATGAGAACATGTGAAGATTGTCTTTCTGTGCCTGGCTTCTTTCACTTAACACAATGACCTCCAGTTCCATTCATGTTGTTGCAAATGACAAATCTCGTTCTTTTTTTTTTTTTAATGGCTGAATAGTGCTCCATTGTGTATATGTACCACATTTTCATTATCCATTAATCTGTTGATGGACGTTTAGGTTGCTTCCAAATCTTAGCTATTGTGAACACTATTGCAACAAACAAGGGAATGCAGATATCTCTTCAATCAACTGATTTTCTTTCTTTAGGTATATACTCAGCAGTGGGATTGCTGATCATATGCTAGCTCTATTTTTAGTTTTTTCAGTAATCCCCAAACTGTTCTCCATAGTGGTTATACTAACTTACATTTCCACCAACAGTGTACAAAGATTCACTTTTCTTCACATTTTTGCCAGCGTTTGTTATTGCCTGCCTTTTGGATATAAGCCATTTTAATTGGGGAGAAAATATATCTCATCGTAGTTTTGATTGGCTTTTCTTTGATTATTAATGATGTTAAATATCTCTTCATATGCCTGTTTGCAATTTGTATGTCTTCCTTTGAGAAATGTCCATTCAATTCTTTTGCCCCTTTTTAAAATCTAATTAGTACCTTTTTCCTATGGAATTGTTTGAACTCCTTATATATCTGGTTCTTAATCACTTGTGAGATGGGTGGTTTGCAAACATATCTCCCATTCTGTCTGTTGTCTCTTCACTTTGTTGATTGTTTCCTCTGCTATGCAAAAGCATTTTAACTTGATGTAATACCATTTGTCAATTTTTGCTTTGATTGCCTGTGCTTGTGAGGTATTACTCAAGAAATTTTGCTCAGACCAATGTCTTAGGGATTGTCCCCAATATTTTCTTGTAGTAGTTTCAAAGTTTGAGGTTTTAAATTTAAGTCTTTAATCCATTTTAATTTCACTTTTGTATATGGCAAGAGATAAGGATCTAGTTTCATTCTTCTGCATATTCATATCCAGTTTTCCCAGCACCATTTAATGAAGAGGCTGTATTTTCTTCAGCATAGGTTCTCGGCATCTTTGTCAAAAATGAGTTTACTGTGAGTGTGTGGATTTGTTTCTGGGTTCTCTATTCTCTTTCATCAGCCTATGTGTTTCTTTTTATGCCAGTACCATGCTGTTTTGATTACTATAGCTCTGTAGTATAATTTGAAGTCAGGTAATGTGATTCCTCCAGGTTTTTTTTCCCCTCAAAATAGCTTTGGCTATATAAATTTTAGGAATTTTTTTTCCATTCCTTTGAAGAATGTAATTGGTATTTTGACAGGGATAGCATTGAATCTGTAGATTGCTTTGGGTAGTATGGACGTTTTAATAATATTGATTCTTCCAATCCATGAACATATAAAATTTATCAGTTTTGGGGGATCCTCTTCAATGTATTTCATCAGTGTTTTATAGTTTTCATTATAGAGAGCTTTTATGTGTTTGATTAAATTAATTCCTAGGTATTAAATTTTATTTGTGGTTATTGTAAATGGGATTACTTTATTTCTTTTTCAAATTGCTCACTATTGGCATATAGAATTTCTGAATTATTGCATGCTAGTTTTTCATCCTGCAACTTTATTGCATTTGTTTTTCTGTTCTAATAGATTTTGTGTGAAGTCTTTACGTTTTTTCAAATATAAGGTTATATCATCTGCAAACAAGGATAATTTGATATCTTCCATCCATTTTGCATGTCCTTTATTTCTTTCTTTTGTCCGACTGCTCTAGCTAGAACTTCCAGTACTATGTGAAATAACAGTGGTGAAAGTGGGTATCCTTGTTGTTTTCCAGATCTTAAGTGAAAGACTCTCAGTTTTTCCTCATTCAGCATAATACTAGTTGTGATCTGTAATATATGGCTTTTATTATTTTGAGGTATGTTCCTCCTATACCCAATTTTTTTGAGGATTTTTATCATACTCTGACCTTTTATTCTACTAAGAAGAAAATGTTGAATTTTATTAGATGCTTTTTTAGCATCAACTGAAATGATCGCATGATTGTTATCATTCTTTCTGTTGATATGATGTAGAATATTGATTGATTTGTGTATGTTGAACCATGTTGGCATTCCAGGGAAAATCCCACTTGGTCATGATAAATGATCTTTGCAATGCATTATTGAATTTACTTTGTTAATATTTTGTTGAACATTTTTACATCAATATTCATCAGAGATATTTTCCTGTAGTTTTCTTTTTTATGAAGTGTCTTTGTCTGGTTTTTGGTAGCAGGGTAATACTGGCCTGGTAGCATGAGTTTGTAAGTATTTCTTCCTCCTCTATCTTTCAGAGTAACTTGAGTAGGATTGGTATTAGTTCTTCAAATGTTTGCTAGAATTCAGCTGTGAAGACATCAGATCCCAGGCTTTTCCTTACTAGGAGAATTTTTATTACAGCTTCCATCTCATTACTTGTTACTGGTCTATTCAGGTTTTCAATTTCTTCCTTGTTCAATCTTTATAAGTAGTATGTATCTAAGAACCTGTCCATTTCTTCTAGATTTTCCAATTTATTGACATATAGTTACTCATAGTAGCCATAATGATGCTTTGATTTCCTGTAGTATCAGTTGTAATGTCTCCTTTTTCATTTCTAATTTTATTTCTTTGTATTTTCTCTCTTTTTTTTCTTAGTCTAGCTAAAGGTTTTTCAATTTTGTTTATCTTTTCAAAAAACCAACTTTTTATGCCATCAATCTTTTGCATTGTCTTATTCATTTCAAATTCATTTATTTCTGCTCTGATCTTTATTATTTCTTTCCTTCTACTAATTTTGGGCTGGTTCGTTGTTGCTTTTGTAGTTCTTTAAGATGCACCATTGGATTGTTTATTTGATGCTTTTTCTCTTTTTTGATGTAGACACTTACAGCTATAAAGTTTCCTCTTAGTTTTGCTTTTGCCATATCCCATTACAACTGAAACTACAGAAATTCAAAGGTTTTAGTATGTTTTCATTACTATTTGTTGCAATAATTTTTTTCAATTTGTTTCTTGATTTCTTCATTGACCCACTGGTTATTCGGAAGCATATTGTTTGATTTCCATGTATTTTTATAGTTTCCAAAATTCCTCTTGTAATTAATTTCTAGTTTTATTCCATTGGGGTCAGAGAAGATGCTTGATGCTATTTCTGTTTTTTTTTTTTTTTTGAATGTTTTAAGACTTGTTTAATGACCTAACATCTTAACACCTATACTTAGGGATGATACATGTGATGAGGAAAACATTGTATACTTTGTAGCTGTTGGATGAAATCTTATTTAAATACCTATTAGATCCATTTGGCCTATAGTGCAGGTTAAGTCCAATGTTTCTTTGTTGATTTTCTGTCTGGAAGATCTTTGCATAGCTGAAAGTGGAGGGTTGAAGTCTCCAATAAACAGTGTATCGGGGCCTATCCCTCTCTTTAGCTCTAATAATATTTGCTTTATATATCTGGGTGCTTCACTGGAGCATGTTTTATAACTTAAATAGTTAAATATTTTTAAAATGTGATATAATTTTACATGCTTTTAATGGTGCTTATGTAATACAACTTGTGTAAGATATTTATGAATGATTAGTTTTCAAAATTTCTTGAATATTACAATATAGTATTCTTTACAAATGTTTGTTTGTAACTCTATCATATTGGGGTAGAATCCCAATAAAAGGATTGCAAAGTCAAAGGGCATGAACATTTTAAAGGCTTTTATACCATTTTCTGATCACCTTCTGGAAGATATTACCAGTTTGCTCTTCCTTCAGACAGTATGAGATTACTTTATTCCAAGTATGTGATAAAATTATTATTTAGACCATTGAACTAAATGCATGCTTAACTTCCAGTTCTTGCATATCCATATGTGTGTTATTTTTGTCTAATAACCATCCTGAATTTAGAGTATAGTATGATTTTCAATATACAAGTTTGGCAAACACTCACTTTTAAAGATATATATTTTTTCATGGATGTAACTGAAAGGCAGCTGTAGATTAAAGCACTGAATGTGTTTGTTGGCAAAAGTGATTTTGCTATGTAACACTGGAAGACAATTGAGTTTTAAATGTAACTTACACATGAAATTTAGTATCAGTCTCCAAAGGGAGTGTCTAAGCCCTGCTTGGAAGAAGACTATATATATGTTTGCTAGAAATACTAGTTGTGTTACTGATAATTATCATATTGTTTTACATATTTGAGTTTATACCTATTAACTCATTTACATGTTCTATTTTCCCATTTCTTTTTCTTTTTTTTCATTCTTTTGAACTAATTTTATTTTAATATTTTTCTCCTGGTTTGGAATAATGAACAATTTTTCTAGTTTGAATGGTTATCTCAAGAACTGCAGTATAAATAATTAACTTAGTAATTATTAGTAACTTAGGCCTAAAACTAATCAATATCTGTAAAATAATAGGACTTTTGTCTTTATATAATAATACAAGGACATTGTCTTTCAACCCCTTCTGATATGCTATTGTTGCTTTATATTTTAGTTTTGCTTTTCAATTTACATACGACAATCTAATTTTATGTTACCCTCAATATTTCTTTGGATTCTTGAACACATTTATATTTTTGTTCTCTCTATTCCTAGTCTATCTAAAATCTTCCATTTTAAAATACTTCTCTGTGTTCTGAAATAGCATCTCTTAGAATTTCCTTTTTGAAGATACCATAATGCAAATACCCTAAGCTTGATCTAAAAGTATTTTTCATTCTTAAAAGATCTTTTATATATCTAAAATTAAAGCTGGGCAGTTTATTTTCTCTAAAAATATGGAAGATGATATTTCATTCTCATTTGGCATTTTATGCTGCCATGAAATGGAATTGTCCTTTTAATGGCTGTTCCTTCTTTGGTAGTCAGCCTTATCTCTCAGGGTGTCTTTATGATCTTTTCTTTTTTATCTGTGCTTTTTTACTTTACTATTTCCAAATGTATATTGCTTTTCACTTATCTTGATTGTGATTGATTGAGATTTTAAAATCTGTTGAGTAGTATATGTATCAGAAAACTTTTACTGGGCCACCTCAGAATCTCTCGGCTTCTGTCTGTGAGATCCTCAGTAATTTTGTTTTCACTTCAGTAACTGATATATATTTCAACTCTAGGTGATCTCCACCTATGTGTATAAACCCCACAGTTCCTTGCCTTGCACATGTCATATCTTCTGCCTCCTAAGCTCTAAAATTCCCTGGTTCTATTCAGCACCCTAATGTACAGTTAGTGCTTCAAAGGAGTAAGTTTGGCCAATGGGTGTAGGAGAAAATACGTTTTTCTTTCTAACAACACCAGTTAGGACAGTTGTTAATAAATTCACCTTTAACAATAGTTACTTTCAATAGGACTTTAGAGTGGAATAATTCAATGGACTGATGGTAATGTGGACACCATTGGCTTTTAGAGGTGAGATGGTGATAATCTCTGTCATAAAGTGGCAATAAAGCTACTGAGGCTTTAACATGTTTAATTGGGAGAGGGTGCAGGCAGAAGCTGAAGTGTTGGAAAGAGCAGTGGTTGTTGCAGTTGACTTGTGTGATGGCAATGATAACTATATGGATTTTAGAGATGGTTGGCTTCTGTAAACGACGTTGAAATTTTTGCAAAACGACAAGGTCGGCTTGGAAAAGCCACTGGGCAACTCATTTCATACTGTGAAAAGTCACTAGTTTCGAATTGAAATGCAATGACAATTGAAATGACATTGAAATTTTTGCAAAATGTGAAGGTGGGCTTAGAAAAGCCACTGGGCAACTCATTTCATACTGTGAAAAGTCAATAGTTCTTATCCATGGATTTTAGGGGCAGACTCTAATATATTGTCTCTTATAGCCACAGAAAAGACTGCACTGAAAATTTAGTCCAGGATCCGACAGGGCTATAAAGGAACCTAATTACAAATGGTTCCAAGAAGGATTGTACCACTAGAATAAATAGTAATTTTTAAAAAAATCACATTCTGGAAAGAGTTGCAGAAGTTAATGCAACTTAACTTATTAAGACTTAAAAAATAGGTTGTCTCGCCTCTCTTTTGAAAACCAGATGGATTGTGGCAGATGACAATGGGCTATAATAATCCTAAACCACCATGCTGGATGTTGTGTGTTTACCAGAGCAGATCAACACAGCCTTTATCATTTGTAATGTCGTTATTGATCTAACACATGTATTCTCTTCAGTCCCCATCAATAAAAACAATAAAAACCTGTTTGTCTTTACAGGCAATGCACATTCTCTGTATTGCCCCAGGACAATATTTATTCTCCTGCTCTTTACCATAAATTAGTCTGCTGGGCACATTATTATCTTGCATTCCACAGAATATTGTACTGTTGAATTGGTGATACTTTACTAATTGTAATTATATTGGGCTGGAAGTAACAAGTATCCTGGAGGCTCTGTTTAGGCAAATGTTTCCCAGAGAGGAGATGAAAACTGGTGAAGAGTCAAGTTCTTTTACATCCACGAAGATGCTTGTGGTCCAGTGGTCTGGAGTGTGCTTTCTAATTTTAGGGGCAAGTTGTTGCACCTCACATTTATTATCTCTAAAAAACAGGCAGAGCACATGAGCACCCATGTGCTGATTTTTCTAGAGATGAAGGTAAGATTCAGGCAAAATACCCTTCTAAATATAATTCTGCTAAAGTTATAAATGGAGCAAAGAATTTTGATAAAAACCTGGCGTATACAATGAAGTAGTTTACCTTTTTGAAAGGACAGAAGAATGGTCCTTAGCAGCCCAAGAACTAGTTTTCCATAGCTATCACAGTTCACACATTATTGGTTCGATTTCATGAAACACTCTGACATTTTGGTTAAAGTAAAAACAACATTTTCACACCATGGTAATATAAAAATTCTAACTCTAATAAACCTTACCATTAAAATAAAAACAATTGTTTTTATATAATTGTTTTATCTGTGGAAAAGTGAGTTTTATATATATATATATATATATATATATATATATATATATATATATATATATATGATATGTTCCCAAGGGATTTTTGTCAAAGTCATGCTATAACATTTTGGGCAATACATGGATAAGTATTTATTGAAAAGAAAATTTTCAACTGAATCATGATTTCTAGTGTTCAAATATTGTCATCACAAATCAAAAGAAAATAACATTATATGCTATACTTAATAAAATAGCTTAATAGAATATGAATTTCCAAATATTTCCTTATAGTCTTCTTTGACAGGAATGCATCAACTTGACATTATTTTATAATTAATTTTTTAGATTGCCTATTATAGGACAAGTATTTTATTACTGACTTTTCTTGTTGAGATTCATTGGAATTGGAAAACTTAAATAGGAAAATAATACATAATTCAAGTTATTTTTTCTTCGAAGTTTCTCAAATTAATTGGGGGTAATTATGAAATAATTATGATACTTTAGAAAATAATGACGTCTCTGAATGAAGAATAAATAGATTAGGATGGTAGAAGTGGGAACAGTCAGATCTGTTAGAAGGCATTGAAGTAGTTTATGTAGCAGGTGAAGTACTTTGAAAATGATATAAACAAGGACAGTGGTATGAAATGAACAGAAGTGCATGAATTTAGCATGTTTTCTGGATTTTAAGCTTCTAGGAATTGCTAATGAATTCAATCTGTGAGAGAGGTGAAGGTGAAAAAATATCAGGGATAATTAATAAATTTTTGATCTAATATGTAGTAAAGTATTATGTAATTATTGGGGGGACAACCTTGGGAAAATAACAGCATTACAAAAGTAGAAACCAAAATTTTTCTTTGAATATGTAAAGTTTGAGATACAGAGCGGTTATTTGAGTGGTTATATCAAGAGAGTGCTAAAAATATCTGCCACTTAAATTATGAGTCAGATCTGGCTGCAGAAATGTGTGAGTTGTCAATGTACAAATGTTTGTACACTGTACAATGTACAAATAACTTAGTTATTTTCTGATAGTGAAGGAATGTGGATAGAGAGGCAGAGATTAAGACTGAACTTAAGGATACCCCAACATTGTAATTCAGAAAAAAGAACAAAATGCATTAAAGAAGACTAAGAAGGGCCCAGGAGATCAGAAAGAAACCCAGATAATGTGGTTTCAGAAAACAAAGAGAGCAAATTTGAAAAGTAAGAAGTGGAGGCAAGAGGCAGAATGAGATGATTGATATGGTTTGGCCCTGTGTCCCCATCCAAATCTCATCTCAAATTGTAATCCCCATATGTTATAGGAAGGGCATGGTGGGAGGTGATTGGATCACAAGGGCAGATTTCCCTCTTGCTGTTCTCATGATAGTGAGTGAGTTCTGACAAGATCTGATACTTTAAAAGTGAAGCACTTCCCCCTTCACTCTCTTGCTTCCCCTTCGCCTTCCACCATGATTGTAAGCTTCCTGAGGCCTCCCCAGCAATGCAGAACTGTGAGTCAACTAAATCTCTTTTCTTTATAAATTACTTAGTCTCAGGTATGTCTTTATAGCAGTGTGGGAACAGACTAATGCAATGGCTGAATAGAAGCCTCCATCAATTGTCCTCCCCACAAGAACACCAAATTTAACATCTATCTACACAAGAAAACACCTTCATGAGAACCAAAAATCAGGTAAGCAATCACAGCACCTGGGTGTAACTTCATATTGCTTAAAGAGGTACTGAAAAGGGTAGGAAAGACAGTCTTGAATTGCTGACATCACCCTTTCCCCATCCCTAGGCAGTGGCCACATGGTGCGGACAGAAATTCTGTGCACTTGTGGGACTTTGCGTGGGAATACAGTGCTGCCAATACAGAGGCCCACAGTGCCGGGCAGAACTCAGCTGATGCCCATGGAGGGAACATTTAGAACAGCCCTATCAAGAGGAGAATTGCTCATCCCAGTAGTCAGAACTTAAGTATCAGCAATGCTGGCCACCATGGGCTAAATTAATCTGGGCTCTAAATAAACTTGAAAGGGAGTCTAGGCCACAGGGACTGCAACTCCTAGGCATGTCCTAGTGCTGTGCTGTGCTTGAAGCCAGTGGACTTGGGAGTCACATGATCTAGTGAGACACAGCAAGGGTGGCCAGGGGAGTGCTTGTACCACCCCTTCCTCAACCCAAGGCACCACAGCCTACAGCTCCAAAGGAGAGTCCTTCCTTCTGCTTGAGGAAAGGTGAGATAAAATTAAGGAGGATTTTGTTTTGCCGCTTGAATACCAGTTCAGCCACACTAGAATAGGGTACAAAGCAGAGTTGCGAGGCCCACATCCCAGCCCCTAGCTTCTGGACAGTATTTTTAGATACACCTTGGGCCAGAAGGGAACCCACTGCCCTGATGGGAAGAACACAGTCCTAGCAGGATTTATCACTTGCTGACTACAAGCTGACTAAAGAGTCTTTGGGCCTTACGTGAACACTGACAATACCCTGGCAGGACTCCACAAAGGCCTGTGGTGGTTGGACATGGAAAACACTCCTCTGCCTGGGGAAAGGAGATGGGAGAGTGGGAAGGACTTTGTCTTGTTGTTTTGGTGCCAGCTCAGATGCACTAGAATAGAGTACCAGGTAGATTTCTAAGGTTTCTGACTCCAGATCCTGGCTCCCAGAGAGCATCTCTGGACCTGCCTGTAGACCCCTCTCTTCAAAAGAAGAGAACAAGACTGGCTAATGATAGAGCCTGCTGATTATATAGCCCTAGGATCTTAAGCAAACATAGGCGGTGGCCAGGTAATAGTTACAGTGAGCTTGGGGTGAGATCCAGTTCTGTGCGTGCTTCAGGTCTGACCGAGTGCAGCCCCAGTGGTGGTGACCACTGGGGTGGTTGTGTCAACCCTCCGGCATCTCCAGGCAGCTCAGCTCACAGAAACTCTGTTTGGAAGGAAGTAGGAAAGAGAACAAGAGTCTCTGTCTGGTAATCCAGGGAATTCTTCTGGATTTTATCCAAGACCACCAAGGCAATACCTCTACAATCCCCAAGAACCACAGCATTGCCTACTGTGGGGTATCCCTTAATGCAGATAAGGCTGCAGTGACCAAAAACTGAGATCACAACCCCCAAGTTCCTTCAAATACCTGGGAAGCCTTCCCAAGAAGAATGGGTACAAACAAGCCCAGACTGCAAAGACTACAATAAATACCTAGCTTTTCAATGCCCACACACCAACGAACATCCACAAACATCAAGACTATCCAGGAAAACATGACCTCACCAAATGAAGTAAATAAGGCACGAGGGACCAATCCTGGAGAAGCAGAAATGTGTGACCTTTCAGAGAGAGAATTCAAAATAGGTGTGCTGAGGAAGCTCAAAGAAATTCAAGATAACACAGAGAAGGAATTCAGAATTCTATTAGAAAAATTTTATAAAGAGACTGAAATAATTAGAAAGAACCAAACAAAAATTCTGGAGTTGAAAATGCAATCGATGGCCAGGCACAGTGCCTCATGCCTACAATCCCAACACTTTGGAAGCCCAAGGCAGATGAATTGCTTGAGCACAGAAGTCTGAGAACAACCTGGGCAACATGGTGAAGCTCTATCTCTACAAAAAAAATATAAAAAATTAGCCAAGTGTGGTGGTACATGCCTGCAGTCCCAGCTACTTGGGAGGCTGAGCTGGGAGGATCACTTGAGCCTGGGAGGTAGAGGCTGCAATAAGCCATGATCATGCCACTGCACTCCAGCCTGGGTGAGATAGTAAGACCATTTCTCAAAGAAAAAAACTTAAAAGAGAAAGAAAATGCAACTGACATGCTGAAGAATGCATCAGATTCTCTTAATAGCAAAATTGATCAAGCAGAAGAAATAAGTGATCTTCAAGATACACTATATGAAAATACACAGTTGGAGAAGACAAAACAAAAAATAATACAATGGAATAAAGCACACCTTGAAGATCTAGAAAATAGCCTCAAAGGGGCAAATTTAAGAGTTATTGGCCTTAAAGAGGAGGTAGAGAGAGCTAAAACTTATATTCAAAAGGACAATAACAGAGAACTTCTCAAACCTAGAGAAAAATAACAGTGTTCAAGTACAGGAAGGTTAAAGAACACCTAGCAAATTTAACACAAAGAAAACTACCTGAAGGCATTTAATAATCAAATCCCCAAAGGATGAAGGATGGATCCTCAAAGCAGCAAGAGAAAAGAAATAAATAACATAAAATGGGGCTTCAATACAACTTACAGCAGACTTTTCAGTGAAAACCTTACAGGCCAGGAGAGAGAGTAATGACATAAAGTTCTGAAGGAAAAAATGGTTACCCTAGAATTTGTATATCTGGGAAAAATATCCTTAAAACATGAAGGTGAAATAAACACTTTACAAAACAAATAAAATCTAAGAGATTTGATCAACACCAGATCTGTCCTACAAAAATATGCTAAAGAGACTTCTTCAATCCGAAGAAAAAGATGTGAATGAGCAATAAGAAATCTTCTGAAGGTGCAAAACTATCTGTGAATAGTGAGTATACAGAAAACACAAAATATTATAAAGATGTAAGTGTGGTGTATAAATTACTCCTATCTTAAGTAGAAAGATGAAAAGATGAATTGATTAAAAATAATAACTACAATTTCCAATGCATAGACAGCATAGTAAGATATAAATAAAAACAACAAAAATATAAAAAGTGAGGAGACAAACTTAAAGTGTAGAGGTTTTATTAGTTTTCTCTTTGCTTATATGGTAATTTGTGTAATCACTATTAAGTTGCCTCATTTTAAAATAAAGGGCTATAAGATAAGTGCAAGCTTCAAATCTAAAAACATGCAATAGATACACAAAAAATAAAAAGTCAGAAGTTAAAACACACCAGCAGAGAAAAATGCCTCCCCTAAAAGGAAGACAGGAAAAAAAATACAAACATAAAAGGAAGACAGGAAGGAAGGAAGGAAGGAAAGAAAGATGAAAGAGAAGATTAAAAAACAACCAGAAAACAAATAACAAAACGACAGGAATAAGTCCCTACTTATCAATAATAACGATTAATAAAAACTGACTAAATTCTCAAATCACAAGACATTGAGTGGCCAAATGGAAAAGTGATCTCTTGCCTACAACGACCACACTTCAGCTATAAAGACATACATAGACTGAAAATAAACAAATTGAGAAACATTCCATGCCAATGGAAAACGAAAAGTAGTAGGAGTAGCTATGCTTATTTTACACAAAATAGATCTCAAGATAAAAAGTATAAGAAGAGACAAATAGGTCACTATAAAATGATGAAGGGGTCAATTCAGCAGGAGGATATAATTATGAATATATATGCACCAACACTGATGCACAAGTATACCATTGTACCATTTTCTCCACATTCTCAACACTTGTTATCTTTTGTGTCTTTGATAACAGCCATGCTAACACATGTGATGAGATATCTCAGTGTGGCTTTGAGTTGCATTTCCCTGATGATTGGTGATGTTTAGCATCTTTTAAAATACCTTTTTACTATTCTTATGTTTTCTTTTGTTTATTATTTTTTTTTAGGTAAATGCATACTTGATATACAGTTCCCTCCTAGTTATCTACTCAAGAGAAATAAAAACATATGCCCACACAAAGACTGGTCTTTATTTCAAAGCAGTATTATTCATAATTGCCTCAAACTGGTGAGTAGATAAGTAAGTTTGATGTATCCATACAAAGGAACACTACTCAACAATTACATGGAACAAACTACTAATACACACCACAACATAGATGAATCTCAAAAACATTATGCTAAGTAAAATAAGCCAAGCCCAAAAAGACTATATACTATATCTTCTCCTTAATATGAAATGCTAGAAAAGACCAAACTATAATCACATTAAACAAAGTAGCATTTGGGATCAAAAGAGGCTGCAGATAATTGACTGCAAAGGGGCATGAAGGAAGTTTCTAAGATGATGAAAATATTCTAAATCTTGATTGTGGTCATGATAATATGACTGCACACATTTGTCAATCTCACTAAACTGTGTACTTAGAAAGGATAATTTATTCCATAGAAATTTAATTCGATAAAGTTGATAAAGATAGATTATCAGCATAGCATTTTCCCTTTACAAATTTTGCCACTTATTTTCTTCTGGATCTATTTACTTTCTTTTGTGCTAAACTGAGTGATATAGTTTGGCTGTATCTCCACAAAAATCTCATCTTGAATTGTAATTCCCACAATTCCCACATGTACTGGGAAGGACCCAGTGGGAGGTAATTGAATCATGGGGGCGGGTCTTTCTTATGATAGTGAATAAGTCTCAAGAGAGCTCCTCAAGCTCTCCCTCTTTGCCTGCCGCCATCCGTGTAAGACCTGACTTGCTCCTCCTTGCCTTCCACCATATGAGGCCTCCCCAGCCATGAGTAACTGTAAGTCCATTAAATCTCTTTTTCTTCCCAGTCTCAGGTATGTCTTTATCAGATGCATGAAAATGGACTAATATGCTGTGGAACAAGCAAATTAGACAATTTGCCTTTGACAATTAAAAGTCTGGTGATGATAGGCTGGGTGCGGTGGCTCACGCTTGTAATCCCAGCACTTTGGAAGGCCGAGGCAGGCGGATCATGAGGTCAGGAGATCGAGACCATCCTGGATAACACGTTGAAACCCCATCTCTACTAAAAATACAAAAATTAGCCGGGCGTGGTGGTGGGTGCCTGTAGTCCCAGCTACTTGGGAGGCTGAGGCAGGAGAATGGCTAGTGAACCCAGGAGGTGGAGCTTGCAGTGAGCCGAGATCACGCTACTGCACTCCAGCCTGGGTGACAGAGTGAGACTCTGTCTCAAAAAAGAAATTAAAAATTAAAAAAAAACAAAAAAACTCTGGTGATGATAATAAAGTGTACAATTTCGTGGGTCTCTACAAAATACTAAGGGTACAGAGGACAAAGTAAGAGGTAGGAATCCAATAGTGGGAGTGCATTTATATATGAAGCCTGTAATATATTAAGTAATGCAAGGCCCTTAACTTGCTCTATTTTTTTAATCAAGTGAGTGGAGAAATAATTGTGGTGGGTAAAAGAATCTCAAGAAGATACACTCAGAGTGAGTTTTAAAATGTCACTAGCAGACAAAACAGGTGGGATTCCTTGGAATGATCATTCTAAATACATGCGTATATTGCAGACAATGGCTTTGGGGGAAAGCAGGATTAATTTAGCTTACTTAAAGCTTAAGAAAAATGCTTAAGGGGAAAGTAAAAAGAATGACAGTATTACTGGTAAATGACTCAGATTAAGAAGGGCAGTCATGCATCTATGTTCATTACTAATTTGGAATTGACAGTGGCATTGGAATTAGATAGTAATAGCTTTGAATTTTTAGATTGTTTTGAACAGTATATTTATTTTAATAATATTGATTCTTCCTATCCATGAGCATGGGATGTTTTTCCATTTGTCTGTGTCATTTACAATTTTTTAAATCAGTGTTTGTAGCTTTCCATGTAGAAGGTTTTCACCTCCTTGGTTAAATGAATTGCATGGTAATTTTATTGTGGCTATTTTAAATGGGATTGTATTCTTGATTTGGTTCTCAGCTTGAGCATTTTTGGTGCATATAAATACAGCTGATTTCTGTGCATTAATTTTGTATTCTGAAAGTTTACTGAAATTGTTCATCAGGTCTGGGAGGCTTTTGGAGAAATTTGTAAAGTTTTCTAGGTAGATCTAGTCATCAGTAAACAGAGATAATTTGACTTCCTCTTTTCCAATTTGGATGCCTTTTATTTTTACCTCCTGCCTGATTGCTCTGGTTAATACTTCCAATATTATGTTGACTAGGAGTGGTGAGACTGAACATCTTTGTCTTGTTCCAATTCTTAGAGAAAATGCTTTTGACATTTTCCCATTAAGTGTGATACTGGCTGTGGGTTTGTCATATACAGCTTTTATTATTTTGAGTTACGTTTCTTCAATGCCTAGTTTGTTGAAGGTTTTTATCATGAAAGGATGTTGGATTTTATCAAATGCTTTTTCTGTGTCTATTAAGATAATCATATGGTTTTTGTTTTTAATTCTGTTTAGTGGTGTATCAGATTTATTAATCTGTATTAAAACACCTCTGCATCCCCAGAATAAAACACACTTGATTATGATGAATTATGTTTTTGGAGTGCAGCTGGATTCAGTTTGCTAGTATTTTGCTGAAAATTTTTGGAGGTTGTTCATCTGGGATTTCTGCCTGAGGTTTCCTCTTTTTTTCTTGGGTCTTTGCCAGATTTTGGTATCAGGAAGTCCCTCTTTGCCAATTTTTTTGAACCCTTGCAGTAAGATGGGTACTAGACCTTTCTTGCATAGCTGGTAGAAGTCAGGTGTGAGTCTATCTAATACAGGGCTCTTTTAGTGAGTAGATTTGTTATTACTGATTCAACTTCATAGCTCATTATTGTTATGTTCAGGATTTAAATTTCTTCCTGATTCAATCATGGGAGGTTGTATCTAGCAATTTATCCTTTTTCTCCCGGTTTTCTAGTTAGTGAACATAGAGATGTTCATAATGGTCAATGATAATCTTACATATATACCTGTGGTATCAATTGTAACATCATGGGTATCATTTCTGGTGCAGCTTATTAAAATATTCTCTCTTTTCTTCTTCATTAATCTAGGCAGTGGTCCATCAATTTTATTTCTTCTTAGGCATGCTGGCTCCTGTTTCTTCCTTCATAGCCACTCATGAATGCCCACCTCAAGACTTTTGCATTTTTCTCCCTCTACCTGAGAGATTCTTCCCCAGGTCTTCTTGTTGGCTGACTACATCTCCTCTTTCAGATCACCCAATTCCATCACCTTTTCAAAAAACCAACTTTACATTTTGTTGATACATCATACGATTTATTTGGTTCCGATTTCATTAAGTTCTGCCCTGATCTTTGTTATTTATTTTCTTGTGTCACCTTTGGCTTTGGTTTGTTCTTGTTTCTCTAGTTCCTTGAAGTGCAATGTTAATTTTTTTGTGTTAATGTGAGATCTTTCCAGCTTCTTAATATAGACATTTAGCACTATACACATTCCTCTTAACATTGCTTTTGCTGTATCCCAGGGGTTACTGTGTATATGCTGTGTATATATTTTCATTTGTTTCAATTTTTTTTTCTGATTTCTGCCTTAATTTTGTTGTTTACCCAAAAATCAGTCAGGAGCAACCTGTTTATTTTCCATGTCCTTGTGTAGTTTTGAGAGTTCCTCTTTGTATTGATTTCTATTTTTTACACGGTTGTCTAAGAAAATACTTGATATGATTTTGATTCTTTTGAATTTATTCAGACTTGCTTTGTGACCAAGTATATGGTCAATTTTGGAGAATGTTTCATGCACAGATGAGAAAAATGTATATTCTGCAGTTGGTGACTAGAATGTTCTACAGATATATATTAGGTCAATTTGCTCAAGAGTTTAATTTATATCCGGAGTTTCTTTGTTAGTTTTCTACTTCAAAGATCTGTTTAGTGTTGTCACTGGGGTGTTGAATTCCCATACTATAGTATATAGCTATCTATCTCTTTTTCTTAGGTCTAGTACTGTTTCTTTAATAAATCTGTGTGCTCTGGTGATGGCTGTGTATATATTTAAGATAGTTAAATGTTCTTGTTGAATTAACCCCTTTATCATTATATAATGCCCTTCTTTAATTTGTTTTGTTATGTTTTGTTTTGTTTTGTTTTACTGTTGTTGATTTAAAGTATGTTTTTTTTTATTATTATACTTTAAGTTTTAGGGTACATGTGCACATTGTGCAGGTTAGTTACATATGTATACATGTGCCATGCTGGTGCGCTGCACCCACTAACTCGTCATCTAGCATTAGGTATATCTCCCAATGCTATCCCTCCCCCCTCCCCCCTCCCCACCACAGTCCCCAGAGTATGATATTCCCCTTCCTGTGTCCATGTGATCTCATTGTTCAATTCCCACCTATGAGTGAGAATATGCGGTGTTTGGTTTTTTGTTCTTGCGATAGTTTACTGAGAATGATGGTTTCCAATTTCATCCATGTCCCTACAAAGGATATGAACTCATCATTTTTTATGGTATGTTTTATATAGTAAAAAAATAACAATGCCTGGTCTTTTTGGTTTTCCATTTGCATAACATATTTTTCTCTTACTTTGAGCCTGTGGGTGTCATTATTCATTAAGGGTCCTTTGAGGGCAGCAGATGGTTGGGTTTTTATTTTTATCCAATTTGCCAATCTACATCTTTTAAGTGGAGCATTTAGGCCATTTACATTCAAAGTTAATATTGACATGTGAGGTTTTGTTCCTGTCATAGTGTTTTTAGGTAGTTGCTTTGTAGTCTCAATAGTGTATTTGCTTTATAGGGTATGTGTACTTTGTATTTATGAGTGCTTTTATTGTAGCAAGTATCATCTTTTCACTTCCATATTTAGAACTACTCTAAGCATTTTTTGTAGGACCAGTAGCCCTTAGCATTTCCTTGTGTGGGAATGACTTGATTACTCATTTATTTATTAAGCTTAGTTTGGCAGGATATAAAATTTTGGCTGGCATTATTTTTCTTTAAGGAGGCTAAAAGTAGGCTCACAATCTCTTCTGGCATGTAAGGTTTCTGCTGAGAAATCCACTGTTAGTTTGATGGGTGTACCTTTATAGGTGATTTGACCCTTTTATCTAACTGCCTTTAAGAATTTTTTTTTAGTGTTGACTTTGAATAGTCTGATGACCATATGTCTTGGTGAAGTTTTTCTTGTACATTATCTTACAGGTGTTCTCTAAATTTCTTGTATCTGGGTGTCTACCTCTCTGGGAAGACTAGGGAAATTTTCCTGAATTCTTCTCTCAAATATATATTTTTTCAATTTGCTTACTTTTTCTTCTCTCTCAAGAATGCTTTATAAGCTTTGGTCAACTTAGGTAATCCCATACTTCTCTAAAGTTTTATTTATTTAAAAACAATTTTTTTCTTTATTTTTGTCTGACTAGGTTAATTCAAAAAACAGATCTTCAAGGTCTGAAAATTTTTCTTCTGCTTGGTCTAGTCTATTAGTAAAGCTTCCAACTATATTTTGAAATTTCTTTAGTAAATTTTCCAATTCCAGAATTTCTACTTGTTTTTCAATTAAATATAGCAATCTCTTCTTTTATATCCTGAATCATTTTTCCGGTTTCTTTGCTTTGATTTTCAATTTTTTCTTGAATCTCATTGTGCTTCCTATTGGATTCTGTATCTGTCATTTTAGAATTTTCATTTTAGTTAGGATCCTTTGTTGAAGAATTAGTTGACATCTTCAGAGATGTCAACACTCAGGTTTTTTGTTCTGCTAGTGTCTTCACACTGATTCCTTCTCATCTGAAGCAGCAGTTGCTTTTATTTTTTTGTGTAATTTGCTATCATTTGAATGGAATTTTTATGTTTTATTCTTTTTTCCCTTGAGGATATGACTGTGATGTGTATTGCATATGATTATTTGGCTTCATTTTTGGGTGCTTTCAGGGGGCCAAGTCTCTATATAGGTTTCTTGGTTGTGGATACCCTCTCTGTTGTGGTTTTCTCAGATGCTGCTCGCTGTAGTGATGTATTGGACATATGAGCTGATACACTATCTTCCACAGGGCTGAGAGTACACAGGTCTCATAAAACTTATCTCATTCACTAGCACTGGGCCCTTCAGACAGCAGCTTTTTATTTGGTGGTACAGTTCAGTATTCCATGCAGTAAGTTTCACTTAAGAGTAAGAGCCACCCACTCTCCAGGACCCTGATAATTGAGGGGAGGAACTACCCTAATAAGAGAAGGAGGGAATCAGCATGTTGGGGTATGCTGAGCTCTCGGGGGCAGGGTTGAGGTGCTGCACTAGCTGCTTATCCTGGGCAAGGAGGAACATGCTCTGCTTTCATATCAGGGCCCTGCTGCAGGGTTTGTGACCTTTAGTTCATATAATCATTATCTTCTGCCTCCTTTCTGTAGCCAAGAGCCAAAGAAATGCCCTTCTGGTGGCTACTACAAAATAGGGTTCAGGACTAAGCCCCGGGTCCAGAGAAGACAGACAGCTCTGTGATTTGTCTGCCCTTTATTGCCAGAATGCTACTGCCTTATGTAAAGAGCAGGAGATGGGTCCTATCCTTCGCTCTGTTGTATGTGCAACAGTGAATGGGGGCAACAGGAGATAACCTCTTTCTCTTTCTATTTCCAGCAGTCAATGCCACCCCCTTCATCAATTGACTCCATGTCCATGTTTCCTTTGTCCCAAGGGCAGGTTGGAGGGCCGTGCTCCCCTCTTACCTAAGGGCAGCCCACACTGAGAGCTAGATCTTTAAGGAATCCACAGCTCCTCAAGGATCTGCTGGTACCATATGGTTGCCGAAGACCAAGCAGGTCATGGGCTATGTTTGTGGGGTATCTGGTGATGTGGCGACCTAAGGGCTGAAGTCCCCTGGGAGAACAGTGCACGTAAAACCAGTGTGGCACCTGCCATTTCAATTTGGGTCTGAGGGGATTATGGGCATACCTGCATGAACTGACCACCCAATTTATTGTCCTTAGCAAGGTCCCAAATCACCACTGACATCCTTGTCTGGATTGTGAGGGCAGAGGGGCTCCCCAACACTTCAGAGAACATCAGATTGTCACACAGGTGAGGAGACAAGAGAAGCCATGACTTACCCTTTTCGTGGTCCATGTTTCTAGGGAGACAATCTCTGCCAGTCTCTTGCTGCTTTCCTCTTTTGTGCCCCAGGTTCTTCCCATGGGTGCTCCAACAGGTCCTTGCTTCATTCCCTCAGATTTCCATTTAAATCATGGCCATTCACCTGTAACTTTGATCTTTCTGAGGAGACCTGGCATCCAACATCCCTAGTCAGCCAACTTGAAAAAAAAAAGAGAAAAAAAACTGTGAAAACTTTTAAGGTAAAAGTAACTTCATGATTAGCATTCTTTGTATTGATTTTCATTTATTCTGAAATTAGTTTTAAAGCAACCCTTACACATACACACAAATAAAAAAAATGTTTAACAGTGACAATCAGTGTAACATACTTTGGAAGTATTTCCCTTCCAATGACACAGCATGGATTTATTCAATGTTATTTGAGAAGATCCTTGAGAGTTTTATAATTTAAGTTTCAAGTAGGAATTATACTCTGTCTCTCAGCAATATTCATAACAGGTCTTACTACAGAATGTCATTCAGTAAAATACTCTGTGCATGAGTTTGAATGTAATAATTTTACTCATAAAAAATCAGTGCAATAAATCTGATTCAGCATTAAAATTTACCTCAAAAAAAGAAATAATTTGTCTTGTCAAAATACCGTTTCACCACTAACTAGACACTTTTTCAAAGTTTCACTTTTCTAAAGGATTAGATATGGATCTCATCCCATAGGATAATCAGAAAGCTTGATAAATCAGTGTTGTTTATATTCAAAGTATATTTGAGACTTCAGAGTTTATCAATTGCACAGGAGAATTAAATGAATAAATTTTCAGTTAATGTTAACATAATTTGTGGAAATCATCCTATGCTCATATCATATGCAGTTTTTTAGGGGGTGGGGTTAATATTAATTAAACTGTGTATGTAAAATTTGGGCTACATGCATTATCTTATTCAATCCCGACAACACCCGTATCAAATAAATATATTTTTCTTCTTTTCATGGATGTAGAAACTGGAATTTAAATAGGCTAATTAGTTAACTATCTTAGTTTATTAAATACTTAATTTGTGCCAGGAGCTTTCCTAAGCATTTTATACATGTTACCTAATGTCATGGCTACAACTAGTTAGGGAAATACACATACACAGAGAGAGATAAACACACAGGGGGAAAATACATTTTACATCAGAGAGTTACCTGACCAAGTACTACACTTCTTTTGCTTTTCTCTAAGACCAACCCAATGCTAATTCCTTGACTTATCTATTTTTATTTACTAATGTGAAGCAGAGATTAGGTGTTCAATAATTTTGTTTTGAAAATATGACAAATGAATAGGAGAATGATAGAGATCTCAATTTATTTGAGATATCCCTATGTTTTACAATCAAAACTGAGTAAAGAGGTTTCCAAATTATGAACTATTTAATCAAAAAGTTATTTTTGAATTTTAATTTATGTGTGAGTACATATCTTTATCTGTTTTGGTTTACTCATGTCTGCTTCCCCTGACACCATGATTTATAGATATAAGTGCAAGTAAGATATGAGTTATTATATGTGCACACTGAGATTGTGCAAATTGCATGTAGCTATGGATTAATATAGTTAGAGGTATGGAATTTTCTGTTCTTTTTGTACTCTACTGACATATGGACCCACTGTTTTGCTGGAAAGTGGAGCCAATTTGTCTGGCTTTGAAGAAAACAGGAGAAAAGAGGATATACTGGGGACACTTTAATGACGGAGAAAGAGCAAGCCATTGGCCCAGCTAATAAAAGTTATTGCTAATATTTGTTTATCATGTATTAGATGCAAGTTTATACTGTTTATCACCATTTGATGTTTAAGTTTTGTTTACTGGAACTCAAAATTGAGGTGGAAGTAATGCTTTCTGAAAAAAATGAATTTAAAATTTTTTACATCGTGGAAAGAAAAAGAACTCTGCGGACCTATCAGTTTGTTGGGGCTGCCATTTGAAAGTAAACCAATTCAGGTTGCTTGAACAACAGAAATTTACTTCCTCACAGATCTGGAGGCCAGAAGTCCAAGAGCAAGGTGCCAGCAGGGTTGGTTTCTTCAGAGACCTCTCTTCTTGGCTTGTAAATGGCTGTCTTCTCCTTGTGCCTTTACATGGTCTTTCTTCTGTCTGTGTCTTAATCTTTTTTCTTCTAAGAATATCAGTCCTATTGGATTAGGCCCACATCAGTGACCTCATTTTACTTTAATCACCTTTTAAAAAATCTTGTCTTTAAATGAGGAGCTGAATGTTAGAAACTCAATATATGAATTTGGGGAAGGGGACAATTCAGCTTATAATAGGAGATGGTGTAAAGGTAAAGAATCACCTGGCTAAGTCATCTGCATTGTACTACTCATCTTTTGATATAGACAGGTACCTCAGTCTTAGTACTGTGGAGGGCATGGGAGAGGTAATTTCATAGCGTCCTGTCTCTGCAAATCCCTCTTGAGAAAACTGTAGAGAAATATATTCAATTTAGGGAGAAAATTGACAATACATTATATTATTATTAATTCTAATAAAATAGGACATAGAAATGCATAAAATATTTGGTGAAGTATTTTAAATATATAAAAAGTAATTTATATTGTGTTTTAATCTAATCTGGCTAAAATTATTACTAAAAATATTGAAAAAATCAGTTTGAGGGAAATGTATACAATCAACATTTTGTGACAAAAATGTTCATATCTATGTATTTTTGGACAATGACAGCTGCAATATTATCATAAATGTTTAGCAATTCCAAGCTTGAGGCAAACTCCACAGATAGAGTAACTGTAATGTATTAGGTGATAGAAAAGGAGATCATGGTAGATTGACTTAATCTTTCATTCTACACTTTTCTATGTTTAAGCTCAAGAAGAATGCATCATAAAAACCATATGTTTTCCTAACACCTTATACTACTAGTAGCTTTCTTTTTTTTTTTTTAGTCTAATCTTTACTCTAGAAACTATTTTCAGTCGAGAATCTAATAAATATAAGTTTGAGGGGTATGTTAGCTAATTGTTCACTTTTAACTAAAACACTAGAGGGCACCCTTTCCTTCTGTTAGAACATGTCTTCTAAATTACATGCCGTGGAAACACAAAGGATTGCCAGGTAAAAACAATATTCATTTTATTTTGTATTTTTATGGACTCGCTTTTATATTTAACCGGTAATAATTTTGCGGATCCCAAAAGTCACAGCATATTATTTTAAATGATATGAAGATGATTTTTAACGGAAATGAATTCTAAGCCGGAAATGTCAGTGTCACAGAGCTAAAGAGTCAGATGTCTCCCTAGTGTCACGACAGTGAACAAAAATAAGTCTGTGTTTGGCATGACTTGTGGTGTTTATGTAGTATAATTTATCTTACATTTCTGTGTTTAGGATTAGGAATTATTCGTACTGAATGTGTATTCCTATTTTCTACGTTCTCAGATGAATAGCACACTACTGCTAGGTTAACCCAGTTTGAAACAAAATGCAAACAAGACTGACCTAGAGGAAAGAACAAAAGTTGAAAATTCAGTGAGGACCCACCAAATAACAATTGCCAATATTTATTTAGTGTCTGTTTTTGTCAATCACTTGTGTAAGCATTTTATTTACAATATTTAATTGATACTACATTGAGTCATTATTTACTATTTTCATTCTTATTCAATATAGAATAAAATATAGTATTATAAGAACAGATAAACTAACATGAAATGTGTCTTTGAATTGTGCTTTCCCACATCAGAAACCTAGGGCAAAAGGGAGCTGCTACAGCTGCAATTTTGTCTGGGCAAGACTTGCCACCAGGGTCAGCTTGTGCTGACCTGGTCTGCATGTGCTATTACTGGGTTTACCAGCCTGCTCCCCTGAAATAGTGGTGCATCAAGACCCTCTCTGCTCTAACCTCAGGCTGAAATTCAGGCATTTGGAGCATCATTTGCCTAGACCGTCAGCCTGAGGTGCCCCACTCTTCCTGGACATAAATCGAGGTATAGTGGGGCCCTCTCTGCTCCATGCTTAGACAGATCTCCAGGCATTTGAAGTGACCACTCAGCTGTATTAGCAGCCCAATTCGCCCCACCCTTCCTGGATGTAGATTGTGGTGAGTGGGGTTCTCTCTGTTCCATGTCCAGGCATACCTCCAGGCATCTAGAGCCCTTGCTTCCCTGGATGACAGCCTTACCTTCTCCACTCTTCCTAGACAGAGATCATGGTGCAGGGAGGACCTTTCTGCTTCATGCCCAGGCAGATCTCCAGGTATTTGGAGTAATCATTCATCTGGTTCATCAGTCTCATATACCCCATTCTTCCTGGGCTTACATCATGGTGCAGTGAGGTTCTTTCTGCTCTAAGCCCAGGCAGAGATCCAGGCATTCAGAGCACCTACTCACTGGGATTGGCAGTCTCTCTCACCCTACTCTTCCTATGCAGAAATCTTCTTGCATAGAGGCCCTCTCTACTCCAACCCAGTCCCATCTCTAGGCATCTAGAGCACCTGTTTGCCTCAAATAGTGGCCTGAGCTACCCCACACTTCCTGTGCAGAAATCCTGGTGCATGGAGGGGACTCCATGCTTGATATACAGGGAGATCTCCAGGCATCTGGAGCACCCACTGTTCTAAAATTAGGAGTTTAGGCCAGCCACCATCCCAAAGCAGAGAACCTGGGGCCAGAAAGGCTTCCTGAATCCACATTTAGACACATTTGTGGGTGCTTGGTGGCCACCCACTGAATTCTTCCTCAGGTTTGGTGCTTATGCTGGCAAATGGGGGACCTGTAGGTGAACCTGCCTAGGCCAGCCCTGCCTATCTTGGCCCCAGTCCCCCAAGACTAAGCAGGGAGCTAAGACCACTGTGTACTTCATGAATCAGCCCATTTCCTGAGGAAACACAGAGATTATCTCAGTAACAGGATCAAGTATATACTCAGCCACATTGGCTGCAGCTGGCTGTTACCTCTAAGTACCATCTATTGGCTTGTAGGTCAAACTGCACAGCCCAGTATAAAACCTAGTGACAGACATGCACAGGGCTATAGAAACAAAGCCAAAAGACCCTGCTCAGTATTCTCAAGAGTCACACCCTATAGTGAAGAGGGAAAGGAAAAGAAAAAAAATATATAGGGAATAAAACAAAAATAAAATATTCACCTGTATGAAAATAATTACAAAATTGTAAATGTTAATGTCCCCAGATGAGAAGAAAACAGCACAAGAATTTGGGCACCATGAAAAATCTAAATGTAATGACACACCAAAGAATGGCAAGAGCTCTCCAGCAATGTAATCAAAATGGAAACTGAGAAATTATAGATAAAAATTTGAAACATGGATTGCAAGGAAGCTCAAAAAGATCCAAGACAACACAAAGAAAATCAACATGAGGAAACTTCTAAAGCAATCTAGTAAATGATGGAACAGATAAACATTCTAAAAGGAAATAAATCTGAGCATCTGGAATTGAAAAACTCACTTAAGGAATTTCAAAGTACAATTGAGAGCTTTAGCAATTTAGACTGGACCAAGAAAAAGAAACAATTTAAGTGCTTGAAGACCAGTCTTTTTAACTAATACAGTCAGGCCAAGAAAAAGAAATAATTTAAGAGCTTGAAGACCAGTCTTTTTAACAAATACAATCATTCAACAATTTTTAAAACAATTTTTAGAAATATACAAAGTCTTTGAGAAATTTGGGATAATTCAAAGTAAGCAAACCTAAAGATTATTTGGTATTTCCAAAAGAGAAGGAGACAAACAAATAATGTGAACAAATAATTCAAAAAAAAAAGTCCTACTCTTCCTAGGGAGGTTGGTATCTAGACGCAAGAAATCCAGAGAATACCTGCAAGATACTGTAGAAAACAAACATCACCAACGTATATAGTCATCAGACTCTCCAAAGTCAATGTTAAAGAAAAATTCTTAAACGCAGCCAGAGAAAAAGGTTAGATCATGTATAAAGGGAAGCCCAACAAGCTAACGGTGGATTTATCAGTAGATATCTTACAATCCAGGAAGGATTGGGGGTCTATTTTTATCATTCTTTAAGAAAAATTTCATCCAAGAGTTTTTATATCCTACCAAACTAAACTTCATAATCAAAAGAGAAATAGGACCTTTTCCCAACAAGCAAGGGCTAAGGGAATTAGTTACCAATAAAAAAGCCTTACAATAGATCCTTAAGGGAGTTCTAAATGTCAAAATAAAAGAATGAAACCTGCTATCACAAAACCATACTAAAAAACATAGTCCACAGACCCTATAAAGCAATGACACAGTAGAAACTACAGAGGAACCAGCTAACAACTTCATGATAGGATTAAAACTTCACATATCAATATTAACCTTGAATTTAAACAGTTTAAATGCCTCCATTTAAAAGGCACAGAGTGGCAGGATGGATACAAATACAAGACCCATCCATCTTCTATTTTCAAAAGACCTGTATCACATGGGTTGATGTAAACAGTGAGAAAAAAATCTACCACATAAAAAGAAAACAAGGCAGGGCGTGGTGGCTCACGTCTGTAATCCCAGCAGTTTGGGAGGCCGAGGCGGGTGGATCCCCTGAGGTCATGAGTTTGAGACCAACCTGACTAACATGGTGACATCCCATCTCTACTAAAAATACAAAATTAGTTGGGTGTGGCGGGCACCTGTAATCCCAGCTACTCGGGAGTCTGACACAGGAAAATTACTTGAACCCGGGAGGTGGAGGTTACAGTGAGCTGAGACCATGCTATTGCACTCCAGCCTGGGCAACAAGAGTGAAACTCTATCTCAAAGAAAAAAGAAAAAGAAAACAAAAATGAGCAGGTGTCACTATGACTATATCATACAAAACAGAACTTAATCCAATAATAAAAAAGGATAAAGAATAGCATTACGTAATAATGAAGTGTTCAATTATCTATTCTAAATATCTATTCTAAATATATACATGTCCAACATTGGAGCACCCAGATTTATAAAGTAATTACTTCTAAACCCACAACAAGATGTACATAACTACACAATAATAGCAAGGGACTTCAGTGCCCCACTGACAGTGTTAAAGAGATCTTCAAGGCAGAAACTAACAAATAAATTTTGGACTTATATTCAACATTTGGCTAACAGAACCTAATAGACTTCTACAGAATACTTCACCTATCAGACACAGAACATAAATTCTCATCTGCACACAAAATACACTCCGAGATCAAACACATAGTTTCCCATAAAGCAAACCTCAATAATTTCCAAAAAAAAAAAAAAATGAAATCCATGCCATCCATACTCTTGTACCAGAGTGGAATAAGCATAGAAACCAATAACAAAAATCACAAATCTCAAAAATCACACAATTACATGGAAATTAAACAACTTTCTCCCGAATGACTTTTAGGTGAACGACAAAGTAAGGCAGAAATTAAATTATTTGAAATAAATAGAGAAACAACATACCAACATCTATGGGCTGTAGCAAAAGCAGTGTTAAGAGGAAAGATTAAAGTGTAAATCACCAACCTTAAAATGTTAGAAAGATCTCAAATTAATGATCTAAAGTCACACCTACAGGAACTAGAAAAAAACAGAACAATGTAACCCCGAAGGTAGCAGAAAAACATCACTAAAGTCAGAGCAGAACTGGATGAAAATGAGACCCAAAACTTAATACAAAGGTCAGTGAAACCAAAGGTTGGTTCTTTGAAAGAATAAATAAGATCAATAGACTAATAACTAGATAAACACAAAAGAGAAAAGTTTAAAATAAGCAAAATCAGAAACAACAAAGGTGGCATTACAACCTATCTCACAGAAATACAAAATATGCTGAGACTATTATGAACACCTATATGCACAAAGACTAGAAAATATAGAGAAAATAAATTCCCAGAAACACACAACCTCCCAAGATTGAACAAGAAAGAAATTGAAACCCTAATAGACCAATATCAAGTTCTAAAATTGAAGCAGTATTTTAAAAAAATAAATCAACAAAAGCCCTGTACCAGATGGATTCACAGCCAAATTCTATCAGACATGCAAAGAAGAGCTGGTACCAATTCTGCTACAACTATTCCAAAAAATTTGAAGATGGACTGTTTCCTAAGTTATCTAAAAAGCTAACATCACCCTGACACTAAAACCTAGCAAAGACACAGTAAAAAAAGACAACAACTGTCCAATATCCTTGATGACCAAAGATGAAAAAATACTCAACAAAATACTAGCAAACTGAATCCAACAGCACTCCTATTCAGTATAGCACTGGAAGTAGTAGCCAGAGAAATTGGTCAGAGCCATGAGGCCCCCTTTCCAGGCCCTAGTTCCTGGATAATATTTCTAGACACATCCTGACCATAACGGAGCCCACTGCCTGCAGGAAGGAATCTAGACCTGGCAGGACCCATCACCTACTGACTAAAGAGCCTTTGAGCTCTGAATAATCAGCAATGATACTCATGTCATATGCTGTGGGCTTTGGGTGAGACTCCAAGACATGTAGGCTTCACGTGAGACTCGGCATAATCCCAGCTGTGTTGGCTACTAGGAGACACTCCCTCTGCTGGAGAAAAATAATGGGGACTTTGTTTTGCACCCTAGGTACCAGCTTGACCACAATAGGTCGGAACACCAAGTAGGCTCTTGGGGTCCTGAATTCAAGGCCTTGGCTCTTGGGTGGCATTTCTGAGCATTTCTGAACCTGCCCTGGGACAGAGAGGAGTCCACTGCACTGAAGGGTGAGTCCTAGGTCTGACAGCATTCATCACAAGATGACTGAAGAGCACTTGGGGCTTAAGGGAACATCTCTCATCACCTTGCAGTAATCCCCATAAGCCTGTGGTGTTGGTTACTGGAAGGTGAAGTGCCTCTCCCTGTGGAAAAAGGAGGAAAGGGTGAGAAGAATTGTGTCCCATAGTTGAGTACCAGCTCAGCTGCACTGTAAATAGAACAGCAGGTAGACTTCTAAGCTGTATCACTTCAGTCCCTGGCTCCTAGAAGATAATACTGGACTCACCCAGGGCTTAAGGGAACTCATCATCCTGAAGGAAAGGATAGAAGCCTGGCTTGCTTCACTGCCTGCTGATTTTAGAGACCCAGTGACGTAAGCAAATACAGGCAGTAGCCAGGTAGTGCTTACAGTGGGTTTGGGGTGAGACCAAGTGCTGTGCTGCCTTCAGGTCAGACCTAACACAGTCTCAGAGGCAGAGGCTACAGAGGTGCTCATTTCATCCCACCCCAAACTCGAGATGGCTCAAAACAGAGGGACAATCCGTTTGTTTGAGAAAAAGTAAAGAAAGACAACAAGAGTTTCTGCCTGGTGATCCAGAGAATTTTTTTCAGTTTTATCCAAGACCATAAAGCCGTTATGCCTATGATTCTGCAAGAACTACAGCATTACTGGGCTTGGAGTTTCCCCTAATGCAGATACTGCTTAGATCTCAATGCCGAAGTCCTTTCAAATATCTGGAAAGCCTTCCCAAAAGGACGGGTACAAACTAGCTGAGTCTGCTAAGTCTACAATACATACCTAACTCTTCAATGCCCAGACACTAAAAAAATTAACAAGTATCAAAACCATCCAGAAAAACATGACTTCGACCAATAAATTATAGGAGGCACCAGGGACCAATCCTTTCAGACAGAGAATTCAAAATTACTCTTTTGAGGAAACTCAAAGAAATTCAAGATAACACAAAGAAGGAATTGAGAACCCTATCAGATACATTTAGCAAAGAAATTGAAATAATTGAAAAGAATCAAGCAGAAATTATTGAGTTGATAAATATAATTGACATGCTATAGCATGCATCAGATTCTCTTAATAGCAGAATTGTTTGAGCAGAAGGAAGAATTAGTGAGCTTGAAGACAGGCTATTTAAAAATACGTAGAGGAGCCAAAACACACACACACACACACAATGAAGCCCACCTACAAGATGTAGAAAATAGCCTCAAAAAGGCAAATCTGAGTTATTGGCCTTAAAGAGGAAGTAGAAAGAGAAGGCTAGAAAGTTTATTCAAAGAGACAATAACAGAGAAATTTCCAAACCTGGAGAAAGATATCAATATTGAAATACAAAAGGGTTATTGACCACCAAGCAGTTGGCATTTAATAATAAAATCTACCTGAAGGCATTTAATAATCAAATCCCCAAAGATCAAGAATAAAGAAAGGGTCCTAACACCAGCGAGATAAAAGAAACAAATAACATATAATAAAGCTCCAATATAACTTAAGAAGACTTTTCAGTAGAAATGTCTGAAAGTCCTTACAGGCCAAGAGAGAGTGCCATGATATGTTTAAAATTCTGAAGGAAATCCACTTTTATCCTAGAATAGTACATGTGGTGAAACTTGCCTTCAAACATGAAGAAGAAATAACTTCCCCAGACAAACAAAAGCTAAGGAAATTCTTCAATATCAGGTCCATCGTATAAGGAATGCTAAAGGGAGTACTTCAATTAGAAAGAAAAGAACATTAATGAACAATAAGAAATTATCTGAAGATACAAATCTCACTGGTAATAGTAAGTACACAGATAAATACAGAATAATATAATACGTAACTCCAGTATGTAAACTACTGTTAAGTAGAAAGAATAAACATTGAACCAATCAAAAATAATAACCATAATAACTTTTCAAGGCAAAAATAGTACAATAAGATATAAGGAAAAGTGGGCTGGGCACGGTGGCTCACGTCTGTAATCTCAGCACTTTGGGAGGCCGAGGTGGGCAGATCGTGAGGTCAGGAGATCGAGGCCATCTTGGCTAACACGGTGAAACCCTGTCTCTACTAAAAATACAATAAAATTAGCCAGGCTTGGCAGGCGCCTGTAGTCCCAGCTACTCAGGAGGCTGAGGAAGGAGAATGGTGTGAACCCGGCAGGCGGAGCTTGCAGTGAGCCGAGATCATGCCATTGCACTCCAGCCTGGGAGACAGAGTGAGACTCCAACTCAAAAAAAAAAAAAAAAAAAAGATATAAGTAAAAGCAACAAAAAGCTAAAAAGTGGGGGATATAGAATGTAGAATTTTTATTAGTTTTCTATTTGTTGTTTGTTTATGCAAAGAGTGTTAAGTTGTTATCAGCATACATAATGGGTTATAAGACGGTATTTACAAGCCTCATGTTAACATCAAATGTGAAAACATGCAAAGGATACAAAAAATAAAAAGCAAGACATCAAATTCTAAAACCAGAGAAAAATCACCTTCACTAAATGGAAGACAGGAAGGAAAGAAAAAAGGAAGAAAAGACCACAAAACAAACAGAAAACAAACAGCAAAATGGCAGAAGTAATTCCTTACTTATTATTGATTACATTGAATGTAAATGGACTAAATTCTCTGTATTAGTCCATTTTCACACTGCTGTAAAGACACTACCCAAGACTGAGTAATTTAATAAACAAAGGAGGTTTAATTGACTTACTGTTTCTGCTGGCTGGGGAGGTCTCAGAGAACTTACGATCATGGCAGAAGGGGAAGCGGGCACCTTCTTCATAAGGTGGCAGGAGAGACAGAGAGAGTGTGTGTAGGAGCAAATGTCAAACTTATAAAACCATCAGATCTCATGAGAACTCATGCATTATCATGAGAACAGCATGGGGGAAACCGCCCCAGTGATCCAATCACCTCCCACCAGGTTTATCCCTCAACACCTGGGGATTACAAGTCAAGATGAGATTTGGGTGGGGACACAAAGCTTAACCATATAATTCTGCCCCAGCCCTTCCCAAATCTCATGACTTTTCACATTTTAAAACTAATCATGCTTTCCCAACAGTCCCCCAAAGTCTTAACTCATTTCAGCATTTACTCAAAAGTACATAGTCCGAAGTCTCATCTGAGACAAGGCAAGTCTCTTCTGCCTATTAGCCTGTAAAAAAGCAAGTTAGTTACATCCTAGATACAATGGGGGTACAGGCATTGGGTAAAGGCTCCCATTCCAAATAAGAGAAATTGGCCAAAACAAAGGCTACAGGCCCCATATGAGTTCAAAACCCAGTGGGGCAGTTATTAAATCTTAAAGCTCCAAAATAATCTCTTTTGACCCCATGACTCACATCCAGTTCATGCCGATGCAAGAGGTGGGCTCCCATGGCCCTGGACAGCTCTGCCCCTATGCCTTTGCCGGGTACAGACTCCACAGCTGCTTTCACGGCTGCTTTCATGGCTGGCATTGAGCGTCTGTGGCTTTTCCAGGTGCATGGTGCAAACTCTCAGTGCATCTACCATTCTGGGATCTGGAAGACAGTGGCCCTCTTCTCACAGCCCCAGTAGGCAATGCCCTAGTGGGAACTCTGTGTGGGGGCTTCCTAATCTTCATCTGAGACAACCTCAGCCTGGACTTCATTGACCATAATAGCATTTTGGTCAAAACCATTCAACAAGTCTCTAAGAATTTCCAAACTTTCCCACATCTTTCTGTCTTCCTCTGAGCCCTCCAAACTGTTCCAACTTCTGCCTGATACCCAGTTCCAAAGTCGCTTTCACATTTTTGGATACCCACTCTTCATAGCAGTACCCCACTTTCTGAGATACCAATTTACTGTATTAGTTCATTTTCACACTGCAATAAAAATACTATCTGCAACTGGGTAATTTATAAACAAAGGAGGTTTCATTGACTCACAGTTCCACCTGGCTGGGGAAGCCTCAGGAAGCTTACAATCATGGCAGAAGGGGAAGCTGGCACCTTCTTCACTATGTGATGGGAGAGACAGAGAGACTGTGTATAGGAGAAAATGTCAAACACTTAAAAAACCATCAAATCCTGTGAGAACTCACACATTATCACAAGAACAGCATGGGGAAAACTATCTCCATGATCGAATCACCTCCCACCAGGTCTCTCCCTCAACACCTGGGGATTACAAATTCAAGAAGAGATTTGGGTGGGAACACAGAACCTAAGCATATCACTCTCCTATCAAACAACATAGAGTGTTTAAATGGATTTTTAAAAAAAGATACCCAGTGATCTGTTGCCTACATTTTACCTATGCATGCACACATGGACTGTATAAATGGATGGAAAAAGCTATTCCATGCCAATGGAAACAAGATAAAGCAGGAGTAGCTATACTTATATCAGACAAAATAGATTTCAAAACAAAAAGTCCAGGAAACAAGAAGGTCACTATATAATGATAAAGGAGTCCATTTATCAAGAAAATAGTAACGGCTGGGTGTGGTGGCTCACGTCTGTAATCCCAGCACTTTGGGAGGCCGAGGCAGGTGGATCATGAGGTCAGGAGATCGAGACCATCCTGGCTAACACAGTGAAACCCCGTCTCTACTAAAAATACAAAAAATTAGCCGGGTGTGGTGGCGGGCACCTGTAGTCCCAGCTACTCGGGAGGCTGAGGCAGGAGAATGGCGTGAACCCGGGAGGTGGAGTTTGCAGTGAGCCGAGATCGCACCACTGCACTCCAGCCTGGGTGACAGAGCGAGACTCCATCTCAAAAAAAAAGAAAAAAAAGAAAATAATAACAATTGTAACTATATATGGACCCAATGCTAGAGCACCCAAATACATATAGCAAATATTATTAGAGCTAAAGAGAGAGATAGACCCCAATATGATAATAGCCAGAGATATCAACACCCCACTTTCAACATTATACAGATCTTCCAGACAGAAAGTCAACAAAGAAACATCAGACTTAATCTGCACTGTAGTCCAAATTGGACAAAAAGATATTTACATAACATTCCATCCAATGGCAGCAGTATAGACATTGTTTCCTTAGCACATAGATCATTCACAAGAATAGACCATACTTTAGGTCACAAAGTAAGTCTCAAAACATTTTTAAAAATGAAATAATATCAAGCACCTTCTTTGACCACAATAGAATAAAACTGAAAATCAATAATGAAAGGAATTTTGGAAACTATACAAAAACATGGAAATTAAAAAATATGCTCTTGAATGACCAGTGATTATTTGTATTATATTCTTTATTTCAAATTTATTTCTACTCTGATCTTTAGTATTTATTTTTTTCTACTCATTTTGAATTTGGTTTGCTCTTGCTTTTCTAGCTCTTTAAGATTCACCTTTAAGTTGTGTATTTGATGTTTTTCTTTTTTTTGATGGAGGAAGTTGTAACTACAATCTTCCATCTTAGTATTACTTTTTACTGAATTCCATAAGTTTTGGTATTTGTGTTTTTATTATCATTTGTTTCAAGAAATTTTTAAATTTTCTTCTCAACATAATAAAAGCCATACATAAGCCCCACAGCTAGTATTATACTGAATGGGGAAAACCTGAAAGCCTTTCCAGTAAGATCTGGAACATGACAAGGATGTTCACTGTCACCACTGTTCTTCAACACAGTCCTGGAAGTCCTACTTAGAGCAATCAGACAATAGAAAGATATAAAGGGCATTATATAAAGATATAAACCGAATTGGAGAAGAAGACTAATTATCCTTTTTTGCAGATGATATAATCTTATATCTGGAAAAACCTAAAGAATCCACCAAAGAACTATTAGAACTAATAAATAAATTCAGTACAGTTGCAGAATACAAAATCAACATACAAAAATCAGTAGCATTTCTATATGCCGAAAGCAAACAATCAGAAAAAGAAATCAAGAAAATAATACCATATGATAGCTATAAAATAAAATACCCAGGAATTTATTTAAGCAAAGGAGTAAAAGATCTCTGCAATGAAAACTATAAAATATTGATGTGATAAATTGAAGAAGTCACAAAGAAATGGAAAGATATTCCACCTTAATGGACTGTAAGACAATATTTTTAACAAAATGTCCATACTATCCAAAGCAACCCATAGATTTAATGCAATCTCAATAAAAATACCAATGACATTATTCTCAGAAATAGATAAAACAATTATAAAATGTATATGGAACCACAAATAGCCAAAGATATCCTAAGGGAAATAAAACAAAACTGGAGGAATCACATTATCCGACTTCAAATTATAGTACAGAGCTATGGTAATTAAAACATCATGTTTGTGGCATAAAACACACATGGATCAGAAGAAAACAGAGAACCCAGAGATGAATGCTTATGTCTACTGTGAACTCATTTTTGACAAGCATGCTTTGTCAAAAGCATCTTTGTACTTTTTTGACAAAAATTACGTATATTGGAAAAAGTACATTCTCTTCAATAATGTGCTGGGAAAACTAGAGATCCACATGCAGAAGATTGGAATTAGATTCCTATCTCTCACCATTTGATCTTTGATACAAAGATCAAATCAAAATGGGTTAAAGACTTAAATCTAAGATCTCAAACTATGAAACAACTAAAAGAAAACTTTGGAGAAATTCATGAGGGCATTGGAGTGGGCAAAAATTTCTTAAGTAATACCCCGCAATCACAAACAAAGTAAAAATGGACAAATGGCATTACATCATGTTAAAAAGCTTCTGCACAGCAAAGAAAGCCATTAACAAAGTGAAGAGACAACCCACAGAGTGGGAGAAAATATTTGTAAACTGCCTATCTGACAAGGGATTCTTAACCAGAATATATAAGCTCAGACAACTCTATAGGAAAAAAATCTAATAATATGATTAAAAAATGGGTAAAAGATCTGAGTTGATGTTTCTCAAAAGTAGACATACAAATGGCGAACAGGTATACATTAGGGTGATCAACATCATTGATTATAAGAGAAATGCAAATCAAAACTGCAATTAGATATTATCTCACCCTTGTTAAAATGACTTTTATCCAAAAGTCAGACAATAACAAATGCTGGCAAGAATGTGGAGAAAAGGGAAACCTCATACACCATTAATGAGAATGTAAAATATCACAACCACTATGGAGGACAGTTTGAAGTTTCCACAAAAAACAAAAATTAGAGCTGCCATAGAATGAAATAATACCACTTTTAGGTACATAACCAAAAGAAAGAAATCAGGATATCAAAGAGATATCTGCACTCTGATATTTATTGCAACACTCTTCACAATATCTAAGATTTGGAAGCAACCTAAGTGTCCATCAACAGATGAATGAATGATGAAAATGTGGTACATATACACAATGGAGTACTATTTAGCTATAAAAAGTGAGATCCTGTCATTTGCAACAACATGGATGGAGCTGGAGGTCATTATGTTAAGTAAAATAAATAAGCCATGCACAGAAATACAAAGTTTGCATGTTTCATTGTTTTGTGGGAGCAAAAAATTAAAACAATTGAATTTATGGAGATAGAGAGTAGAGAAGTGGTTATCAGAAGCTAGGAAACCTAGTGGGCATGGGGGGTGGGATGAGGGGAAGTGGGGCTGGTTAATTAGTACAAAAAATAGACAGAATAAACATGATCTAGTGTTTGATAACAAAAGAGGACGACTATTGTCAATAATAATTTAATTGTACATTTAAAGGTAACTAAAATAGTATAATTGGATTGCTTATAATACAAAAATGCTGGAGGCTATGGATACCCTATTTACTCTGATATGTTCATTATAAATCGCATGTCTGTATTAAAATATCTCATATAATCCATAAATATATACACCTATTATGCACCCACAAAAATAAAAAATAAACCACAAAGACATATGATCTCACACCATCATAATGGCTATTATTTAAAAGTCAAAAAACAACCCATGCTATTGAGGCTGTGGAGAAAAGGGACTGTTCATTCACTGTTGTTGGGAATGTAAATTAGTCCAGCCACTGTGAAAAGCAATCTGGAGATTTCTTTAAAAACTTTAAACATAACTATCTTTTGACTCAGCAATCCCATTAATCATTATATACCTCCTAAAAACCAAATTTTTCTCCCAAAAAGATACACATTCACATGTCATCACAGTACTATTCACAATAGCAAAGACATGGAATCAACCTAAGTGGCCATCAGTGGTGAATTGGATTAAAAAAATGTACTACATATGCACCGTGGAATATTATGTAGCCATGAAAAGAATAAAATCATGTTCTTTGTAGCAAAATGAATGCAGCTGGAGGCCATTATTCTAAGCAAATTAATGCAAGGACAGAAAATCAAATACTGCATGTTCTCAGTTATAACTGGGAGCTAAACATTGGGTAGTCATGGACATAAAAACTGCAACAATAGATATATGGAACTATTAGATGGGAGGAGGGACAAGGATTAGAAAACTAACTGTTGGGCACTATGCTAAGTATCTGCGTGATAAAAATCATTGATAATCCAAACCTCAGCATCATGCCATCATGCAATATACTCAGGTAACAATCCTGTGCATGTTCTCCTATATCTAAAATAAATCTGAGAAGAAAAAAGTGTGTCTCAGTCCTCTGGTGCTGCTAAAACAAAATACCACAGACTAGGTAATTTATAAAAATATAATTTATTTCTCAAAGTTCTGGATACTGGAAGTCCAAGATCAAGGCACTGGCAAGATTCATCTTGTGAAGATTCAGACTCTGCTTCCAATATGGAGACTTGAACTGTGTCCTCACATGGCTTAAGGTCTAAGGGAAAAAAATGCCTCGCCAGTTCCCTCTAATTTCTTTATTAGGTTTCAAAACACTACTAGTTCCCTTCATGAGCACTCCATTATTTAATCACCTTCTAAAGGTTTTGCTTTTTAGTACTATTACATTGACAATTAAGTTTTAACATATGAATTTTAAGGGATGCATTTAGACCCTAGCAAAAGAATTTTGCACATTTTGGGAAACTACAAAGTTTTGATTTCATTCAGTTGTGATAATAAAAGTCAGAATGTTTCTGGGTTTTTTTTTTTCTTTTTAAGAGACAGGTTCTCACCCTGGCACCAGGGTGGCATGTATATGTGTGATCATGCCTCACTATAACCTCAAACTCATGGGCTCAAGTGATCCTCTTGCCTTTGCCTCCTGAGTAAGTAGGACTACAGGCAAGTGCCACCTCACTCAGCTAATTTTTATTTTAATTTGTGTGTGTGTGTGTGTGTGTGTGTGTGTGTGTGTGTGTATACATGGTCTCATTTTGTTGACCAGGCTGGTCTCAAACTCCTGGTCTCAGACAGTCCTCCAGCCTTGGTCTCTCAAAGTACCAGAATTACAAGCATTAGTAACCATGCCCAGCAAGAATGGTTTCCTGCAGTTTTATCTTAGGAATAGTGGTTGTGTTGGTGTGTGGCATTGCAAATACGAGGGCACAGTGATATATTTATTTTGAGTGGTTGGTAAACTTGAGAATATTCATTGATCACTAAGTCATTGATATAGTTTGGATATTTTAACCTACCCAAATGTCATGTTGAATGATAACCTCCAGTGCTGGAGGTAAGGCATGGTAGGAGGCATTTAGGTCATGGGAGACAATCCCTCATGGCTTGATGCTGTCTTCATGATTGTGACTTCTCATGAGATCTGGTCATTTTAAAGTGTGTGGCACCTCCCTCTATTCTCTCCTTGTTGCTCCTACTGTTGTCATATGAAGTTTCCATTCCCACTTCACCTTCTGCCATGAGTAAAAGCTCCCCTGAAGCAGATGCCATCATGCTTCCTGTACAGCCTGCAGAACTGTGAGACAATTAAACCTCTATTTTGTTTTTAATAAATTACCCAGTCTCAAGTATTTCTTTATGGCAATGCAAGAATGGCCTGAGAGAGTCATGTGAGAATTCTCTTACTTATAATTTGTTTCAATTAGAAATTTGAAATATTGGATTATTCACTTTGGTATGCAATCTTGTCTGTAATAATTAGGTTGACAACATAAGTGCCTGTAATCCAAGCACATTCTCCACATGCTTTTAGGATGAGAGTGAGAAGTACTCCGGGGTAAACCCTAGTAGTAAGTTGTCACAAACTTTATGAACTTCCAGTATTGTTGTGCAAGATTCAGAAGACAGGTAGAGATATTGCATGCCACTGAGGTGGCAGAATTGATAACAGGTCTGAAGACAGGTAAGGGTATAAGGCTATGTCTCCTCAGATATCGGTTCTTACTTACCATGAAGGAAATGCAGTGACTTTTAGTAGCCCAAATCCTATAAAAATTCTTAAAAGATATTTGTAAAACAAACTCTGAATTACCAAAAGGCAATACTGTGGCAGCCTTCAGTAATCTGGGTCACGTCTGAGCCATACACTCACTCATCTTTGCTCCTGTCTGTATTCACAACACACACACACACACACACACACACACACACACACACACATGATATCACATCACAGAATAAGCAGCAGACATTTGGAAAATTTAAAAGAAAATACTGATTTGCTTAAAGGCTTTTCATAAGTAAAAATCCCATTTATTTATCATCTCTTTTAAATAAAACAATTGTATTTTGGTGTAGACAACAGAATAAAAGTTGATTCGGACTAACACGAATTCTTCTTTACAGATAATTTTTTCAAGTTAAGATCTGAGATAAGTCTAGTGGTAGAAATCTTATAATTTGTGTTTCCTCAATGACTAAGGAACATACTTAATACTATTTTTAGAATGGAGTAAAGCAGTTTAGAAATTTTTTAGTCTATAATAATATTATGGTGATTATTTTTCAAGTATCAGTGTCAATAAGAGATGTATACATGAGCATTTAACATACAAGATGGCATAATAATTGGCAAAAGTGATGAACTTATTAATATATTGCAGGAAATTCCAAGGGAAGTTTTTAATGTGTCACCTGTTTTTTGTTGTTGTTTTGTTTCCTACAGTAAAATACAAGAGGGTAATAATTAACTGAGTGAAAAACTTAAACAAAAAGGAGCCACGACTTGATAACTTTTAAAATTATCAATCTCTCCAAATGGGAAAAGAAAGAAAAATAAAAATTATTGCTGGCATAATATGCTTTAGAGAAAATGTCAAAGATATGACTATAAAACCTTTTACTGACATCACATAAAAAGTAAAGGATTAGGGTATTCAGTTATACAATGGGACCTGTTGAGTGACTAAGGATGTATTTTACAGATTCTATAAAACCATACGGTCTCTAAGTGGTTTAAGTTGTGGTCTCTCAACCATCTCAGCAGAAGGCTCGACAAGGAGTTATCTCAAAAAAAATCTGTAGGTATAAATTTGGTTTAATGGAGTGAATTCCATTGAAATTCAAAAGAAACCCACACGATTCTTGAGAAAATTATTTCAGCAGGGACACAACCAGTTTGAATTGAAAGAAACCAATTATGAAAAGAAAGGAGTCTTTCGGAGTCTTTCAGAGTCTCAACTTTCTGACACAAAGCAGGCTGATAAATCTACTCAGCTGCAAGCACATGTTGCCTTTCATAAAAAAGAAAAGATTCAGAAGGTAAAATCAAGAACCCAGAGAGCAGAGTCAAGAGCCCAGAAAACGGAGCCATATTATATTATACACAAAACAGAAATCATTAGAAAAAAAAGAGAGAGATTTTTATTTTTAGTAAAGTTATTCATTATTCTTAAAATCTGATCAAGAGGACGGGTGTGGTGGCTCATGCCTGTAATCCCAGCACTTTGGGAGGCCGAGGTGGGCGGATTACCTGAGGTCAGGAGTTTGAGACCAACCTGACCAATATGATGAAACCTCGTCTCTACTAAAAATGTAAAAATTAGCCAGGCGTGGTGGCATGTGCATGTAATCCCAGCTACTCGGGAGGCTGAGACAGGAGAATCGCTTGAACCCAGGAGGCAGAGGTTGCAGTGAGCCGAGATTGTGCCATTGCACTCCAACCTGGGCAATAAGAGAGAAACTCCATCTCAAAACAAACACAAACAACCAACTAATCAACCAAACAACAAACAAACAAAAAACCTAATCAAGAAACTCCCAATATTTTCCAGGTTGTATTTCAAAACTGCTATGGACCAGCATATTTTACCTTTCATTTCCACTCAGTTTTAAAGGAAGATGTCTATAGCTGTAACCTATACTCCTTACCCATCGAATACTGAGTGTGGAATGGCAGATAACTTGTCTCTTTAGTTTCACAAGTTCATGGACAGATGAAACAGTACCCCAGGATCTACTTAAATAATTACACCCAGGGAAACAATCAGTACTTGGACTACTTGGACTTTATTTAGATGATGAGATTTTGGGGACTCTATTATTGCTACATTTTTAAAGCTGAGACTCTAATAGGACCATAGGAGTGAAGGTGCAGAACTTCGCGGTGAGTGTTACAGTTCATAAAGGCAGTGTGGACCCAAAGAGTGAGCAGCAGCAAGATTTATTGCAAAGAGAGAAGGAACAAAGCTTCCACAGTGTGGAAGGGGACCCGAGTGGGTTGCCACTGCTGGCTCGGGCAGCCTGCTTTTATTCTCTTATCTGGCCCCACCCACATCCTGCTGATTGGTAGAGCCGAGTGGTCTGTTTTGACAGGGTGCTGATTGGTGCATTTACAATCCCTGAGCTAGACACAAAGGTTCTCCACGTCCCCAGTAGATTAGCTAGATATAGAGTGTGGACACAAAGGTTCTCTAACTAATCTTTATGTCCTGTTCTTTTTATGATATCTTCATTCATGTAAATTAGTAGCAACTTCTCAAGAATCAATATAGATCTGACACTGGGCTACTCCAAAAAGGGATAATGATTCTACAGTAGGGGTGTCCAATCCTTTAGTTTCCCTGGGCCACATTGGAAAAAGAAGAATTGTCTCAACTAACAACTTCTACCCACCCTCTGGCACTTCCCCTGGTCTGGAGAGCTCCCATCTGGAGGACACTACAACTGCAGGGCCCCTTCTAGAAGCAGTTGTCCTAATAGAAAGGTGAAATGAACTAATCAAGGATCACTTACAGTGCCAGTAACAAAAATAACAACATTCTAAGAGAATTAAGGTGACAGCATGCTGGCAGCCCTCACAGCCCTTGCTCGCTCTCGGCACCTCCTCTGCCTGGGCTCCCACTTTGGTGGCACTTGAGGAGCCCTTCAGCCCGCCGCTGCACTGTGGGAGCCCCTTTCTGGGCTGGCCAAGGCCAGAGCCAGCTCCCTCAGCTTGCGGGAGGTGTGGAGGGAGAGGCGCGGGTGGGAACCAGGGCTGTGCGCGGTGCTTGTGGGCCAGCACGAGTTCCAGGTAGGCGTGGGCTCGGCGGACCCTGCACTCAGAGTGGCTAGCTACTTCCTGCTGGATAGGGCCGAAGAAGGGGCAATAAGCCAGAATGCACAGGAGTACACTGTTCTGAAAATCAAGAGGTGGAAGTGGGTGAGTCTCAACTTTGAGTTTCACTGAATGCACATCTTAGTTCTCCATAGAAGAATGCTTCTATCTGGAGCCATCACCAACTGCCTCTCCCTCCTAAAATCCCAGACCCATGAGTTCCTTCTGTTATCTCAAAAACTCTAACATCATCAGGGAACACACGCTTCTCAGAGATTTGAGTTTCAGCTCTACAGTACCCCTTCTCTAAATTTTTCAATTTTTAATGTTCCAATCTCCTTTCTTTGTTTCCTGAGTCTTAGCTCAGTTGCAGTTACTTCCTCTCTGCTAACCTAGTGTTCTCTGATTGCTTCTTCAATAGCCTAGTTAACAGCAACAGTATTCTTAGTTAATAATTCTTCATATAAAAAACTATCTGGTTGTTTCTGTCTCCTGACAGGGGTGGACCTGTGTTGATATATTGAATGCAACTCATTAAGCTATTTGGGGAATATAAAGTACTTGAAGGGTATTTCACATTAATAGGTATAATTTTAAACACACCTTGCCTCTCACACCCATGGGTAACATTTGAAAGTATATGTCTTCATTCACTTTGTGTTGCTATACCATAATACCTAAGGCTGGGTAATATTTAAAGAAAATAGGTTTGTTTGGCTCACAATTTTTGTGGCTGGAAAGTCCAAGAGCATGGTGCCAGCATCAGTCCAGCTTCTAGTGAGGGCTTTTGTGCTGTGTCATAACATTGTAGAAGGCCAAAAGGAAAGTGGACACATATGAAGGGGAAAACCATGAGGGGCATCCTTTCTTTATAACTACCTGCTCTTGCAGGAACTAATCCACTCCCATGGATTAGTGCAGTCACTAATGAGTCCCTTAAGAGTGAGAGCAAGAGCAAAAAACTCATTCAGTACTGTAAGAGTGACATCAAGCCATTGATGAAAGTGGAGCCCCATGACCCAAATGCCTCCCATTAGGCAGGTCACACCTCTAAAGGTTTTACCTCGCAACATTGGTGCACTGGGTAGTAAGGTTCCAACATGAGTTTGGTGGGGACACTCAAACCATAGCTTATGATTACCTAAATATCCTGCCAATATCTAAATATTTCCTCCCAGTATACAGGAAATAAGAATTTCTCTCTTTGGAATTTATAAAAATTAGTTAGAATTGTAGTAAGAAATTGTTAAGCGCTAAGTACTCTGGCAATTTACAGGTTAGCCTTACTAAGGCATAGATGTACTTCAAAGTTTAAAAACTCACAGTTTACAATATTAAAATTTTGCACAGCATTAGAAACTAAAATGTCTTTCAGGACTTTAGTAAATGAATACAACTTTTATTACTGGATCTCTGCCTTTTAAAATATATTCATTCCTGCATGCTTCATATGCTGCCAATAATGCAGTGGTATAAAACAAAGACTATGAAACCAACATCCGAATTTCAAGAATTAGCATTGTCACTTTTCAATTTGGTGTGGAGAAGATTAACCTATTCATAATAGTTTTTATCTCATAGGTTACAGTGTTAAATTAATGGGTTAAAATACACAAAAGAGGAAGAAGGGTTTAACAAAATGGCCAAATAGAATGCTCCAGTTATCATTCCTCTCCAGGAGCATCAAATCAAACAAATATTGACACAGAAAGCATCTTCATAACCACCAAAAGGTCAAAGGAAAAAACAGTATTAGACATTTTTCCTGGTAAGCCAGAAAATTTTCCCATCTTCCCTAAGTCCACGAAGGTTGTTTATCAAGGAGACTGAAAGATGCAGTGTTCCTGGGTTTACAGCACCCCATAGTGCAGAAATGGCTTCAGTGACTATAGGTTTAGGTTACAACACTCAATGCCCTTTGAAAAAAGGTTTGTTTGGCTCACAATTATGGTGACTGGAAAGTCCAAGAGCATGGTTACAGCAAGTATTCAGCTTCTAAAATAGAAGCTGGAAAGCTTCTATTCTTCTATTCTTGAAATCCTTCCAAAGAAGGACAGGTATAAACAAGTTCAGACTATAATGATTAGAATAAATACCTAACTCGCTGATGCCCAGACATTGACAAATGTCCACAAGTATTAAGCACATCAGGAAAACACGACCTCACCAAATAAACTAAATAAGGCACCAGAGTCCAATCCCAGAGTGACATATATGTGACCTCTCAGTCAGGGAATTCAAAATAGTTGTCTTAAGGAAGCTCAATGAAATTCAAGATAACACAGAGAAGGAATTAAGAATCCTATGGGAGATATTTAACAAAGAAATTGAAATAATAAAAAAAAAGCAGAAATTCTAGAGTTGAAAAATTCTATTGATAAACTGAAAAGTGCATCATAATCTCCCAATAGCAGAATTGATCAAGCAGAAGAATTAGTGAGCTCATCAGGTTATATGAAAATACAGAGTCAGAGGAGAAAAGAGAATTTGAAAAAGAAGGAAGAACACTAACAAGATCTAGAAAATAGCCTCCAAAGGGCACATCCAAGAGTTTTTTTTACCTTAAAATAGAGGTAGAGAGAGAGATTGGGGTAGAAGAGAGATTGTTGTGAAAGAAAGTCAAAACACACAGAGAAGATTCAACCCAAATAAGACTACCTCAAGGCATATAATAATCAAACTTACAAAGGTCAAGAATAAAGAAAGGATCTCAAAGCAACAACAGAGAAGAAGCAAATAACATATAAAGGAGATTTGATACATCTGGCAGCAAAATATTCAGTGGAAACATTACAGGCTAGAAGAAAGGGGGATGACATATTCTAAGAACTGAAGGGAAAATTCTTTCAATATTATAGAGGTATAATATTTAATATTATATATATAATCCAGAATATTATATCCAGCAAAATTACCCTTCAAACATGGAGAAATGGGGACAAACACGAAAAACCTATAAAAGGTTTAAAAGATTAATTCCTAGTAGAAAATGTTATGTGAATGTCACCAACAGAATGTAAGTTGTTAAATGAATAAATGCATAAATGAAAATCAGACTACAGAGATTTCAGGAGTTGAATGCTAATCATGGAAATTAAAATTTTAGCAAGAAAGTTGGCATCCTAGAATGATGTTACTTACTTTCTCTGGATACCACACTTTGATACCAACATAAAGATTATTTTTTAGTAGGAAAATTTTAACATATCATAAAATTATTTGTCCTGCATTAGAATTATAAAGTGTTGCTGCCTTTAAGTCAGACACTTCCTCTAGTGTCTAAGAAGCACAATGAATTAATATTTCACAGATTACCCAGGTGTTCACATTCATAATAATTAACATAATATTTATCTTGATATATAACATTATATGAAATTAGGGTTGCCATAATTGCTGGCTGCAAGGAGGATTTGCAAGAATTACATTAAAACTTCTAATCAATTGTACAAGAAAAGTTTAGGCAACCACTCTAGGTGGAACTCAAGAAATTATATGACTCTATATTGCACACTGATATGTTTTATGTCTTAAAAAATAATGACCCCTTATATGAAAATATGTGTTGCCACTTTGTGACATGATCTTTCCCATTCTTCCCAAGCCTGACTCATTTTAAGGGTTCTGCATATCACCATCTTGTTTATTGTATAAGTCCTAACTTGATCTAACTATAAAAGAATTGTGATATAGTTATTGCCAGATATAACTAAATACATATTCATTGTGTAGGCCAATTAGCTTAGTTCACAAGAAATACTATACTTTTGCAAAGTGTTAAATTCTCCTCTATTTCTGTTACTGCACAGTTTTGGAATTTGAGTGTATTCTAAATATAATATTAATAGTGACTGAAGGAAATATCCTTTTTTTTGAAGAAGTAAATAAGGAAGGCCTTGGAATTATCTACTAGACCATAATAATCAAAAATTAGCTAATGAATAATTGGGAACATTACTTTTAAAAAAGTATCTATGTACAAATTCAGGGAGTTTTAAGGGCTTTCCAGATAAATACACTTAAGTGCATATAAATACACTTAAGTGCACTGTCAGACTTAAGTATAGATTTTTTGATATTTGATATCTCATGTGTCAACAATAAAGTTAAGGAAAAAAGAATCGAGAAAGTTAAGCACAAAGGTAAAAAATATTAGTAGCAAAATGGCCACTTATATATTACAGCATAATAAAGACTCATGCTCAATTTCAAGCACCTTGTATTTTTAAAGATTAAAAAATATAATTATATACCCAAATTTTGCTGCATAATTCTTCATGGGTCCCACATTCCTTGCAAGACCATCACTTTTTTTCTGTAGATGATATCCACAAACATATCATTAAAATATTTTACTTCATTATGGCCTTAGGGAGAACACTACACTGGATTTTCTGAAAGAATTATGCCCATCACTTCTGGGGCTTGCCATGTGCCTGGGATATTTTTCCCTTTGGACTTTGCCTTTCCCCTCATCAACCCATTTCTACCACACCCCAGATCCCATGCAGAGACACTGGGTCACAGAAACACAAATGCATAACTTCTTACTTTACTGTTAATAACCGAATTTGAACCCAAGCAAGCCTTCAATATTGTATTTTTAAAGTAGAAAAGTGTCTCTGATTAAATTCATTTTTAATAAAATAATTTTTTGTTCTTAATTTTCTTTGAAATAAAATGTAAGGGGCAATACAAAAAAAACAAAGCAATGATTTATAAATAATCTATGATTTTAAGACTGATAAATCTCTAAGGCATTTAACCCATATAATTATAACAATGCAACAGGAAGGGGAAGACTACAAAGTTACTTTAAGAAGGCTAAGTTGTTGATTGAGATTGCAGCTGCAGTACTTGCTTAGGGTAGAAAACAGAGCAAATATTAAGCAAGGTGAAAGCTTCAAAATTTTTTAAAGTCTATTGTATCAAATTGCACCATGATGTATTCTTTTTCAGTATAGCCTTTATATTCAGTAAATATTTGTACTATTTATCCTAACATAAAAATTACTCATTGTAGTAACAATGATGGTGGTATATTTTATTTCACAATAAAATAAAATAAAGATAGGCAAATATTTTTGTAAAAGACCAGGTTGTATATTTAAGTCTGTGCAGACCATAAGACCATAAAGTCTCTCTCAAAACTAGCCAACTCTGCCATGATACAGCAAAAGTAGATATAAGCAATTCATAAACAAATGGATGTAGTAGTGTTCCAATAAAACTTTGTTTAGAAAGATGAGCAATTGACTGAATTTTGACCACAGCCATAGATTGCCAGTCTCTGTGACTGATACTTAAGTGTCATATATTTGCAATTCTGCTAACATTTCATGAATGATTTAAAACTGCATTTTAAAGTGGATCAAAATATTTCATTTGCTGTAAGTTATTAGAATCCTTCAATAAAAAATATTTAATATTAGGATATGCTTATCTTCCTGACACATTACTGTTTTTTTATATTCTAGGAACCAGTTATTTGTAATATACATATGCTGCATTAATATTAATTTTCACTACCAGTATAACAATGGAAAGTATTCCTGTGCAAAAAAAAAAAAAAATACAAAAGATAATGCGATGTAGAGAATGTCTGAGCTAAAATAGGAAGAAATCATTGTAATTTATACTTCTCAAATTACAGATAAAAATGAGTCTCCTAGTTTGCAAATATGTTGATGCCACTTTGAGTTGTGACGAAACCAAGATTTTTAAGTTCAGAGGTACATGTGCAGGTTTGTTATGTAGATATACTTGTGTCACAGAGGGTTGTTGTACAGATTACTTCATACTCAGGTATTAAGCCTAGTGCCCATTAGTTAATTTTCCTGATCCTCTCCCTCTTCCCACTTTCCATCCTCTGATAGACCACAGTGTGCGTGATTTCCCTCATTGTGTCCATGCATTCTCATCATTCAGCTCCCATTTATAAGTGAGAACATGTGGTATTTGGTTTTCTATTCCTGCATTAGTTTGCTAAAGATTATGGCCTCCAGTTCCATTCATGTTCCTGCAAAGGACATGATGTCATTCTTTTAATGGCTGCATAGTATTCCATAGTGCATATGTACCACATTTTTAAAAATCTAATCTATCACTGATGGGCATTGAGGTTGATTCCATGTCTTGTCTATTGTGAATAGTGCTGCAATGAACATACATGTGCATGTGTCTATAATAGAATAATTTATATTCCTCTGGGCAAGTACCCAGTACTGGGATTGCTGAGTCAAAGGGTATTTCTGTTTTTAGGTCTTTGATGAATTGCCACACTCTTCCACAATTATTGAACTAATTTACACATCCACCAACAGCGTATAACCATTCTTTTTACTCAGAAGCTTTGCCAGCATCTGTTAGTTTTTGACTTTTTAATAATAGCCATTCTGTCTGGCATGAGATAATATCTCATTGTAGTTTTGATTTGCATTTTTCTAATGATCAGTGATATTGAGCTTTTTTTCATATGATTGTTGATCACATGTATGTCTTCTTTTGAAAAGTGTCTGTTCATGTTCTTTGCCCATTTTGTAATGGGGCGGTTTGGTTTTTCTCTTGTAGATTTAAATTCCTTGTAGATGTTGGATATTAGACCTTTGTTAGATGCACAGTTTGCAAGAGTTTTCTCTCATTTTATCAGCTGTGTGTTTCACTTTTGACAGCATCCTTTGCTGTGCAGAAGCTCTTTAGTTTATGTAGGAGTTCAGTCAGGGTGGTGGGAAAAATTGTAGAAAGACACAAACCTTCTTGGAAGGCCGGAAGATTTTGCAAAAGCCTCAGGATAGGGTTATGGCTGAAAGCAGCCTAATCATCTTACCTTCAACTAATAGTTTAGAGTAGGCACAAAGGGATGTAAGGGAGTTTATCTGAAGAGCTTTTTTGCTCATGTGGTCTTAAGACTGACCTTTGGTCATTCACGGGCAGGACTGATCTCTCGGGGGGAGGCCAACCCAATTAATTACCCACAGGTGTGCTGACTCAAAGCCTTTGTCATTAAATCAGTGCTGAATAAATGCCTGCAGGGCCACAGCTCTGCAGGGTCACAGCTGCCACAACTCTTTCTGTGAGTGGTCCAGCCCCCTGGCCCGCTCTTTCACTGAATATTGGTGTCTGAGTATGTTATTCATCGTCACACAGCCTGGGTCTGTGGGTCAGACCCTGGCAAGTTTAATTAGATCCCATTTGTCAATTTTTGCTTTTGCTGCAAAATTGCTTTTGTCTTTATCATGAAGTCTTTGCCTCTTCCTATGTCCTGAATGATGCTACATAGGTTGTCTTCCAGGGTTATATGGTTTGGCTGTGTCCCCACCCAAATCTCATGTTGAATTGTAGCTCCTATAATTCCCATGTGTTGTGGGAGGGATCAAGTGGGAGATAATTGAATCATGAAGGCAAGTCTTTTCCATGGTATTCTTGTGATAGTAAATAAGTCCCACAGGATCTGATGGTTTTATAAAGGGAGTTTCCCTGCGCAAGTTCTCTTCTCCTATCTGTCACCATGTGAGACATGCCTTTCACCTTCTGTCATGATGGTGAGGCCTCTCCAGCCATGTGGAAACGTAAGTACATTAAACCTCTTTCTTTTGTAAATTGCCCAGTCTCGAGTATGTTTTTATCAATTGCATGAAAATGGACTAATACAGGAAATTGGTAGCAGGAGTGGGACACTATTGAAAAGATACCCAAAAATGTGTAATTGAATTTGGAACTGGGTAGCAGGCAGAGGTTGGAACAGTCTGGAGGGCTCAAAAGAAGACAGAAAAACATGGAAAAGTTTGGAATACCCTAAAGACTTGTTGAATGGCTTTGATCAAAATACTGATAATAATATGGACAATGAAATCCAGGCTGAGGTGGACTCAGATGGAAATGAGGAACTTGTTGGGAACTGGAGCAAAGGTGAAACTTCTTATGTTTTAGTAAAGAGACTGGAAGCTTTTTGCCCCTGCCCTAGAGATATGTGGAACTTTGAACTTCAGCGAGATGATTTAGGGTATCTGACAGAAGAAATTTCTAAGCAAATATGCTTTGCTCCTAGTTAACACTTATGAGACAGCTAACTCAGATTTTCATAATTCTTGTTCTTCTAAATTTAGGACAGTGAAATGGATGGAGCAGGGACCCCTCTTAGGGGCCTGTGAGGCCTCCAAGCATAGAAATAAAGGAAAATCTTAAGTTTCTTAAAGAGAAATCCCAGGCACCTAGCTAGCCTTGAGACATAAATCAGCAACTTGATAAGCGGGAAGGTAATAGTAGCTTAAAACAATAGCCAACAGAGTTAGAATCACAAGAATGTTAAGTTCCTTATAGAAACTAGAGAAAGTGACCAGGTGCAGTGGCTCATGCCTGTAATCCTAGAATTTTGGGAGGCCGAGGTGGGCAGATCACTAGAGGTCAGGAATTCGAGACCAGCCTGACCAACATGGTGAAACCCCATCTCTACTAAAAATACAAAAATTAGCAAGGCATGGTGGTGCATGCCTGTAATCCCAGTTACTCAGGAGGCTGAGGCAGGAAAATTGCTTGAATCCAGGAGGCGGAGGTTGCAGTAAGCTGAGATCTCGCTACTGCACTCCAGCCTGGGCAAGAGAGTGAGATTGTGTCTCAAAAAAAAAAAAAAAAAGAAAGAAAGAAACTAAAGAAAGCATCTTAACATATATGTCCCTGTGTTGTCTTCAGAAACTCAGACCCACATGACATCGATCTATTGGCACACAGACCTCAGATAGGGGGGATCTGAAGACCAAACTCTGACTACAGTTCTTTGTTCTGAATTTCTTCCTTAGACTCCTGGATGAGGTCATGCCCATGAGCCGGAGCTAACATTCTTTTCTGCTGATCTCAAATTTTTAGGCAAATCTTGGCTTCCTTAACCAATTAAAATTGGAAAATCTTTGAATCCACTTATGATCTGTGGGTCCCCACTTCTAGATGTCCTTCCTTTTTTAGGTCAAGCCAATGTAGGCTTCATGTGTTGATTTACTACTTTGCCTGTAACCTCTGCCTCCCCCCTCTCCCACATTTAAAAATCCTTACCTGTAAGCCATCTGGGAGCTCAGGTCTTAAGCCTGAGCTGCCCAATTTTCCCAGCTTGACGCCTTGCAATTAAACACCTTCCTTTTCCCACTGCAAACCTTGGTACGGATATCTGCTCTTCCTGTGCTGGGCTTGCGGACCCCAGTTTGGTTCAATAACAATAGTGAACGTGAAGCTATAAAGAAAGGACATGGGACATTGTCAACTTCAATGCGATCACTCAGAGATGCTCTGCCATTGCTCAAGAGCAATCAATGGACAATTCCTTCCTTAGTGACTCATCTCATTTGGGAATGAGGATTTGTGTATCACATTCAACTGCTGTAAGAAAAAATAGCCATTTCAACTTAGAGTTGGTAATATCTATCCATGAATTAGAAAATAGTGAAATCAAATAATAAATAATATGTTAAATCTTTCAATAAATTTCTATTTCAACATTTCTCATCCCTATGTGTCTTTTTTGTCCTCATTTTCTTTGCTTTATGGAATCTGTTTGTATCAACTTTTTTTCCCTTTTCTCTAAATAGCTTTTTCTTCTGCTAGTCTAACAATTATACTTTATTGTCATAATATCTAATTCTTGTTACAAGTGAAACCTCATTTTATTTTTCCACTCACTCTGCAGCGATCTCACATAGTTGGCTTTGGTATAAAGCTCCTGGCTAGTCACCCAGCCACTCCCCCACACAGCCAGCTATTCACAATTAGTACAAATCCCTCAATTCAATTTTATTCAATGCAGTTCAATTCAAAGCGGCTCAATTCAAGTCAGTTGAACTCATTCTACCACATGTTGGTGCCAATTCTAATTCTATCCTCTTCTCTCTCTTTTTGTTTTCTTTTCTTTTTTTTTGCTGTGGATGATCAAAGCATACATGAGAAATAGACCTGGTAATTTGATCAATCATTAAGCTATCCTTTCTTTGCAGGGTGGATGTTTACAATTGTGTGCCACTCTTGACTATTTCCAGTTTTCCATACACATCTTATTTAATGCATCGATACTCCTTTCTTCAGCGCTTTAAGATTTATTTATTACTTCCAGAAGTCTTCTCTTTTTTTGAAATACTCAGTGAACTTCCCATTTTGACTTCCACTGGTTGTTTTTGTTTTACAAGAGCAGGAACTTCCATAATCATAAGATTTGTCACGGCATTAAAAATTTACTAAAGGGTACCTTTTCCTCACTCACTTTTATAATATATCATGACAGAGAATCTGTGATATATTTTTAAAAATTTCACAGCTTTAAAGCTCCTGAATTATTTCTACTCTTGTGTTTGTTATAATTTTTTCTAACATGCCTATTCTTCTTCCTCATGTCTTTGTACATACATCTGATCATTTTACCGTTTTTTTTACTTTTTATAAATCGAGAGATTCTGTCCAATAGCATTAAATTTTTATGTTGTGCTTTAGGTCATCTTTCTCCATTTTTGAAAAATAAGAAATTACCCCTCCCCTATTTTTCTGTCATCAGTAAACTATTTTCTAATGTATACAGTCATTAAAGTTTATTTAGAGTTTCTCTAAATAAGATTATATTTTCATTTTCAGTTCATTTTGAATCTGGATGTGACTTGCAAATGTTATCAATATTAGCAAAATATGAATTTGCTGTTTACTGTTACTGCTTTATACTCTATATGATGGACACAGCTAATATATATTTGTATTTTGTATACACCAATGATGTGTTAGTAAGGAATAAAAAATATTTACAAGGAAGCAAATGAATTCAGGGTAGTGATATTCCAGGGGATCGGTAAGGTACATAGTAAATGTCTTCTTTACACAGTAAATGTCTTCTCCTGTCACTCTTCTCCAGATAAGTTGATGGCATCACCATCAACTGAGTAGCTCTGGCTCAACCTTGGGGTTTATACTTGATTCCTCTCAAGTTCTTATGCTCAACTTCTTGTTCATTAGCTGCAAAATATATGTCAAACCTAGCAGTCACTCATTAATAACTTCCTCCAATCTTTCCCTGGACTGCATGTGAGCCTTCTAGTTGGTCTCTTTGTTTCTACTCTTAGCTAAAATAGTTCATTTGCAGTCAGAATAATGTCTCCAAATTGACATCAAATTATATCATTTTCTTCCAATGGCTTCCATAGTAATTAGGTTAAAAACAAAATTCCTTATCATGTCTTGCAAGGTCCTACAGGATTTGGCCTCATCTATTAGGACTTTATCTCTTTTAATTCTTCTTCTTATTTGCTTGGCTTCATCCACAAAGACATTGTTCGTATTCCTTTAACACCCAATGCTCACTCGCTTCTTTGAGCTTGTGTTGTGACTTAATGATCCTAGGCCTAGAAAACCTCCCTCTGAGGTGTTATTTGGGGTGTCTCTTTCTCTTCATTTAGAACTTTGTTTAAAAGTCATCTCTTTGAAAAGGGAAGCCTAACCACCCTCATCAATGTTGACAACTTTTCTGCAAACTATACTCTACACATTTTTCTAGAGCATTTTATTTATTTATTTATTTGATGTGTCAAGCATTAGGGAGTCCATACAACTCAAGATGTTTCTCAGCAGGATCTTTTAGTTTAGATTTCTACCACAGGTTAGAGGTAGCCAAAGCCCAAGGCTTCAGAACTATAATTTCCTAGACCATAATGTGGAATCTGGGATTAAGAGGATTTACCTCAAGTGAGAAGCATATATTAATAAATTTCAACAGTTCTGACATTTTTATTTGATGAGACTCAATTCTTGCACTTTGAACTAGAAGAGATGTTCTCCTGAAAGAATGCCCTCTGAGCCACACCTCTACCAAGAACAAAAATCACAATGTCAGCACACCAATTTAATTATCTGTTCACTTTTTGCTGCCTTTATTCATCAGACCTTCTTGCCTTACTAAAATAACACTTCAGTTTGTTATGTGAATGTTGTAGAGTTTTCCTGAGTCATAGCTATCATGGGAAAAAATGCTTTAAATACAATATTAACCATTAAGGGGAGGGATGAATGTGTAAAGAGTTTCATAAGATTACACAGCAAAATAACAAGAAGGTGTTTAACGAATAAGAACAATGAAATCCTATGCCTCCGAGCCAAAAGGGAAAGTATATGAAGGAAGACACTTAATAAGTACTTGAACCCATTATACTTTTTACTTTTAAGAAACTTAAACTCTCTAGAAAGGTTGGGTTACCCACAAAGGGAAGCCCATCAGACTAACAGCTGATCTCTTGGCAGAAACTGTACAAGCCAGAAGAGAGTGGGGGCCAATATTCAACATTCTTAGAGAAAAGAATTTTCAACCCAGAATTTCATATCCGGCCAAACTAAGCTTCATAAGTGATGGAGAAATAAAATACTTCACAGACAAGCAAACGCTGAGAGATTTTGTCACCATGAAGCCTGCCCTACAAGAGCTCCTGAAGGAAGCACTAAACTTGGAAAGGAACAACCCGTACCAGCCACTGCAAAAACATGCCAAATTGTAAAGACCATTGATGCTAGGAAGAAACTAACAAGCAAAATAACTAGCTAACATCATAATGACAGGATCAAATTCACACATAACAATATTAACCTTAAATGTAAATGGGCTAAATGCTCCAATTAAAAGACACAGACTGGAAAATTGGATAAAGAGTCAAGACCCATCAGTGTGCTGTATTCAGGAAACCCATCTCACGTGCAGAGACACACATAGGCTCAAAATAAAAGGATGGAGGAAGATCTACCAAGCAAATGGAAAACAAAAAAAGGCAGGGGTTGCAATCCTAGTCTCTGATAAAACAGACTTTAAACCAACAAAGGTCAACAGAGACAAAGAAGGCCATTACATAATGGTAAAGGGATCAATTCAACAAGAAGAGCTGACTATCTTGAATATATATGCACCCAATACAGGAGCACCCAAATTCATAAAGCAAGTTCTTAGAGACCTACAAAGAGACTTAGACTCCCACATAATAATAATGGGAGACTTTAACACCCTACTGTCAACATTAGAGAGATCAACGAGACAGAAAGTTAACAAGATATCCAGGAATTGAACTCAGCTCTACACCAAGCAGACCTAATAGATATCTACAGAACTCTCCACCCCAAATCAACAGAATATACGTTCTTCTCAGCACCACACTGCACTTACTCAAAACTTGACCACATACTTGGAAGTAAAGCACTCCTCAGCAAATGTAAAAGAATAGAAATTATGGCAAACTGTCTCTCAGACCACAGTGCAATTAAACTAGAACTCAGGATTAAGAAACTCACTCAAAACCACCCAAATACATGGAAACTGAACAACCTGCCCCTGAATGACTACTGGGTACATAATGAAATGAAGGCAGAAATAAAGATGTTCTTTGAAACCAACGAGAACAAAGACACAACATACCAGAATCTCTGGGACACATTTAAAGCGTGTGTAGAGGGAAATTTATAGCACTAAATACCCACAAGAGAAAGCAGGAAAGATCTAAAATGGACACCCTAACATCACAATTAAAAGAACTAGAGAAGCAAGAGCAAACACATTCAAAAGCTAGCAGAAGGCAAGAAATAACTAAGATCAGAGCAGAACTGAAGGAGATAGAGACACAAAAAACCCTTCAAAAAATCAATGAAACCAGGAGCTGGTTTTTTGAAAAGATCAACAAAATTGATAGACTGCTAGCAAGATTAACAAAGAAGAAAAGAGAGAAGAATCAAATAGATGCAATAAAAAATGATAAAGGGGATATCACCACCGATCCCACAGAAATACAAACTACCATCAGAGAATACTACAAACACCTCTATGCAAATAAACTAGAAAATATAGAAGAAATGGATAAATTCCTCGACACATACACCCTCCCAAGACTAAACCAGGAAGAAGTTGAATCTCTGAATAGACCAATAACAGGCTCTGAAATTGAGGCAATAATTAATAGCCTACCAACCAAAAAAAAGTCCAGGACCAGATGGATTCACAGCCAAATTCTACCAGAGGTATAAGGAGGAGCTGGTACCATTCCTTCTGAAACTATTCCAATCAATAGAAAAAGAGGGAATCCTCCCTAACTCATTTTAAGGCCAGCATCATTCTGATACCAAAGCCTGGCAGAGACACAACAAAAAAAGAGAATTATAGACCAATAACCCTGATGAACATCGATGCAAAAATCCTCAATAAAATACTGGCAAACTGAATCCAGCAGCACATCAAAAAGCTTATCCACCATGATCAAGTGGGCTTCATCCCTGAGATGCAAGGCTGGTTCAACATACGCAAATCAATAAATGTAATCCAGCATATAAACAGAACCAATGACAAAAACTCACATGATTATCTCAATAGATGCAGAAAAGGCCTTTGACAAAATTCAACAACCTTCACGCTAAAAACTCTCAATAAATTAGGTATTGATGGGACGTATCTCAAAATAATAAGAGCTATTTATGACAAACCCACAGCCAATATCATACTGAATGGGCAAAAACTGGAAGCATTCCCTTTGAAAACTGGCACAAGACAGGGATGACCTCTCTCACCACTCCTATTCAGCATAGTGTTGGAAGTTCTGGCCAGGGCAATCAGGCAGGAGAAAGAAATAAAGGGTATTCAATTAGGAAAAGAGGAAGTCAAATTGTCCCTGTTTGCAGATGACATGATTGTATATCTAGAAAACCCCATTGTCTCAGCCCAAAATCTCCTTAAGCTGATAAGCAACTTCAGCAAAGTCTCAGGATACAAAAATCAATGTGCAAAATCACAAGCATTCTTATACACCAATAACAGACAGAGAGACAAATCATGAGTGAACTCCCATTCACAATTGCTTCAAAGAGAATAAAATACCTAGGAATCCAACTTACAAGGGATATGAAGGACCTCTTCAAGGAAAACTACAAACCACGCTCAATGAAATAAAAGAGGATAGAAACAAATGGAAGAACATTCCATGCACATGGGTAGGAAGAATCAATATCGTGAAAATGGCCATACTGCCCAAGGTAATTTATAGATTCAATTCCATCCCCATCAAGCTACCAATGACTTTCTTCACAGAATAGGAAAAAACTACTTTAAAGTTCATATGGAACCAAAAAAGAGCCTGCATTGCCACGTCAATCCTAGGCCAAAAGAACAAAGCTGGAGGCATCATGCTATCTGACTTCAAAATATACTACAAGGCTACAGTAACCAAAACAGGATGATACTGGTACCAAAACAGAGATATAGACCAATGGAACAGAACAGAGCCTTCAGAAATAATACCACACATCTACAACTATCTGATCTTTGACAAACATGACAAAAACAAGAAATGGGGAAAGGATTCCCTCTTTAACAAATGGTGCTGGGAAAACTGGCTAGCCATATGTAGAAAGCTGAAACTGGATCTCTTCCTTACACCTTATACAAAAATTAATTCAAGGTGGATTAAAGACTTAAATGTTAGACCTAAAACCATCAAAACCCTAGAAGAAAACCTAGGCAATACCATTCAGGATATAGGTATCGGCAAGGACTTCATGTCTAAAACACCAAAAGCAACGGCAACAAAAGCCAAAATTGACAAATGGGATCTAATTAAACTAAAGAGCTTCTGCACAGAAAAAGAAACTAGCATCAGAGTGAACAGGCAACCTACAGAATGGGAGAAAATTTTTGCAATCTACTCATCTGACAAAGGGCTGATATCGAGAATCTACAAAGAACTCAAACAAATTTACAAGAAAAAAACAAACAACCCCATTAACAAGTGGGTGAAGGATATGAACAGACACTTCTCAAAAGAAGACATTTATGCAGCCAACAGACACATGAAAAAATGCTCATCATCACTGGCCATCAGAGAAATGCAAATCAAAACTGCAATGAGATACCATCTCGCACCAGTTAGAATGGAGATCATTCAAAAGTCAGGAAACAACAGGTGCTGGAGAGGATGTGGAGAAATAGGAACACTTTTACACTGTTGGTGGGACTGTAAACTGGTTCAACCATTCTGGAAGACAGTGTGGTGATTCCTCAGGGATCTAGAACTAGAAATACCATTTGACCCAGCCATCCCATTACTGGATATATACCCAGAGGATTATAAATCATGCTGCTATAAAGACACATGCACACGTATGTTTATTGCGGCACTATTCACAATAGCAAAGACCTGGAACCAACCCAAATGTCCAACAAGGACAGACTGGATTAAGAAAATGTGGCACATATACACCATGGAATACTATGCAGCCATAAAAAAGGATGAGTTCATGTCCTTTGTAGGGACATGGATAAAGCTGGAAACCATCATTCTCAGCACACTATAGCAAGGACAAAAACCCAAACATCGCATGTTCTCACTCATAGGTGGGAATTGAACAATGAGAACACCTGGACACAGGAAGGGGGACATCATACACCCGGGCCTGTTGTGGGGTAGGGGGATGGGGGAGGGATAGCATTAGGAGATATGCCTAATGTAAATGACGAGTTAATGGGTGCAGCACACCAACGTGGCACATGTATACATATGTAACAAACCTGCACGTTGTGCAAATGTACCCTAGAACTTAAAGTATAATAATAAAAAATAAATAAATAAATAAATAAATAAGCTAGAGAGTCAGCCGGGCGTGGTGGCTCATGCCTGTAATCCCAGCACTTTGGGAGGCCAAGGTGGGCGGATCACTTGTGGTCAGGAGTTCAAGTCCAGCCTGACCAACATGGTGAAACCCTGTCTCTACTAAAAATACAAAAATTAGCCAAGGGTGATGGCTTGCACCTGTAATGCCGGCTACTCGGGAGGCTGAGGCAGGAGAATGGCTTGAACCTGGGAGGCGGAGGTTGCAGTGAGCCAAGGTTGCACCATAGCACTCCAGCCTGGGCAACAGAGTGAGACTCAGTTTCAAGAAACAAAAAAACAAACAAACAAAAACTGGAGGGTCTCCTCTTAGTTCTTAAACCCTCTTAGCCAACATTTGTGAGCCTCTTTTCTGTATGTTTTGGCATCTTTATTCCTTTCCTTTGTGTCTTGACCAAATTCACCAGATCATGACTCAGAACAAAATCCTGAGGTTGAATATAGGGGTCTAGAACATCTTCAAATTAACTTTTTCTCCTCACAGAGAATTAAAGAAATTGAGAAAGCAAAAAAAAAAAAAAAAAAAAAAAAAAAGAAACTTAAACTCTCTGAACCTTGGTTTTCTCATGAATAAAGTGGGGATAAAATCTGACAGTTGTGAGGCCTCACAACAACAGAGAGAGCGACAGGTTGAGTATGTTCTTAACATTATTTCATGGGCAACAGAATAAGGTAATGTTGACCATAAACCTTTTCATGAATTTTCTTTTCCCTTCCTTCCTCCCTCCCTCCATCCCGTCCTTCATTCCTCCCTCCCTCCCTTCCTTCCTTCCTTTTTTCCTCCCTCCCTCCCTTCCTTCCTTCCTTTCTTCCTTCCTCCCTCCCTCCCTTCATTCCTCCTCTCTCTCTTTCTTTTTTTTTAGACGGAGTCTCACTCTGTCACCCAGGATGGAGTGCAGTTCTCCCTCTTTCTTTCTTTCGTTCTCTCTCTCTCTCTCTTTCGTTTTGTTTTTTGTTTGTTTGTTTGTTTTTTTGACGGAGTCTCACTCTGGGGCTGGGGTTCATGCCATTCTCCTGCCTCAGCCTCCCAAGTAGCTGGGACTACAGGTGCATGCCGCCATGCCTGGCTAATTTTTTGTATTTTTAGTAGAGATGGGGTTTCACCGTGTTGGCCAGGATGGTCTCAATCTCCTGACCTTGTGATCCGCCCGCCTCGGCCTTCCAAAGTGCTGGGATTACAGGCGTGAGCCACTGCGCCCGGCCTCTTTCTTTCTTCCTGCCTTCCTTCCTTTTTTTTTTTTTTTTTTTTGAGACAGAGTCTCACTCTGTTGCCCAGGCTGGAGTACAGTGGCGTGATCTCCTCGGCTCATTGCAACCTCCACATCCCAGGTTCAAACGATTCTCCTGCCTCAGCCTCCCAAGTAGCTAGGATAACAGATGTGTGCCACCACACCCGTTTAATTTTTGTATTTTTAGTAGAGATAGGGTTTCACCATGGTGGCCAGGCTAGTCTCGAACTCCTGACCTCAAGTGATTAACTCGCCTCAGCCTCCCAAAGTGCTGGGATTATAGGCATGAGCCAACACGCCCAGCCAATATTTCTAACTAATGTAGAATGACTGATTTGAACTAAAAACTATGATTTGGAAACTTAATGAACATTTTTCCATCAGGTTCCAGTCTTACCATGATCTATTATGGAATCTTTAGTTTTAAAATTCAAGGTTTTACTTCTTGGTGGCTAAAAATTTAAACAAAGGGCAGACATAAACAACTACATAGTACATTTTACTATTTGGTAAAAGGTTATTTACAATAAAAATGCCATTTTAGATAGAAATAAGTTTTCTATTAAAATGGTGGTGGGTTTTTTGTTTGTTTGTTTTGTTTTGTTTTTTGAGATGGAGTCTCGCTCTGTTGCCCAGGCTGGAGTGCAGTGGCGCGATCTTGGCTCACTGCAACCTCCGCCTCCCGGGTTTACACCATTCTCCTGCCTCAGCCTCCCGACTAGCTGGGACTACAGGCGCCTGCCACCATGCCCAGCTAATTTTTTGTATTTTTAGTAGAGACGGGGTTTCACCGTGTTAGCCAGGATGGTCTCCATCTCCTGACCTCGTGATCTGCCCGCCTCGGCCTCCCAAAGTGTTGGGATTACAGGTGTGAGCCACCGTGCCCGGCCAAAATGGTGATGTTTTAACATAGTTCATATGAATTTGTAGAGCTGACAACTTTGTATAAAAACACAATTAGCAACATAGTGTCTGGTGATCACTTTAAAGGCCTTCAATTCGTTGGTCCTCTGCATTATCCCTTCTGACAATATTTTTGAGTCAGTGTAACACATTTCATATGTGTGTATGTGTGTGTAAGTGAATTATATAAAGTATTATATATAAAGTCTGTGGGATAATATGTAGTACCTCTTAAGCACTCATAAATGATATATATCATTATTATTCTGATTCTAAGTCCTGCGATCATTCCATTACGGTTATTTCATTATTCTACTATTGATATCACCGGTATAAAAGTTAATCTAGATATCCCTATTTGCATAAACGCTCTAAATGAAAATTTTTAAAAGTGGAGCCTTTTTTTATTTGTACAATAAAATTTTTCTCGCACTTTGTTCTTTCAAACAAATTTAATTGCTTTAACATTAAGTCAAATGTTAAAGCAATTTTAGTTAGAAACACTTTCCTTATTTTCTTGTGATTAGGACTTGATAGGGAATACAACCATTTTATGACTTACAAAGCACATCACCGGAGCACGTGTTTTGAGTGCCCTCTAGTGGTCTTTCAGTCAGTAACAGCCAGCGAAGCTGCAATTTGCAGCCTACGTCACCACTATAGATTTTCCACAGAAGCTCCTGTTTTTCCAATAAAGGAAATAATCTTCAAAGGGGACAAATAAATTGCCTTCTTCTACAATTCTTGGAAAAACTCAAATAAAGGAGAAATTTATCAAAGCATTTTTTCAATTATAGAAAGTTTTATTGCAATAGTATTTTTTTAACTGAACACTATTATGTAGAAATCGTAAACATTGGTATAGTAAACACGCTTTGTAGAAACTACAAAAGTTGTTATAGAACGGGCGCGGTGGCTCACGCCTGTAATCCCAGCACTTTGGGAGGCCGAGGCTGGTGGATCACGACGTCAGGAAATCGAGACCATCCTGGCCAACATGGTGAAACCCCGTCTCTACTAAAAATACAAAAATTAGCTGGGCAGTTGGGTGTGGTGGCGCGTGCCTGTAATCCCAGCTAGTCGGGAGGCTGAGGCAGGACAATCGCTTGAATCAGGGAGTCAGAGGTTGCAGTGAGCAGAAATGGTGCCACTGCACTCCAGCCTCGGCGACAGAGCTGGACTCCGTCTCAAAAAAAAAAAAAAAAGTTGTTATAAAGGTATTATTTTGTGGTCAAGCGTGGCGGCTTACACCTGTAATTCCAGAACTTTGGGAGGTATAGACGGGAGAATCACTTGAGCCCACCCAGGAGTTCGAGTCCAGCCTAGGAAAAAAGAGAGACCCCCATCTCAAAAAAAAAAAAAAAAGAAATTTAATTTGCCAAGCATGGTGGTGCATGCCTGCAGTGCCAGTTACTTGGGAAGCTGAGGTGGGAGGATCATCGCTTGAGCCTGAGATGTTGAGGCTGCAGTGAGCCGTGATTGCACCACTCTACTCCAGCCTGGGTGACAGAGCTAGACCCTGTCTCAAAAACTAATCAATAAATAAATTAATTAAATACAAAGTTGTTATAAAGTTATTTTGTTAATAGAAAGAAGTTCTATTTTCTTTGCCATTCATCCACCATTGCTTTTGTTTTTCCCTTCCTGCCTTTCTTTTAAAACTTCCTTATTAACCTTGTTTTACTATTTTCTTACATATATCGAGTTATCTATTTAATTGTATTTAAGCATTTACAAGTGCCTGACACTTATTAATATCTTGATAAATATTTAATAAATAAAATCCTAACTGAATGATAAATTGTCTAGTTAAATGAGAGAATGTTTAAACTCAGTCATGACTGTAAATAAATACCACCCACAGAACATTTTTATTAGCTATGGAATCTTCTATTTCATCCTGAATTATGTATTGTATTATATTTTCAAAGTAAATACATGAATTTTTGTTTGATAACTGAAGGGAATTAATAGGTGACCATGTCTTCATACATGTTGTTCTCTGACCACATTTTGTAGATGAGATTTAGCTCGTTTTTCTCATTTTAGAATTATATTTCAAATTGTGATTTAAATTCCTTTTTGAATCATATTATAATCAGGAAATGGTTTTCTGTGTTCAGCATGGTATTTTAGACTCTATTGATATAATAAAATAAAATCATAGGGCTAGAGCTCTAGGAGGGCAAAATGGTTTTCAGGGAAGTGTTGGGGTGCCCTCCACAGGCTCACTGCCCAGTACCACCTTGAGACTTTAATCTGGCGTTCCAGTGCAGTGCTCCTCAGCACTGCTCCAGCTGTGGCTCAAGCAGGGTCAGGTGTGGTTTGGTTTGCCACTCCAGAGGGCACAAGTTGTAAACCTTTGCAGTGTCCACATGGTGCTAATTCTGCAGGCTCACAGAGCTTGCAAGCTGTGGAAAAATGGCTGACTCCACCTAGATTTTAAAAGGTGTGTCAGACAGCCTGAGGGTCCAGGAAGAAACCTGCCACAGAGATGGAGTCATCACAGAGTTCTCACTAGGGCAATGCCTAGTGTAGTCACAATGGTGAGGTTACCTCTAAGACCCCAGAACTGTAGAGCTATCAGCATGCAACTCCAGCATGGGAGAGCTTCTGCATGAGTACACCCTGCAAAACGTTGGGGGTAGGGCAGCATGAGCCCTTGGGGTTTCCATTTCTACCCCAATGTGCCTTGGTGGTGGGACATGGAGTCAAGGAAGGTTGTTCTGGAACCTTAAGATTTAATGCTGTTTGTCCTGTTAATATTTGCACTTACGTGAGACCAGTTATCTTTTTTTTGTTACTTATTTATTTATTTATTTATTGGAATGGTAATGTCTATCTTATGCCTGCTCCACCATTGCAATTTGGAAATATAAAACTTATTTGATTTTACAGGCTCACAGCTGGAGGTAATTTTGCCTCAGGATAAATAGTGCTGTAACCACCCAAAAACAGTTTCTTCTCACCTGCTTCCCAGATACAGCCGATTTATTAAGACAGGGAAATTGCAATAGAGAAAGAGTTTAATACATGCAGAGCCAGCTAAATGGGAGATTGGAGTTTTATTATTAGTCAAATCAGCCTTTCTGAAAATTTGAAGTCTAGGAGTTTTAAAAGATAGTTTGGTGGGCAGGGGGCTAGGAAAGGGGAAGGCTGATTTGTTGGGTCAGGGACTAAATCACAGGGAGTCAAGCTGTCCTCTTGTGCTGAATCTGTTACTGGGTAGGGCCACAAGATCAGAAGAGCCAGTTTACTGATCTGGGTGAAGCCAGCTGATCCATCAGGACCCAGGGTCTGAAAAATACTTCAAACACCAATGTTAGGTTTTATAGTATTAGTGTTAGCTGTAGGAACAATTGGGGAGGTTAATGATCTTGTGGCCTCAGACTGCATAATTTCTAATATTGTGGCTAATTTGTTAGTTTTACAAACACAATCGGTCTCGAGACCAGGAGAGGGTTTGTTTTGGGAGGGAGCTGTTATCATCATTGTTTCGAAGTGTAAGTATAAACTAAACTCCTCCCAAAGTTAGTTTGGCCTATGCTCAGGAATGAACAAGGGCAGCTTGGAGGTTAAAGGTAAGATGGAGTCAGTTAGGACAGATCTCTTTCACTGTCATTATTTTCTCGTTGTTACAACCTAGGCAGAGGTGGTTTCAACGCCTTGAGTCTCACCCATATCTGATTTACATGAAACTCTGGACTTTAGACTTACAAGCTGATGCTGCAATGAGCTAAGATTTTTCGAGCTAATGGCATGGAATGAATGTATTTTGTATGTGAGAAGAACATAAGTTTTGAGGGCCAGGAGCAGACAGCTATGGTTTTGTGTTTGTCTCTTCCAAAACTCATGTTAAAATGTAATTGCCATTGTGATGATAGTGGGAGATGGGACCTTTAAGAGGTGTCTAGGTCGTGAAGGCTCTTACTTCATGTACGGACCAATGCCATTATTGTGAGAGTGGGCTTTGCCCTGTCTTGCTCTGTTTCATGCCCTTTCTTTGCACTTCTGTCATGCGATGCCTTCCACCACATTATGACACAGCAAGAAGGCCCTCACAAGGTGCCAGCACCTTGATATTTGACTTCCAGCCTACAGAACTGTGAGTCAATAAATTTCTGTTCATTATAAAGTAGTCAATCTCAGGTATTCTGTTACAGCAGTACGAAATTGATTAAGACGGCTAATTTATTCAATTAGGCAGAATTCATTCTGCTTATATGCAAGAGTAGCCAGGGGTTCTCTCTTTATAAACATACCTTAAAGGATGGGTTATCCTGAAAAGCAGATATGAAGAATTGTGAAAAAGAGCTATCTCAACAGTTAGCTGTGGAGTGTATAATTTAATACAAATAAATACAATTGTAAATGTTCATGTATAGTTCAGTTAGGTTTTTGTTTTGTTTTGTTTTGTTTTGTTTTTTTGAGATGGAGTCTAGCTCTGTCACCCAGGCTGTAGTGCAGTGACTGCGATCTTGGCTCACTGCAACCTCTGCCTCCTAGGTTCAAGCAATTCTCTGCCTCAGCCTCCCGAGTAGCTGGTATTACAAGTGCCCACCACCACACCTGGCTCATTTTTGTATTTTTAGTAGAGACGAGGTTTCACCATCTTGGCCAGGCTGGTCTTGAACTTCTGACCTCATGATCCACCCGCCTTGGCCTCCCAAAGTGCAGGATTACAGGCATGAGCCACTGTGCCTGGCCCATAGTTCAGTTTTTAAAATGCATTCAGACTTCAATTCCAAACCGAATGACTCATTTAAATGTTGTTCACATTTTGTTGAATAATATTTTTAAAGCAGTAACAACCGTATATCCAGTTGGCCTACATTTACTTCTGAATTCAAGAAGAATAGCTCATGCCATAAATGACAAAGAGCAGCACTTACAATTGGCAACATACTGAAGTCACTCACTCTCAACTAAAAGATATGATCATTTCTAGTATAGCTTTTTACTTTTCTTTATTTTCTTTCTTTCTTCCCTTTTTCTTTCTTTCATTCCTTTTTTTTTTTTAGAAACATTTTTAGCATACGTCTAGCCAATCAACTAAATGTGCTACTCATGTTACTTTGCTAACATTCTTCAAAACAGTAAATCCTACTTAGGTCTGATAACTTAATTTCTGGGGTATGCATGGTCCGCATCTTACAATAAAAGTATAATTTTTATTTTTAATAATGCAGAAAAGCTGATAGGAGGCTATTGCTAATCTAGAGAGTTCCATCAGCTACAGGAAAATCATGGCCAACTTGCTTACTCACCTATGTAGTCACTTAGAATTGTGGGTAAAATTTAATTTGTACAATTGTTTACTTGTTGAGCTGTATCTTTAATGCTGCATAGCTCCACCCAAGAATCCAGGTCGTTTTTGTTTATTATTTTATTATATAACTCCTAGAAAAGGGGAATCATGATTATAAAACAAAACGAAAAACAATCTGCCTTTATGGAATAAAATGATTATTCTGAAAATATTCTATAAAAACATATATATTTAGTTATTTTTCAAATAAATGATGTAGAGCAGGGTTTTCAGCACTCTCTACTAATCCCATCTACTATGGAGGCTGAGGCAGGAGAATTGCTTGAACCCGGGTGGCAGAGGTTGCAGTGAGCCGAGATCACGTCATTGCACTCCAGCCTGAGTGACAACAGTGAAACTCCGTCTCAAAAAAAAAAAAAAAAAAAAATCTTAGAGCTTTCATAAAATGATAGATTATATAACAATAGCCAACTCCAACAGTGCCAGTTTTTATATTACCTAACTGAATCTTCACAATAATCCTATGAAGTAGGAAATAAGGAATATAGGGAAACAAAGGATTAGCAAGCCTAAGTCATTTCCCTGAGGTTACACAGCTGATAAGTTATATAACCGGTGAGTCACATAATTCATTCTTGAGCACAATTAAGCCATGAACAAATATATAATTGTCTGAATGAAGATCTATGCTAATCAAAATCCTAAGGATCGTGATAGGAATTTAGAGTGGTGGTCTATAATGAAATCTTCCTGGAACCTCTTTACTTAAGTCTCCTTGAATGGAGCTTGAAATAATGAAATCTACACGTTTAAAAAATGAAGCTTAGGCCATACAAGTTGGCTCACACCTGTAATCCCAGCATTTTGGGAGGCCGAGGTGGGCAGATTACCTGAGGTCAGGAGTTTAAGAGCAGTCTGGCCAACATGGTGAAACCCCGTCTCTGCTAAAAAGACAAAAATTAGCCTGGCATGATGGTGGGCGCCTGTAATCCCATCTACTCTGGAGGCTGAGGCAGGAGAATTGCTTGAACCTGGGTGGCAGAGGTTGCAGTGAGCCAAGATTGCATCATTGCACTCCAGCCTGGGTGACAAGAGTGAAACTCTGTCTCAAAAAAAAAAAAAAAAAAAAAAAAAAAACTTAGAGATTTAATAAAATGATAGATTATATAACAATAGCCAACTCCAACAGTGCCAGTTTTTATATTACCTAACTGAATCTTCACAATAATCCTATGAAGTAGGAAATAAGGAATATAGGGAAACAAAGGATTAGTAAGCCTAAGTCATTTCCCTGAGGTTACACAGCTGATAAGTTATATAACCGGTAAGTCACATAACTCATTCTTGAGCACAATTAAGCCATGAACAAATATATAATTGAATGAAGATCTATGCTAATCAAAACAAAAAAACTGCCAAATCTCCTCTTTTTTTAACAGGGTACATGTATACATTGATATTTAAAAATAGATTTAAAATACCCACTACTTTAAAAGAGTATATTTCATGTCCAGAGTGATGGTTTCAAAATGCAGAACCCTAGCTGTCATGTTGTCTCTCTAACTGACAGTTGCCAGGGGTAATAATATAAATTCAACACAGTGAAAGACAAAAATGCGTCATGCCATTAAGGAGATGATTTTACTCAGGTCATTGCAACAGAGAGATTCTTCATTAATGGGGAACATCTCAAGGAAGAGATTGAAAACCTGGGATATTATAAAACAAAGGAATCACAAGCAAGATGGATAGGAATCTTATCTGAGTCACTTAGGAATATTGAAGTATATGTGGGAATACAGTAGTTCTTTGGGATAAGACATTTTGGAACACAAAAGGTGGAAGGGTGGGGGAATTTATCATCTTTGCTGTTTTCCAACGGCAAGGGCTCAGGCAAACTCCAACATGGTCAACACATTAACATAATCTTTCTGAACATTAATTTGTTCTAGATTTGCTTCTATATTTCCTCATATTTTAGCAACTGACCTGAAAAGCAATTGTTCACTGCATATTTTAAAATACTAAAATTTTGCTAAATTAATTTACCAATAGCACAATTTTTTACAAATAGGCTTTTTTTCTATATCACCCCCAAATTATTTAAATGTGTACTATAAGTTGAGCATACCTAATCCAAAAATCTGAAATCCAAAATGCTCTCAAATTTGAAACTTTTGAGCACCAACATGATGCCACAAGTGGAAAATTTTACGCCTGTCATTATGTGATGAGTTGCAGTCAAAACGCAGGTGCATACCACAAAGTTTACTTAGTATCCTGAAGGGGTAAAAATAATCTTTCCAGCCTTCTTCATCTGTAATATATCTTTTCCACACACACCCGGATTCCCCCATGAAGGAGACACACAAAGGGTAATAAAATGCCATGTGTGCAGGGTGAATATGTCAATGGCAGCCTCCACACGATGCCCCACATGGGGCCAAGCTCCATGTGCATTACTCACTGCTCTTGCTTATTTTCTGCTGTATGGTGTTGAAAATGACTTTGTTGAAAATGTCCAAAGGGCCTGGATGATGCCCCTGTGGGTAACAGTGATAAGGAAAAGGATGAGTTTATGCTCACAGAAAGTAAAGTGTTGGAGAAACTGGACAGCAGTGTGCACGTAAAACAACTTACAGAAAATTATGATGTCAGCATAACCACTACATGTGACCTAAGGAAACAGAAGGATAAACTGTCAAAGTTCTAGGATGAAATTGATGAACAGAAGTTAATGAAAAATAGGCCAGGCGCAGGGGTTCACGCCTGTAATTCCAGCACTTTGGGAGGCTGAGGCAAGTGGATCACTTGAGGTCAGGAGTTCAAAACCAGCCTGGCCAATATGGTGAAACACCATCTCTACAAAAAATACAAAATTAGCTGTGGTGGTGCACGCCTCTAATCCCAGCTACTCGGGAGGCTGAGATACGAAAATCCCTTGAACCCAGGAGGTGGAGGTTGCAGTGAGCTGAGATTGTGTTATTGCACTCCAGCCTGGGCAACAGAGCAAGGCTCTGTCTAAAAAAAAAAAAAAAAAGGTTAAGGAAAAATAGAAAAAAACTACTACATAAAGCTAAAAAATGAGATCAAGTATTAGGGGAGTACATCCATCAGTGTGGCAGTAAACACATACAACTTAATGGTATGCTGATCATGAAACAAGCAAAGGTCTATCACAATGAACTGAAAATTGAAGGAAACTATAAATACTCAACAGGCTAGTTGCAAACATTTAAGAAAAAACACGGCATTACATTTTTAGATATTTGTGATAATAAAGCATCTGCTGATCATGAAGCAGCAGAGAAACTCATTGATTTGCCAAAGTCACTGCTGATAAAAATATGACACAAGACCAACTAAATAACGCTGATGAAACATCACTGTTTTTGTGTTCTTGCCCCAGAAAGACATTTACTACATCTGATGAGACACCCGGTACAGGAATTAAGACTGCTAAGGATAGAATAACTGTACTGGGATGTGCTAATGCAGCAGGCAAGCATAAGTGTAAATTAGCTGTGATCGGGGAAATCTTGCATCCTTGCTTTTTTCAAGTAGTAAGTTTCTTACCACTTCATTATTATGAGAGATTTTGTTATTCCTTGACAAATTTGTCTGCTCATCCTCTAGCTGAAATATTCATTACCAGTTATACTTCCAAATGTGAATTCATTCATCCACCATGTAACCAAGGTATCTATAATCAATAACAAGTAAATATAAAAACCCCTTCTTGAGCAGCATGCTAGCAGTAATGAACAAAGGCAAGGGTGCAGAAGGCTTTCAAAGAAGTCAGCATTGTATTCATCAGAGTTCATATACATATATATATGAAAGAGTACTTATGAGAAGATTTGGCTTATGTGATTACAGAAGCTGAGAAGTCACATGACAAGCTTTCTGCAAGCTGGAGACCTCAGGATGTTAATTGCATGCATCAGTCCAGATGCTTCAGAACAAGAAGAACCAATGGTGTAATTCTCAGTCCAAACCATTGATGTAAGTCTTGGAGTCTAAAGGTTGCAGAGCTGGAGTTGTTGTCCATGGACAGGAGAGGGAGAGTGTATCCCAGCTCTAGAAGATAGACCAACATATTTGCCTTTTCTCTGTTTTTCTTTTCCCCAGGCCTCCAGCAGATGGGATGGTGTCTTCCTATGTTGAGGTCACATATTCCCCACCCAGTCGACTCAGGCTTACATGCTAATTTCCTCTGAAAACACCTTCATAAAGACACTCAAAAATAATGCTTTACCAGGTTTCTAGGTATTCCTTAAGCCAATTAATTGGATACCTAAAACTAGGTGTCACAAGCATGAAGGATGCCATGTATGCTATTGCCAATGCTTGGAACACGATGACTAAAGACACAGTTGAGCATGCCTGGCACAACCACTGGCCTGTGACTACTTTCAATGATAATAAAGAACAAGATGTTGACTTTGAAGGATTCCATGTGTCAAGTGAGAGTAAGATGATATCTGACTTCCTTACATATGCAAAAACTACTCCTTCAGAGTGTTAGTAAGCTCGAAGAAGTGAACATTGAAGATGTTTTTAACATTAATAATGAAGTTCTTGTTAATTCATTGACTAGTGAAATAACTGAAATGGTTCTGAATCAAGGAGATAGTGATAATAGTGATGATGAAGATGACCCCTTCAACACTGCAGAAATAGTGCCTAGAGATGACATAATGAAAATATGTAATGGGCTTATTGAAGGACTAGAGCAGCTTGCGTTCATAACTGAACAAGAAATCATTTCAGTTTTCAAAATGAAAGAAACACTTTAAGACAAAAATGTTTCTTAACGAGGCAAATGACTCTAGAAATACCATTAAAAGACCCATCTAGCAGAATGCCTCCTAGTCCCTAGAGGACCCATTTCCTGCTTCTGACGTGTCTTCTCATCTTGAAAATAAAAACACAGTGAACAGTAAACTTTTAATCAAAACACAGCGTCATAGGTGGAGACTGCCGTTGCTTGTTATTGCTGTTGTTTAAAGAATGATTCAGGTATTCTGGTGATGCTATTGTGCTGCTTAATTATTCTAAATATATTATTTTTTTACTATATTAATATATCTTTTTTACTGTTAAGTAATTATGTGCGAATAAGTGTTAGAAAATTATTGCTTATCAATAGCATATAAATTGAGAGTAAGAAATCATCATGACGTCAAACAACCACAGACTGTCCACATGGGTGGCTGAGATAGTGACACCTTTGCTTTCTGATGGTTCAATGTACACAAACTTTGTTTCATGCATGTAATTATTTAAAATGTGGTATAAAATACCTTCAGGCTAGTATAAGTATACGTGTAAGTACACATATATATGTATATGTATACGTACACATATATGTATATGTATACGTATACATATGTGTATATGCATAAGTACACATATGTGTATATGCATAAGTATACATATATGTATATGCATAAGTATACATATATGTATATGCATAAGAATACATATATGTATACATATATGTATATGTATAGGTATATATGTATAAGTATACATGTATATGTATAAGTATATATACCTATACATATACTTATATATGTATATTTATGCATATACATATATGTATGCTTGTATATGTACGTGTATACATATATATGTTTATGTATAAGTGCATATGTATAAGAATACATATATGTATATGTATAAGATATATATGAAACATATATATGAAACATATATATGAACATACATATGAAACTAACATATGAAACATAAATAAATTTTGTGTTTAGATTTGGGCCCTATTTCCAAGATATCTTATTATGTATATGCAAATATTCCAAAAATCCAAAACACCCTAAGTTCAGAAATGGTCTCAAGCATTTTGAATAAAGAATACTCTATTAGTATTTTATAATTTAAATAGAATTGCATTAAAATACTCAAATCTACTGAAGAAATAAAAAGAAATGTAAGAATAAAAAGGGAAATTTTAATATCAGGACCCTTCTTTGTGTACAAAAAAACAGTGCACAGCAATACTGAAAAAAGTCTGCAAATCCAAAAGTCAGAAAATAATAATAAAAATAAAACAATTTTGTTTAATACTTTCCAAGGAAATGACTGTAAGAAATTTATTTGTAATCTGTGTAATTTGGAATTTTTTTAAATTTGTGGCTTGGTTTGGATTCAGTTCCAGCCATATTAGTGGCCAGAAAAGCCACATTATACTTTAGGGATTAAAAGAACACTTTCATGGATAGACAAGAGTATGTTTTAACTTAGGATAAGAACTTCATGGGATGGTTTGGGGCATGCAAATATGCAGAATGCTATTTACTAATGGGCATTTTTATTAACTTAGAGATATAAAGTTACAGTATTCTTCTAGTTAGTTGGTTAATAAATACTTCCTGGCCGACAGAAATTAGTCTTAGGCAAGTATACAATAACTTAAGGCCATGCAGAAATTCCAATGGGCTTTTAAATGTGTCTATCTATTCCTATAATGATGACTATAACCAGCTACATAAAGATCTAGGGGTCCATGACTGAGTATAGAGCATGAAACAAAAGGCAATCTAAAGCAAACTTTAATGTGGTAATGTTTATCTCTAGATTCTTTATGTTTTCTTTGCCAGGATTTGAGACAAATCTCCCCCAAAATTTCTACTCTTGACTCTCTCTGTGTAAATGATTATACACTTACTGATGTCTGTAGGTTATTTTTTTCTTTGCCATTCACCAGAAGTAACCTCTCTCACCTATTGATCTTTGGGTTATCATTACTGGTTTCATTTCTTGTTCAAACAGGTAATTGTTATGGTAACCGAATTTATGTCTACACACAGAGACTTTCTCTATGTTAAAGCTGTTGGCACATGTACCAGTTCAAAGTCAAATCGTCTGAGGTTTGACATCCTCTACCTTATAGCAATGCCTATCTTCTGCAGTGGTTTCACTGTCTCAGATTAAAAGCAATTCCTTCTTGTTTACAAGTTGAAATAGACCTAGTCTATGAAAGATCTCTATTTTTCCTCTATTATTTTCCACAATGTAATGAGAATACCCTGAACATTGATTATATACAAATAACAAATGTTAAACCAATGATTTCTATTTTATACATGATTATTTGGAAATCTTAGCTTGACCTAATGTCTAAGGCAAACAAACATGCACAAAAACATGAATACATATATATTAACCTGTGATAATTTTAAGTCCCTAACTCTCAGGAACTAGAACACACACACATGCATGCATACACACACACACACACACAGATATGTAGTCATATATCACTTAACAATGAGGATAAATTTTAAGAAATATGTCTTTAGGCCATTCCATCACTGTTTGACCGTTACAGAGTACACACAGGCCTAGATGGTATAACTTACTACACCCCGAGGCTATATGGTATAGCCTATTACTCCTAAGCTAAACTTGTACAGCATATTACTGTAGTGAATAACAAAGACAATTGTAACACAATGGTACATATTTATGTATGTAAACATATCTAAACATAGAAAAGATAATGTGCTGTGCTACAGAATATGGCATCTATGACATCACTAGGCAATAAAAATTATTCAATTACATTATAGTCTTATGGAAACACTCTTGTGTATGGTGTTTATTGTTAACTGAAACATCATTACAGTGCATGACTGTATAGTACGGTTACACAATGTATAAGATTTCAGGGATTCATAAACATATTATAATATTTTAAAATACAGGTTTTTAAAATAGGCCACTCAATTCCATAGAGTGTTAAATTTTAAAAGTCTAGGAAATTTATCTCACTCTGACTTACTTGAAAGTATTTGATAATTCAACTGCTGATGTTTCTATAGACAGCTGTGTTTATTGTATCAAGTGAATATAGTAAGTTGAAAACTTTCTGTTTCTAAATCAAAAAACGACCTATTTTATATAAATCTCCTCTGTGGAAACAGAGAACAGGGATTCTTTCAAGTGTTGTGTTACTCATCAATATGCAAGATACAATGTATTTTTGTAGTAAGATATTAAAAGTTTTTTAAAAAAAAATACTGAATAAGTTGAGAATCTGAAAGCAATATCTCTTGAAAATCAGAATCAAACTTCATTTTAATATTGCCAATTTATTTCAAAATTTCATCCAAGTAAGACACAATAGCATACTCTGTAGCTCATTTTTCTTCTTTTCTAGCTACTAACATTTCCATCCAACTTCTGCTCCTGAAAATAATAGATGATAAAGTTTCTTTCTTATCTAATTATAATTGAAAAATCCATTCATCGTCCAGGTGTGGGAAAGCTTGGCCCTGGGTACAGATCTTGGAGTAGAGAGGAATTTGCCCTTTAAGTGTCTTTCCTGTCCACTGTCCCTTAGGGATGCTGCTCACAACCAGATGGAAGAGAAGTTTGCTTCTTCACAGGGCCCAGGGAATTCTTGCTCTTCCCCCCCATACATAATCCTAGGCATCCCACTTTCATCAATAATACCAGATGCTGCCACTAATGACCTTGGAAATAATTCCATTGGTAGTTTAAAAAACAACTTTTAAAATGAAAGAATCACAGAAACATGAAAGAATAAGAGAGGAAGAGATAGAAAGGGAGAGAATGAAAAAAAGAGAAAGTAAGAAATAGAGAAAAAGAGGAAGAAAGAAAGAGGAAAAGGTACGAAAATGAGAGAGGAAGAAGGACGAAAAAAGGAAGGAAATTTGACAAAAGGCCATCCTATTTCTTATCATTCTCTCAGGAGAATTATATCTGCCTACATTTTCTCATTTTTTTAATAATTTAACTTGCAAAATTTTACTTAGAGAAGCAAATATAGAGAATTGTCATTTTAGTAAAGTACCTGGTTCTCTCAGTGTTTGTATAATAATTGAATTCTCTCTCTCCCCACATCCCTCTCTGTCTCTGTGCACTCTACCTTTAACTTTGTTGCAAATAGCAAAGTATTGATTCTTTTAAAAAGCCAAGCATCCTGTGTGAGGATGCCAATTATAACAATGCATTATCTCTGAAACCTCTTTGCTAATAGTGAATCTCACTGGCAGTTGTTCCGAAACTGCTGACAAGACATAGTACTATCTCTTCAATTTCATCTTCCACTTCTTTCCTCCCTTTGGGAGAAGAACATCTGTATGCCTTAGAGGGAGTTAAATATGTTAGGACAGATCTCTTGCCTTTCAGCCTACTAAGAATTATTTAACTTTTTTCTCCCTAGCTCATTCTGTAGGATTGGAGTTTTACTAGGGATCCTATATCAAAAGCCATATCTATTCACAGAATTAATTCTTAGTCAAGACATATTTAGGGAGACTCCACTTTATGTCAAGAAATGTGCTTAGTCATCAGATTTAAGAACTCAAGTCAAAGTCTTCTCATTTGGGGGAAAGTAATCTAACATTAGACTCAAAGTGTGGTATTCATTTTTCAAGAGACTTTTAAAATAGAAAATACAAAAATCACACTTATGCATGCTTTCTAAAACAATCCTGACTATCTGTTTGGTATGTATTCTTAAAACGCAATCCTGAAGTAAAATATGTAAGTATATTCTGACTGTATGTTACCATTTGGAAACAAGGACTTTGAATGTTGAAATATTTTAAGCTTTGAAGAATGGAGTGCAGAATTTATATTTTGTGTTCGAACAAACAACCACGAGGTCTCAAACTATAGAATTAAGCATAAGTGAGAAAGGTAGCAGAATAGTGAGTATGAATGGGAAAGCTAGATAAGATTTTTTAAAGAACATACAGCTGGACACTAGACCTTTCTTTATGTCTCTGATTTCCAAAAGACAAGCAACACTCTTTGGTAAGGATAAGTAATTTTCAGAATATTTCTATGTTATTTCACCTTTCTGGTCCTCTGGAAAATAAGGATTATGAATACTATAAGAATTAAATCTAATAGTACTTTAATCATTGAATCAACAATGTCTGACTTTATAGAATAATAACCTAGGTAGGGGAAAATATATGGACTTTGGAGCCTGACTGACCAACTACTTAAGACTGTGTAGACAGGAAAATTTACCAATGGCTCTGAGTCTCAATTTCTTCACCGGTAAAGCACCTAGAATTGAATATGATAGAGTAAATTGGGGCTAAATCAGTATTTTAGCAGATAAAAGTTTTGAATAGCAGAGAAAGTCACTTTGTATCAGATCAAAGACTTTATTTTTAACTACTTAAAATTATAAATATAAATTCATATTTTGAAATCCCCTTTTTCACTTTTCTCTCATTTTTCAATACCATGGACTCGTTCTTATAACTTAGAATTTTTCTTTCATTCTTTGTTTTCTTGTTTGCCAGCTTTAAATAATCCTGTAATTTCAGTTATCCTCATTAATGTAGGAAAATATTGTTCATTAAACTGTTGGTTAATTGAAATGAGGGTTTATGTCTCTTTTTACTTTTTTAGTTTAGTTATCCAACATTATTGTTTATATTAAACATTTCATAAATGCTAAATGAAGGAATAAATTATATAACAATTCATTTTAGTAGCTGGAAAATACACAATATCATTTCTGCATATATACAGAAAGCCATACCAAACTGCTATGCATGAGAACAAGGGACAATCCTCAAATGGTGGAATTTCAGGTATAATTGAAATAAATGTTCTGGAGGGAAGATATACAAGAGACATCTCCTATTACGTCAGACAAATCAAAGAAATCGTTTTAATATTGTCTTTGGATACAACTATAATTTTCCACTTATCAGTATCTAAGATTTAATTAGTTATACATATAATGTTGGAATACGTTATTTCAGTTTGCTTTGCTATATGCATTTGTTCATTTACCCATTGTCTATGTATCTTTCTTTTAGTAATTCCTATGAATGGAGCATTCCCTATACAGAAATACTCTTCCAGTTCTGGGGAAACAAGGGTGAATAATAACATCTTTATACTCTAAAGTGTCATTGAGATATTTAATGATACAAACATACAGTATCTTAAAATTAGCTGAGGAAATTAAGCATGATAGTAACATCTTGATAAGTAACTTGAAGATGATATAATGAATCTTCTGTGAGTCCATAAATCAAATATAGTTTTTTTGTTTACTACTATTTATTATTTATATAATTTCTAGACCTCAGTGCTGCTTTTAGCTTTGAATTTTTATAGAAATTGTAACCACCTGGAGTAATATGTCTTAATTATTTTGACCTAGTTATTTTACTTCTAGATCACTGCAATAACAAAACAAATAGATGATCATCATGAGGGGTTTATAAGCACAAATCGTATGTGCACTGTAGGCTAAAGTCCTATTCAACTTCATCCTCACTCTAGAACAAGGTGGGTGAAGCTGAAGACTCTGGCTGAAAAAATTTCTTGTTTCATAACAGAGGAAAGGATAGACTGACTGTTAGAGATTCTAATTCTTAGTGAATCTGCCTAGAAGTAACACTTATTTTCACATTCAATTGTTCAGAGGAAATTACACGGCCAAGCCAGAGCATCAGTGTGAAGAAAGACAAGGCTTCCCAGGAGAGAGGCAGAACCTATTTCTGAATACTAATAAATCCACCACAAGGGCCCTTTATACCCAAACAAATGAAATATGACACTGGCCTGGAATAGTATGATTGCAGAATACACAGACATCAGTAGACAGTATTAGCATATGTTTTGTGGAAAGAATCAAGAATTAGTAAATGAATTGAACTGAAAAGAAAAAGTAAGGTGACTCCTAAGTTTTAACTTTACACACCCACAGTAATGTTGTCATTTACTTAAATGGAAAAGTGCTAAGAGGGAAGCAAATTGGGATAGGAATAATCACGGATTCTATTTTTGACATGCAATTAAAGTAGTCAAATAGTCCACGTATATTTGCCTACTGTATATCCAGCACTGTGAAAAATTGAGAATATAGCAGCAAATTACTCAGAGTCTAGTATTTAAGTATTCAAGTACAAGAATTGGTATAATTCAGAAAATAAACACAGGATAAATAAACAAGTAATATGGGGTAAAAAATGACCCTACGGGGATGAAATAGTGCTAAGAAATCGCCTTCTAAGGTCATTGCATTTGGAGTAAGATGTGAATGATGAGTAATCCCTAGATACGTAAAAATATTCCGAACTAAAGGAAGAGATGATGTAAAGGCCTTGAGATAAAAATGCACTTGACTATTTTGAGAGATGGAAGGCCATTATGACTGAAATATAGTGAATAAGGGAAGGAAGGCGAGAGATGAGAATCGAGCAATCAGATGGATGACTAATCCTCTAAGATCTTGTCACCACAGTAATAAATATGTATTTAATCACTGTTGAAATTGGAATGCATTATTAATCATAGGAAAATCATGATCTGAGTTGAACGTTAGAAGGGTCACTCTGGCTACTGTGTGGAATACGGGTATTAGGAGTGTGAGGCTGGAGCCTTGCTGTCTGACGGAAGCTATCAGGCTTAGCCCTTGGAATTTTTTTTCTACCTGTACATTTTTAGGTAGAAGCAAACTGTCTGATCTTCTCAAAGATGTAGAAAAACAGCATATTTGGTAGAACAAGGAAGGATCTTGCTTTGCTAATCAATAAATCTTTTTATTAAACATGATAGAGCTGATTAAAATTATTATCAGAAGAGAACTTCTTTGCTTTGTAAATATGTCCATTTTATTCACTAACTACCTATTACAAATATATTGGTAATGTTAGAAGAATTCCTTTCGACCTCATCAAGTTTAAAAGCTTCTGCAAAGCAAAGGATATAATCAACGAAGTGAAGAAACAACCCACAGAATGGAAGAAAATATTTGCAAACTACCTATCTGATAAGGGATTAATAACCAAAATATATAAGGAGCTCAAACAACTCTACGGAAAAAAAATCTAATACTCTTTTCAAAAAAATGGGCAAAAGATTTGAATAGACATTTCTCAAAAGAAGACATACAAATGACAAACAGGCATATGAAAAAGTGCTTAACATCATTAGTTACCAGAGAATTGCAAGTGAATATTAAAATGAGATATCATCTCACCCCAGTTAAAATGGCTTATATCCCAAAGATAGGAAATCCCAAATGCTGGCAAGAATTTAGAGAAAAGGCCATTGCATTTGGAGTAAGATGTGAATGATGAGTAATCATACAGAAATCATACAGATTTCCTTGTATATTTCGGTGGAAATGTAAATTAATACCACCACTATGGAGAACAGTTTGGAGCTTCCTCAAAAAGCTGAGAAAAGAGCTACCATAGGATCCAGCAATACCACTGCTGTGTATATACCCAAAAGAAAGGAAATCAATACATCAAAGAGATATCTGCAATTCCGTGTTTGTTGCAGAACTGTTCACAACAGCCAAGAATTGAAAGCAACCTGAGTGTCCATCAGCAGATGAATGGATAAAGAACATGTGGCACGTATACACAATGAAGTACTATTCAGCCATAAAAAAGAATGCTGTCCAGTCATTTGCAACACCATGGATGGAACTGGAGGTCATTATGTTAAGTGAAATAGGCCAGGCACAGAAAGACAAACACTGCATGTTCTCACTTATTTGTGGGATCTAAAAATCAAAACAATTGAATTCATGGAGATAGTAGAAGGATGGTTACCAGAGGCTGGGAAGGGCAGCAGGGGGATTGGCGGGAGGTGTGGATGGTTAATGTGTACAAAACAAAATAGAAAGAATGAATAAGGCCTACTATTTGATAGCACAACAGGGTGACTATAGGCAATAATAACTTAATTGTACATTCTAAAATAACTTAGAGTGTAATTGAATTGTTTGTAACTCAAAGGTTAAATGCTTAAGGGGATTGACACCGCATTCCCCATAATGTGCTTATGTCACATTGCATGCCTGTGTCAAAACATCTCATGTACTGCATAACTAAATATTATGCATACATACATTTAGTACATTATGCATACATAACTATTATGTACCCACAAAAATTAAAAAATAATAATAAAAATAAATTTTAAAAGTTAAAAAAGAATTGCTTTTGAAAAACAGGAACAAGACTTGGACACTCAGTATATAACTAGCTGAGAAAAAAATGAAATAATGAAAGAACACTTAATTAACCCAAAATAATGGAGGGAAGGAAAGCTAAAGTAACAAAATGAGTAGGGCAGAAATAATAAAATGACAAAATTGAAACCAACTACATTAGTGAATATATTAAACATAAATAGATCAAATATTTAATAAAAATAGAAATGCTTACACTAGATTAAAGACAAATATCCAAAAATATACTGGTTACAATATACCAAAAATATTTTTTTAAGCTGAAACTCAAATGATATTAGCATGCAAACACTAGTCAAAGTGGTGATGTTTTGGTAGTAGGATTCAGGCAATAAGTGACAGCAAAGGTGAGAAAATACACTTTATAATGATAAATGACTTAATCCAATAAAAAATTTAATAATTTAGCAATTGTGAACAAGGGTAACTGTAATAATGCGGCTAATGTTTAAGATCAATATACACAAAGGAAAAATTGACAGGTCTTAAAAAAGAAAGAGAAAAATACACAACCATACTGGCAAGATTTCATTTGTACACTTTGATTTCAGTATGACATACTGCAAAAGAAAAATTTTGATAAAAAATACCATAGCGGCTAGGCATGGTGGCTCATGCCTGTAATCCCAACATTTTGTGAAGCCAAGGCAGGTGGATCATGAAGTCAGGAGTTCGAGACCAGCCTGGCCAAGAGACCAGCCTGGCCAATATGGTGAAACCCCGTCTCTACTAAAAATACAAAAATTAGCCAGGCACAGTGGCAGGCGGCTGTAATCCCAGCTACTCAGGAGGCTGGGGCAGGAGAATTGCTTGAACCTGGGAGATGGAGGTTGCAGTGAGCCAAGATCGTGCCATTGCACTCTAGCCTGGGAGACAAGAGTAAGACTCTGACTCAAAAAAAAAAAAAAAAAGTTCCATAGCATGTTAGGGCAGTTGAGTGTGAATCTACTTACTGTATGGTGTAAATTGGAAAGGTAGACAATCTTAGATTAGGAAGTCCTTGACCTACTATGCTATGATGAGGAGTTTCTACTTTTTCGTATAGGTTATGAAGCTCTAGAAAGGATGTTATTGGCAGGAATGACATAATTATATTTGCTTTAAAAGATTACTCTTGCAATAATACTTGGGTAATAATCTTGGGTAATACTATGGAATTGTCTGGGGAATACAAAAGAAAAATCCAGATTGAAGAGAATGACTATAGTGATTTCAGTGTAGGGTTTATTTTATTGAAGCTGGCTTTTCTGGGCCTCATGACAGAGGCGTGGACTGGAAATATGGGAGCTTTGATGTATACAAGAAATAATTGAGAAACAAAGTTCTTGGTTTCTTGGGAGTAGAGAAGGAAAAGGTGGGGTAATCTCAGAGATATTTGGACTCATTTAGAACTACAACCATAGCAATTCACACTCATGTAAACACCATTAAGTTCGCTTTTTTAAAAAAGTAGTTCATTGAATAAAAACATTTCCAACCTCTTATTTAAAAGATAATATAGTATATATTTTTAAGAAATAAGGAAGTAATTTTGCCTTCTGTTTTCAATTTACAACTAAAGCCAAAATCAACACACATACAGAAAAATACACACAAATACACATAAACATACACAAATTGAGCAAGTTAGCATTATAACACATTTTGAAAATATCCTATGAAGAATTTTGCATGTTTCTTAATGTTTCTGTTTTAATGACATGAATTATAAATGTATTTATTTTCCTGTGATTTTTATTATTAAAGTTTAGTTTTTAAAAACAGTTACCGAAATCTATAAATACATTGATTCATTTGAATGTAGATCATTTTAGCTCACAGAATTTACTTCCCCAAGTTCTTATATATTACTGATAATTTCAAGGCAGAATTTAGCATGTGGATAAATGGAGGTAGGGAATGTCTGGTAGCTGAACATGCTGTATATAAAATAGTAATAAGTGTCCATTTAGTGTTTAGTGTTTAGCTGAATTCTACTCTATTCTGTTCCCATTAAACTGAAGTTAGTGGGGAAGAGAGTACACACACTCTTAGGATAGCAATACAATATGTAAAAGGTTAGAGTGATTGAAAGGAAATTATGTAATACAATTTGAATTAAATAAGAAAGAAAAATCCTAGAAGTTAAATCTCTCAATTATCAATATCTTTTTTTAATTGTTCTTTATTTTTTGACCTCCAGTTTAACCAAATATGTGTATATCCTCATAATGAAATGTGGATAGCTGACTTGCTAGTAAGCTGGTAGATTGAAGGACAAAATTAATACTAAAAGTTTAAAAATTCTTCATATTCCTTGAATATTTTCTGTTTGCATTTTCCCATGCTTTACCTAGTTGGTACTTAAGCATAGGAAAGCTCAATTTATGTCACTAAAAATGCTACTGCTGGAGTATGCTGGACAATTCCACATTTTCCCCATTTGAGTTAATTCTGAGGACTTTTCCTATTTGTTGAATATATTATGTTCATACTTTTAGAAATATCAACACAAAAATTATTATAGTCTACAGGGATACCTGCTGCTTATGAAATACTGAATTAAATAAAAATAGGGTATTACTTTCAAATACTAATATTTTCCCAATTCCCATATTCATGGATTTTCCCCAATTATTTCTAATACATGACATCTTTAACTTGGAAAGTTAATTGAAATGTTTCAAATGTTTGCATAACATTACTACTGAGCACTTAAATTTTTCATGAACTTATGAACACTTAATTCTGAGAGTATAATGAAATATTTGCCATATTACTTTAACTTTATGTGCTTGAATAGGGGAATAAGAAGAGAAAAAATATAAAAAGATAGAGAATTTAAATTTTATGCAGAATGACTTAGCAGTCCAAGATTTAGGAAAATGTTTGAGTTGAGATATTTCTTCTTTCTTCATTATCAAAAAATAAAATTCCTGTGGTAAAGAATCAAACATCATTTTTATAATGCTAGTTATATATCAGTTCCCCTCACTGAGACTAACTTGGAATAGTTTACACAAATTAAGCATCTTCAACCTGAGGCCATTAAAACATTTCAGTTCAGAAGGAAGTGAGATGGTCCTTCATGAATTAACCTCAGTAATATCTGCTGGAACACTTTCTAATGCTGGCTAAAGTGCATTCCTGTGTATTTCCACTTAAGCCATCTGCCAATCTTAATGCTTATTCCTGAGGGAGGAAAACTTGCAGAGCTATTTCTTATTTAATTTTCAGGGACATCCTGTTTAGGTACTTATCAAAAGAATAGGAGAATTGATGCCAAATACCGCAAACCCTAGTTTAGAAAACTTAATGGGTTGGAGACTGAAGTAATAACCTACATTTAAAAGGAACTGTAGCTTACTTCCTTTGTATTTAGTAAATACTTAGAAAGTATGGCTATTAGGATGAAATGCATTTTTAAAATAACAGTACTTTGCTCTATAAGCATTAAGGGATTTCTAGGGAAAACAGTTGTTTACCTTTCCTGGGATGGGAAAGAGCCATGATTGTCTGTGTTCCTAGGTAGTAAGATAAAACTGAAACATCTAATTCTTTCGGAAAAGAAATTATCTAACCTAAAGATTTTTATATTATATGTGTAGATAACAAAAGAACAAGTCAAATTAGATAGCTGTGCCTATTAATATTAATATATTAGATTTAGTATGTTACACCCCTTCTTATCCACAGTAAATATTTAAATTAACTCTATGAGATTTAATTTCACAATCTAACTCTGAAAATAACCTAATTCTCAATATTCCTGCTGTAAAACACCATATAAGATAAACATAAACATAATTTGATTTTGAAAAACTTTGTATTTGAGTGACAAAAAGATTAGGGAAAAATGTATTTGCTTTTTATTACACCAAGGCAGTAAATTATAACTTGAATATATAATGTCTTTAGTTGAACAAGATAACACACTACCCTTTCTCTGTGTGCTATACAAAGGGATTTTTGCTGAGCAGGTTAATAAAAACTGAAGTCAAATAATATTTTAAAAACACATCTGATCAGATTGGGCAAACTTCACCATTCCTTTTAGTTGGCACTAAAGCAAGACACCCAGTTAATTTTTTGCCATTACTTAATAATGTAATTTTAGCTACTGCACTGAGATACTCAACAAGCCTTAATTGAACATATCTTCATATTACATTTGTGCATAGGTTGAATATATAGCTACTTAAATGATGTCATTTCAAGGACTCTTGTTCAAGGCAAATCTTCTCAAATGTTCTGACTTAACATTATTCCCTTAAGGCTTATTTCTTTGATGCCTGAAGTCTTAAAGACTTTTGGGACTCCGAAAGCTTTCAACATACCAATCTTTAATTTTTTTTGGAGGGGGCATTCATGTGGACAAGAGGAGGTTTTATTCAATAAGGAAGAGGGGCATTGATTGGATTTAGAAAGGGGGTAGCGGGGTGATATGACCCAATTTGTACTTTTTTATACCTTTAAGTTCAGGGGTGCGTGTGCAGGTTTGTTACACAGGTAAACTTGTGTCATGGGAGTTTGTTGTACAGATTATTTCATCACTCAGGTATGAAGCCTAGTACCCATTAGTTATTTTTTCTGATCCTCTCCCTCCTCCCACCTCCCACCTTCCCATAGTCCCCAGTATGTGTTGTTCCCCTCTCTGTGTCCATGTGTTCTCATCATTTAGCTCCCACTTACAGGTGAGAAGGTGCGGTGTTTGGTTTCTGCTACTGCTAACGCAGTTTGCTGAGGATAATCGCCTCCAGCTCCATCTATGTCACTACATTTCTCTATTTACTAAAGAAATTAAGACTCAGAGAAGGCCTATGTTACACCAACAGGTTAAACTTAGACTAAGTTGTGGGGCTTCTGACTCCTGGTCCAGGAGCTTTTGTTTTTTTTTTTTGGCATATCTCTAGCAATTAACATAGTCATAATTTAATTTTGCTTCCTTATAGAGGAGATTGAGTGGAGTGGAGGAAACAGGTCAGGATATGGTTTTTCTAGTGAGTCAGCATCACAAGAGAAAGAAATTCAGAAATAAATCCTATTGAAACACACAATGAATCATAGGGAGAAGTACATCTGTTCAGAAGCTAATCACAAATGTAAGATAAATATAAAAACACTGTCAATTTCAAATGGATTACTGGTCAAATATCAAGAAAATTATGGGTGGCAAAGTGCAAATCTAGCATCAGATTAGGGATAATTTCAAAGCTAGCAATGACTTGCTAGCAATGACCTACTTGCTGTCTCCCTCTAGTCTATTTTCAGTGGGTATGAACCTATTGTAGTAAAGATATTCTATGCATTAAATGTACGAGTAGGAACAGCCAGATTGCACATGGTTGGCATATGAACACATAAGAACAGATTTAAGATGGCTTAATGAAAGAGGCAGACAAAGGGCACAAGATGATATCCAAGAAAACTTTCCTCCCTTTCAAAGATATCTATATATATTAAAGAAAATATTCTGAAAACCTTTCATATATGCCAATTATTTTATACCTATGTAAATATTTTCCATTTACCTCTGCATTTCATTATATTAATAGAGTTATATGGTAAAATATACTCTAGTGTATGATTATATTTGATTACTGTTTGAATGATAGCGTACTTTTTAAATATATATTCATCAGCAAGGAAATTACATAGTAGTTGAATTTTCTGTAGATTGCCTGATAAATATTGAACTCTTAGAGGAAAATTGATGCAAATTTTAGTGAAAGGTGACTACCAACTAAGAGTTAAGCTACCTTATAGTGACATTGTAAAAGGACATTTAAATATGGTCTTTTTGAAGAGACAGGTGGTGCAATTGCCAAAAAGTTAAAATAAGGCTAACTCTTCCTTTAGTTCTTCCAGATACATGAATAGCTGCAAATCTCTGCTAAATGCAATTGACTTCATTTTACTTGATGAGTTCAATCTCACTACTAACTTATCAGGGAAAGTGCAGAGACATTGCCTATGACTATGTATAGTGTCCATCACTATTGAAAACATATTCCATGGAATTTTGCTAACGTTGGGAATAAAATAAATCAGGAATAACTTATGTTACTTTTTTCTTGCTCTGTCTTTTTTACTCTTTAACAGCTCAAAATAACAGCTCACATTTCCAATGGTTGGAGATTTTGTTAGTATCGTTTAGCCTAGAGGAAATATAACTTCAGCTTTCCAAAGAGCATATATTTTAACTATAATGGTATCATATTTAGCAGTTTTCTAAGTGTGATATTCTTTGAGATTAATACAAAGTTAAAATAATATCACAATTTGTATATAGCAGTTACCTATGTATTGGGAAATTAAAAGTGATTACTAGTAATATGAGCCTGTGCCACATTTCTTTATGTTTAGTGGAGAGTTCAAGTTTCTTAACTTTCTCTTGTTAAGTTTTAGGACGTTTGTTATCTTGTAAAACTGTGATGAGGCTGAAATTTTCATGTAAAAGATTAAAGTTGTCATTAATATTGCTTATATTTAATTTTTTCAGAATCTATGGTTATATTTTTCTGAGGTATAATTGATTTTTCTATTTGACTATACACTTTTTTTGTAAAGAAACAACTATTGGCTTTATGTTTTATTAATTCCATTATTGATTCATTAATGCTTCATCTTATCTTTATTTTCATTACCATTTAAGATTGCTTTAATGTTCTTTTCTGGCATCCCTATTTAATACTTACTTTACACATCTGAATGCCTTTAGCTTCTTCATTTGGGAGCACTTATGGCTATGAGTAGAGATATCAAAGTATTCTGAAGGCATTAAAATATATAAACACTGATTATTTTATTATATATCTCTTTCTTGCATGTATTATATGCAATATATATGTTTTTAATTGCATATGCAAACATTCATTTTCTTCTTTTTTAAACTTTTGTCTTAAGTTCAAGGGTACATGTGCAGTTTTGTTACATAGATAAATTTCTGTTATGGGAGTTTGTTGTACAGATTATTTAATTACCCAGGTATTAAGCCTAGCATCTATTAGTTACTTTTCCTGACCCTCTCCCTCCACTCCTTCCTCTCACCCTCCACCATCTGACAGGCCCCAGCGTGTGTTGTTCTCCTCTACGTCCCCATGTAGTCTCATCATTTAGCTCCCACTAACATGCAGTATTTGGTTTTCTGTTCTTGTATTAGTTTGCTAAGGATAATGGCCTCCAGCTCCATTCACATTCCCGCAAAGGACATGATCTCATTCTTTTTTATGGCTGCATAGTATTCCATGGTGTATATGTACCACATTTTCTTTATCCAGTCTATCATTGATGGACATTTAAGTTGATTCCATGCTTTTGCTCTTGTGAATAGTGTTGCAATGAACATTTGTGTGCATGTGTCTTTATGGCAGAATGCTTTATATTCCTCTGGGTATATAACCAGTAATGGGATTGCTAGGTCAAATGGAAGTTTTGCTTTTAACTGTCTGAGGAATTGCCATACTGCTTTTCACAATGGTTGAATTAACCTAAACTCCCACCAACAGCATGTAAGTGTTCCCTTTCTCCACAACCTCAACAGCATCTACAATTTTTTCAATTATTAATTAGAGCCATTCTGACTGGTGTGAGATGATATCACATTGTGGTTTTCATTTGCATTTCTCTAATGATCAGTGATTTGGAGCTTTTTTTCATATGATTGTTGGTGGCACAAACATTCATTTTCTACATGGTCTAATTTTACTCCTGTTTTCACTGTAAGAATTATTGGAGGGTATGATAAATTTCTAACTGATTGAACTTTGTTAATAATTTTAACAATTCTAATTTGTAATATTGTAGCCTGAAAATTTGGGCAGTGCTGTTGAATTTATCACAGCATATATATGTGCATTATGATATGTTTATTTTTTACTCCTCTCTGGGCACTTGTAAAGGCTATATGTTCAGTTTTCATGATAGAAAATTTTATATAGATTTATAAAATGTATTTGCATAATTCAGATAAACATTTAATTAATAATATTTTGTAAGTATTAATGGTATTTTTTAGTTTTGTTAATTTATAATTAACATTATTTATACTTTGTCACTTTTGTCTACTTGATCTATCTAAATAATGTACATTACCCTCCTGGATACAACTGCAAATCCATCAACTTCTACTTTTTTAAACTTTTTCTTTTGTGATAATTATAGTTTTACATTTATGATATGTTATATAGAGAGATCCTGTGTGCCTTTTACTTCATCCCTATTAATAGTAACATCTTGCAAGTCAGGATATTGACATTTACATAGTCAAGATACAGAACATTTCTATTCACACAAGCTGCCCTTTTACTGTGACACCTACTTCCCTCCTATCTTCACACCATCTTAACCCCTGGCAACTAACAATCTGTCTTGTATATCTATCATTATTCTCATCTTAAGAATGTTATACAAATGTGACCACGTAGTATGTAACATTTTGGAGCTGACTTTTCTCACTCAATATAATTCTTTATAGATGCACCCAGGTTATTGCATTGTATTGAGAATTTGTTTACTTTGATTGATGAGTAATGTTTCATGATATGCGTGTACCAGAGTTTTGGGGGTTATCTTTTAACTATTGATCTGTTGAAGGAAATCTGAATTTTTCCAGTTTTTGGCTATTATAAATAAATCTAATACAAATATTTATGTAATTTTTTGGCATAAATGTTAATTTTTATTTCTCTGAGATAAATGCCCAAGGAAATGATTATAGGGTAATATGGTAGTTGAATGTTTAGTTTTATAAGAAACAGCCAAACTGTTATACAGAGTGGCTATACTATTTTATATTCCCACCAGCAATCTAATTTCTTCCCATCCTCACCCACATCTGATGTCATTTTTTTTAAATTTTAGCCATTCTGATAGATATTACTTTTTACTCACTTAAAGCTTAAAGAAACAATTCACACTAAATCATTAATGAAAATTTGGAATTTTAAGTCATAAACATAAAATCTCTAAGAAATATTTTAGACAGAAATAAAAAAATATTGCTGAGTAGTGGTCACATTCAATTTAGGGAAGAAGAAGGAAGGAACCTCAAAAAGAAATGGAGAAATGACACAAAAATCAACAATTTGCCATGGAAGCAAATAAAATAGAAAGTTGCAGAAATTAGTGACTTTTATTAATTTTGTATAATGCAGACTGCTTCTGGCAGTGAGATGTGGTTTTTAATTTGCATTTCTCTACTGGCTAATGATGTTGAGCACCTTTTTACGCACTTACTAGCTATCTGTATGTACTCTTTGCTTTAACTATGTGTCAGGTCTTTTGCCCATTTTCTACTTGATTTTTCTTTTTTATACTATTGTCTTTTGACATGTCTTTATATATTCTAGTTACTATTCTTTTGTTGGGTATATGGTTTGCAAATATTTTCTCCAAGTCTACAGCTTGTCTTTTTATCCATGTAACAGAGTCTTTTGTAGAGCAAAATATTTTAATTTTGATGCACTCAATTTATCAATTTTTTTATTATGGATAATTTTGGGGGTCAAGTCTCAGAACCCTTCCCTCAGCCTAGATGATGATGACTATTTCCACTCTTTTTTTCTAAAATTGTAATGGTTTTACATTTTACATTTAATGGTCCATTTTGAGATAAATTTAAATAAGATATGAAGTTTAGGTTGAGGTTTATTTTTTTAAAGCAAGAGGTGTACAATGGCTCCAGCATCAATAGCATGATTTTACTACCTACTTGCTCTAGATTATCAATCACATGTCCTATTCATAATATCAGTTCCTCTGTTTACATACCATATTGGCATCTATCTATATGTGTGATAGGTGTTTGAAACTCAAATTTTCAAACTTATATTAATAATTTCCACTCCAAACTCAGTTTTTTCTATATTTCTTATTGAGATTTTTGAGTCAAATATCCTCCAAGCAAATGGAATTACAATGTGGAAGGTAGCCTATGTATTTTTTTCAACTGTCCTGCTACCAATATTTTATGTGACATTTCCTATGGATTCTAATTCCAAAATAGCTCTTGAATCCATCTCTTTCTACTCATTTCTGCTTCCACTTTCATAATACATACATTATCTCAATTTCTGAATAGTCTTTTTTTTTTAAACTAGACTCATGCCAAGATACAAAGCTTCACCCTCCCAATCCAATTCTTTCCTATAAAGAGTAACCAAAGTGAGCTTCTAAGTATGCCTTTTTTTTAACCTTGACCTTTCCTTTCTTTTCAGTTTTATCTCTGGCTCTTTCTTAAACTTAGCTCACATTCTACACGTTTTAAGTTACTTGGTTCCGCTATACACCTTGTGATCTTCTGCAGGTCTGCATGTTTGCAAACATTATTTACTCTCCTTTCTATGTGGAAATCATTCTTTTGGATTCAGTTCAGCTGTATATTTTTTATCTAAATGTTTCTGATTTTCACTCTCCCTACTCTGTAATTAGAGGCATCAGAAAGAATTTACCTTTTTTTCCCTTCACCTTTTCTACCTTTTATACTCAACTGCTATGCCATTTATCACTCTAAATTGGGATTATTTGTATATATTTATTTCTCCAATACTGTGGCTTAAAAAAAGAGACTGTCTTTTTTACATTTGTGTCCTCTGTCTCACACAGCATGAGGAAAATAGTAAGTGTTAAATAAAAGTTTATTTAATGGTAGGGACTTAATTATTTTTTATTTGTGCTGATACTAGACAGGGGTAGATCTTTCTGAAGCTATCTTTAGTGATCTGACTTGTTACTAACTGATTCCATTCATTATCTTTACATGTTCATCACAGAGATTAAATATTAAAAATTTTTAAAAATTATTATTCTGAGAATGTGCAATCTGGGTTTATAGAGATTTAAGTGCATCAACAAGTATAATGAAGGGGCCATTAAATCTTGTCAAATTTATTCCAACCTCTTTTAGATCAATTTATTCCTCTGATTTCTATCTTTAGCATTTAGTTCAAGCCTATAGCACTTTGTGCAAATTATACTATAGTTCATAGATTGTTCTCTCTACCTGTAGGTTCTCTCTCACTTCAGTTCTATTCTGTATTCAAAAACAAAGGAAATAATTAAGAAACAAGCTACCAAAATTTTGCTCAAAGATCTTTAATAGTTTATATTTCTCCAAAATTTAGTATAAATTCTCAATCTCTTATTCATAATTGCAAATATGCCAGTAGTTGTGAAAAGAAAAAAAATATGTATATGTTTGGGACAAATTCATTTAAAAGTAATGCCTGACCTACATTGTACTTAGACTGTTTAGTCATTTTTTTCCACTCAGAAATAATATTTGTATGTTTTGTTGCAGATATAGTACCGTATTTGGTCATAAGGTACTGCCTCTGAGTTCATTTGTGTACCATACATTTAATATACTTCACATGTACCATTTTAACAGCAATCACAGAAATAAAACTAGAACAATGAAAGAAAGAAAGATAGAAAGAGGAAAAGAAGGTAATGTAGACAAGAAAGAAAATGACAAGAAACAAAACAAAAGAAAAATGTCACAAAAGGCTTTGAGTAAAATGTTATGGACATATAGTACCTCAAATGTCTAGCATTCAAGACCACCCACTTTCTGTCTTTCCTCCAGCACCATGTACTATGTTTATTCTTCCCACAGTTAGCAAATGCAGGGTTTCCCAATGTAATTGTTTTATCTGAATCGGAGATTGTATGTTATATTTAAGTGATTTAATTTCAAATTTTTATTAAGAATTCCAAAAGTCACACTTGTCATTGAAACGTTATCATTTTACAATTACCAATATTTAAACACTACACTTCAACAATACTTGTGTATTATTTATCATTTGCCTAACAAATCTTTGTACCTCCACTTAGTGCTATTTCAGTTTTGCCTCTTCTGTGTATTCTTTTTCCAGTGTCTCTCTATTGAATCCAACTGCAAGATTCTTCACTGCCCAATTAAAATACTATAGTGAAGTTTTTCATGACCATTGTCACTGTAATATATTGAAAAGTATATCACTTTGTCATGGTAAAGTTACCTCTGATGCTTTATCTTGGAAAAGTCATAACTTTCAGTCAATGTGTACATTCATATAACACAGACATGATATCTGATTTGCTTACTTCACTAAAATTCTGTTGGAATCAAATGATATTAAATATGTGATTCTGCATTTTGAATTAAACCCTTAAACGTTTCTAAAAATTGAAGGTATTATTATCATTAGTTTGTCTTATTCTCTTTAACTCTTAGAAGATTTCTAACACTCATGTATATTTAATTTTATTTTACTTAAAAGCAAGAAGCATATTATTATATGTCCCAAAAAATGTAGACCTAGAAACTAATAAAATATATTTTAAAAGGTATTTTACAAGAAAGTATATATGTATAAGTTTACTGGACAAATGAACAAGTCATCAAACAATAGCTTAATGTCCATGTTTACAATAGATTTATCTAAACCAGGGATCAGCAAAATTTTCTGTAAAAGGGCCAGATCTTAAAAGCAACAGAAAACAAATATATTAGAATTTGCAGGCACGTAGTCCCTATAGCAAATACTAAATTCTGCTTTTATAATGTGCAAGAATTTTAACACAATAGATAAATAAATGGTTATGCCTGTGTTTTAATAAAACTTTATGGACACTGTAATTTCAATTTCATATTATTTTCATGTGTTTTTTGTTTTGTTTTGAGACTGAGTCTCACTCTGTTGCCCAGGCTAGAGTGTAGTGGCCCAATCTCGGCTCACTGCAACCTCCGCTTCCCAGGTTCAAGCAGTTTTCCCACCTCAACTTCCCTAGTATCTGGGATTACAAGCATGAGCCACTACACCCAGCTAATTTTTGTATTTTTAGTAGAGACAAAGTTTCGCCATGTTGGCCAGGCTGGTCTCAAACTCCTGACCTCAAGTGATCTGGCCCCCTTGGCCTCCCACAGTGTGGGGATTACAGGCGCAAGCCACTGCATCTGGCCAATTTTCATGTTTTGCAAAACCCCATTTTCCTTTTACTTCATTCATTTAAAAATTTCAAAAATTATGTTAGTTTACAAGCTATACAAAACAGGTGGTAGACTAAATTTGATCTATGAGCCACAATTTATTGATCCCTGATCATTTAACAAGTAACCTCTGACATTCATCAGATTTAAAAGTTTAATATATGAGATAATTTAATTGTTAAAATGATCACATTATCTATTGCTTGTTAAAAATGAATATAGAAATTATTCATTTATGAACATTAGGCAACAATCGATGGCATATGGGCTGCATGGAGAAGGAAATAGTATTACCAAGAGAAATTTTTGGTTCATTTGTGAAAAAAGATTGAGACAATCATTAGCATGGCATTATTTATAGATAATTTGGAGTATAGAGTGTTTGAGATATTCTTTGGAAAAAATAAAAACTCACAGCTCTACTTGTCTAAATTTTAGAGGTGTAGCCAAATCTTGTTGTAGTTACCAGAATTCTTACATGAAGTTTTTCCCTTAACATGTACAAACAGCCTGAAAAATAAAATGAAATGCTTTGAGAGATGTCTTCCATCAACAATATACACCCTGTTTTCCTTTGTTATTTCCATTTTCCTCTCTTCTAATCTTTTTCTCCTATTTTCTAATCCTCCCTAGCTTTGAGAAGGACAGATATATTTTTGTTTAGTTTATACCCACATTCTTCTTCCTCTGCAGTAATTATTACATTATGTAAAAGCTATCTTTTAGAATTACTACTTTGAAAACGTATTATGTTTGAAAACATCTCGGTAGTTATTTAATCTATTATTTATCTTCATTAACTAATTAAACAAACAAAATGTTGAACAGTTCAATAAAATCTCAAATGTTGATAATATGTTTAAAATAATATGATACAGGGTTTTTTTATTTTTCATTTTTGGAGGATTTTTTTTGTTATTCTTCTATCTATCAGAAATGTAACGAAAAGGAGGTTAAACTCTGTTCATGCTTGAAAAAGAAAGAAACCATTTAAATCAACCAACTCTTCACATCAAATAACTAGAAGTTAATTGTTGGCAAAACACATCTTCTGGTTATTATATTTCTTCAATCTCTTCATGTGCATACCCAAGTGGCTGGGCACCAAATACATTGATATACCACAGTTAGATTCTAGTTAAATGGGACACAAACTCAAGGAACAATTTTCAGCGATGTCACAGCTAATCGTAGCATCTCATGCAATACTATGTTTTACTTAGTCACAATAGCTAGTCTTAAGAAACATAAAATTGGGACAACCCATAATTCATTGTTTTAAGTTTTGCTTTATAGAAAGAGAATATCAGTTTTAAAATATATATTCTGGAGTTATATTTATTTGATAAATGAAGATTATCTTTTTTCCTAACATTTTCATAATTTATTCAAAAATTGTAAGATTGCGTCATGTTATGATTGAATATGTTGTTAGAGATAATGACATAATTAAAAAGACTACGTTTTCTTTTACCATTTTGAATTAGGGATGTAATGTAAGTAATCATAGCAGAGAAGTCATCCAGAGATAATGGAAATTTATAACTGATCAGGAAACAGGAAGAACAACTAAATGAGTAATCCTAAAAGGGCATTAAGCCACAGTTGTAAAAAACAGATTTATTTGTCTATTAAATTACCTGCTAACTTTGAAGCTGCATAACTGTTTAGCTGCTTTCTGACCAGGAAAAAACAGATACATCAAAAATCTGCAGTCTTCTATAAGATCAACTTGATTGTTTATTAAACATCATGTCAAATATGTTAAGATTTTCTACAATGATACTTGAATTAAAAAAAAAAAACTTTAGAAAAAAGTCACATGAAAAATATTAGTGCAATTTTGTCAAAATGAACTAGAATGTTAAATAAGCTCAACAACAAGGTTTTTTTTCTTAATTTCTTATTTTATATTTATGTTTTCCATTAAGTATTTTTTAACTCATAGAATGAAATAGCCATCGTCCAGGAATTTTTTGAAAAGCCACATTAAAAATAATCTTTGCAATTATGTCAAATTAAAATGGCATCTTACATAAGGACAACAGTAGTTTCTGTTTTTCCTTTACTTGTGTTCTCTATTAAATCCCAAAGAATGAAATTGCTATTGTCCTGGCAATTCTAGGCATCCTGAAGTTTGTTCCTATCAATTGGCCCTTTATACCTCTCACCAGAGGCCGGATGTTTGCAGTTGCTGGCAGTTGCTGTTTGAGACACTGTTAATGGCTAATAGACCGGCAGCGCACATTGAAAGAGTGAGGCTCAGAGCCTGGGAAAGGTCCCAGCACTGAATGCCCTCACTGCTGCAGGGTAATTAGTGTATTATGTACAAGATTAGAAAATCAGTACTAAAGATATTCTATCTGACCCACTTCTTGAGAGTCATCAGAAATTATAAATGATTGTATATATTTTAAGAAAATTTAAATAATCTATAAATGGTTCCTCTCTCTTTATTAATCTAACTATATACATATTCTGCAACATTCAGTGCAATGCTCATTATTTCTATGAGCCTCCCCATTCTGGAATTTGAATATATGCAAAAATCCAAATTAAAAAAATAAATCAGCTTAGAGAACTGTTGGAAAAGCACAGCATTAGTTTATTTTCAGAGTATGAGAAAGATTTTTTTGTTAATTATATAAACATAAAGATCATCATATTAAACTTCAAACATATTATTTAAACTAGGAACAGTAAAAGAAACATCAACATTTGTCTTTGGAAAAGTTGTTAAAATATAATTAAAACAGAAAAATCTTTTAGTTCTTCCCCCAGGCAAATTTAAAATACTGTGTGAAAGGAGGTCAAAGAAATATCTTATATTTGAAAAAGTGCTAATGAAATTCTCTAGTTATCTTTTTACTATTATTGACAAGAAATAAAAGTGTGGGTTGTTACTTGAGCTTTATCTTCATTTCAGTGCTGTAAGGAAAAATGAAGTTTTCTGGAAGAAAGTGGCTCTGTTTATAGCATTAACATAGTTTTAATGTTATTACATGCTGGTTACACTATTCATTATGAAAACAATGTTGACCTCTAAAATTGAGTATTAAATATACGAGTGGAAAACTTGACTAAAAAATAAAACTTCAAAATGTCATTGAAGACTGTTATTCTCAAAGATAAGACATATATATTACCTGTTTTAGTAGAGAGATTATCTTAACTAAAACTAATTGTTGCAAGTGTATTATGGTTTATAGACTATAAACAGTGCTAAGTTCCCTGGTACTTGCATATGCAAATTGAAAGAAATATATCTGTATCAAACTTTTACGTTTTCTCATGTTTAGTAAAACATTTTCTATAAAGCATATATGTCTTTTTAATAATAATAATAAACACATAGGTGTCACCTGTTAAAGTGATAAAACTTTTGATGAAAAGAGGAGGAACTCAAAGAGTCAAATTTAACATTTCATCACACCTGTCTTAATGAGGTTGCTGGATTGATTGTTAGTAAAAAGATAAGGACTGATTCAAAATCATGAGGTTTATCCAGTGGGCAAAAAGTCATTTGCCTTATACATCCTCTAGGGATGACTGATTTTCCCTTTAATAGAATGTAACTTTTCAGTGGGATGAGATCTAACTTTGATTATTTTATTGAAACTACTTCACACGTTTGTATTCAATTATTGATTCTCTACTAGATTCCAAAAATAAAGTCTACAAATCATCTCCAAAGCCCTTACAGATTAAATAACTCTGCAAAGTTAAATGGTGACATAAATATATAAAAACAAGATAAATTAAACATAAAGATTTTACATTACAAGGAAAGCACACATTAAACAAAAATGCATATTCGTCAGCATCCCTATATATTTAACACCATAAAAAAATTTTAAATTTATAATAAAATTAAAATATGTAAACAACGAAATGAGTTTTTATAATGCTATCAAAAACTGAATGAAACAAAGACTGCATGTAAGTAATTGTGCTCTCTTGTATTATTTAATTTTCTAATAGTTTCAAATTGGCTGAGACTCAAATAAATGCTATAATTAAGACTTGCTCACCTGAAAACAAATTCACTGGACTATTTTTACTTAAAAATAAACCTACTAAGTTGAAATTGCTTTAAAAACCATTGGTCTAGTTTTATCCTCATACTTTTTGCTAAAACACTTGTTCCAGAGTCTAGATCAATTCTGAAGAGAAAAATAAATGTTGTAGAAAATATACAAAATTCTCTGATGTATAAAGAAATACAAGAACTATATTTTTCAACTGAAAGAGAAATACCTTTCACAAAATAATATGTATTCATTCATTCTTTACATTAAGAAACAAATTCAGTGCCTATTTTTTAGAAATAGACATAGGGGGCCGGGAGCGGTGGCTCACGCCAGCACTTTGGGAGGCCAAGGCAGGTGGATCCTCTGAGGTCGGGAGTTTGAGATCAGCCTGACCAATATGGTGAAACCCTGTCTCTACTAAAAGTACAAAAATTAGCCAGGCATGGTGGCGCATGCCTGTAATCCCAGCTACTCAGGAGGCTGAGGCAGGAGAATGACTTGAACCTGGGAGGTGGAGGTTGCAGTGAGCTGAGATTGTGCCACTGCACTCCAGCCTGGGCGACAGAGCGAGACTCCAACTCAAAACAAAAAAAAAAAAAAAAGAGATTGACATAGGAATTTTATACTGTTATATGAGTAGAAATGCACATTTTTTCCAATTTTAAGGTAATTTTCAATGATTTGAAAATTTATGAATATTATGTATATTGAAGAAAATATTATAAAGCATATTTTTTCTGCAGCAGTTCTCACATTGAACTAATAATAAGAAGAAGGGTTTTCTAATGACTATATTTATTAGTTTACCCATGCAGATATTAGGAAAAGGATAAATGTAAGGACTTTTCTTCAATGAAATTGTTTTCTATATACCTGTCAGCAGGAATGATGGTGATTGTAATCCATAATCCCTTTGGTCCATATGGTAGCAGTGTAGAATATATATGACTAGTGTTATTATTTCCATTTTCCAAGTTACCAAATGAAGGCTCATAGAAGGCACATGATTTAACCAACTTAGTAAATGAATAAACTTGAACCTGAGTTCTTTCATGTCCAAGTAATATATTCTTGAGTAGTTAGTAAATCTTATGTAGCATCAAATCTTAGGCCATGTCAAAATAGCATTGGATAAGATAATAGCGATCTGAATTAAATACCTGAATAAAATAAAAAATAATCTACATTAATGTAATGGAAAATTGCTCAGAAAAGGGAATAAAAAGGCTTCGATTATCTCCTCAACAGTGTATATACAGCTGATGAAATAATCAATAACCTAAAATATATGTCAAATGAAATGTCTCAAACTTAAATAAAATGAGAGAAAAATAATTTTAAAAGGCACTGCATAGTATATAGGAACTCTGGGGTAATTTAAAAATATGCAAAATACGTGTAATTCAGATAGAAGAAGAAGAAGGAGAGGAGGAGGAGAAAGGAGGAGGAAGAGGAAATAGAATGGAAGAAATATTAAAATAATAATGTCTGAGAACGTTCTAAAACTTATAACAGATGCCAATTCATATATCTGGGAAGCTGAGAGAATGCCAAATGGGACAAATATTTAAAAATATGCACATAGGCACATCATATTCAAAATGACAAAAATTAAGACAAAGAGAAAATCTTGAAAGAAAGCAAGAACTAAATAAAGGAGGAAATGGATAAGGAGGAAAATGAATAAGAATTACAGAAAACTAATTGTCAGAAACAATGGTACCAAAAAAACAGAAAAATTAAAGTATTGAAAGAAAAGTATTATCAACCCAGAATTCTACACTCAGTGAAATCATTCTTCAAAATGAAGGATAAACAAGAAGTTTCTTAGACAAACAAATGGATTTGGGGAGAATTAAATGAAGGTAAAATAAAATAGTTCTCTTATTCTTGATTGATGTCATAGATAATATTAGCAATAATATGAGTATTATTATATATTTTAATGCTCTATTGTTAGGTGCATACATGTTTAAAATTGTTATATCTCCTTGAATAATTGGCCTCTTGATTATAGTGTAATATTTCTTTTTGTCACTGGTAATTTTTATTATTCAAAAGTTAGCTTTGTCTAAAATTAAAATTGCCTTCATTTATTTATGTTTTTCTGATACTTTTCCTTTCCTTATGTGTATATGTGTTTCTGGCCTATATTATTTTCTGTCTTCCTGAGAAGCTTTTTCAACATTTGTTGCAGTACTGCTAGCAATTAATTATCTCAACATACATTTTGTTTGTCTAAAAAACTTCTTATTTCTCCTTCATTTTGAAGAAATAATTAGTCAAAGTAATAATTCCAAATATGCACTGTGTCATTGCAAATATGGAAAAGTGAGATGAATGTTAGGAATGTTACAAATAACAAGAGAGGAGAATTGGGAATAGTCTATTTTAAAATAACTGCGCCACCCATGAAGCAGTATACTGTTATTTAAAAGTAATCTTGGATTGATTTTAAATATATGTCAGCTTTAGTGCAACTATTACAAAAATGTGTTAGATGTATAACTGATATGCTGAGGAGAAAGTGAAATCATATAGCATGCTAAATAAAAAATGGAAAACAGCTGTAAAACAGAGGAAGAAAACAAAAGAAACAAAGGATAAGTGCAAAGAATATAAAACAGTTACAGACATGACAGATGTTACAGCAACTATATCAATAATTACTTTAATTTTGAATGATCTAAACACACCAGTTAAAGACAGAGAATTAGGGAGTGAATACAAATAATACACAAGTATATAAAGTCTGAAAACAAGTGACTTTAAAGGAACAGGAGGAAACTTTTTGAGCAGATGGGTAGGTTCATGGCATTGAGAAATGATAGTTTGATAATTTTATGAATGTATACTTATCCCCAAACAAATTAAGTTGTATACATTATATAACAATACGTTTTCATGTGCCAATTATACTGTAATAAAGCAGCTTAAAAATAAGTTTAAAATAACTATTAAAAAGCCATTTTATATATAAGGACAGACAGATTGAAAGTGAATGGATAATAAAACACATACCATGTTAATATCAATCAAAAATATTTGGCATAGGTATGTTGATTTTAGACAAAGCTAACTTTTGAATAATAAAAATTATCAGTGATAAAAAGAAATATTACATTATAATAAAGAGGCCAGTTATCCAAGGAAATATACCAACCTTAAATATGTATGTGCCTAATAATAGAGGATAAAAGATACGTGAGCAAAAACCTGACAAAATTTTAGAGAAAAATAGACAAGCTCAGTATTATATCTGAAGATTTTGAACCCCTCTTTTAGTAATTGATACATGAAGGAGTCAGAAAATTGAAGAGAAAATAGTTGACCTGAAGAGCTCTACGAAGCAATTTGGTCTAATTGGTATTTATAGAATACTATATCCAATAAAGCAGCATAATATTCTCATCAAGCTCATAAGGAACATTTGTGAAAAGTGGTACAGACTATGCCATGATACACATCTTAATAAATGTAAAAGAATAAAGTCATACAAAAGATATCTGTGGTACACAAGGGAAATATATTTGAAATCAATAAGCAGAGGATAGTTGAAAAATTCTGAAATATTTGCATATTAATCAAAAAATGTGTAAGTAACACCTGGGTCAAAGAAGAGTCTAAAGAGTCATTCTAGGAAGTGAGGCAGCCTATTCAGTCAGGAGCAGCTGAGAGCAGGGAGATACTTCCCAATGCATTGAAAGGAGGGTTGTTTCACTACTTCTACTGCCATCACCAGTGCCATACCCACTGTCTAGGGTCTTAAGAACCCACCCACCTGCCTGGCCCACTGCTGCCATTTCTGGTCCCCAAACAAGCCACCTGAAGGCCCCAAAATTGGTCCACTGGGACCCAGTAATGCAAGTACTAGTGTACACTACCTGGGGCCCAAGAACAGGCATGTTCAGCTCACTGCTGCCACCACTGGGGCTCAAAGACTGGCCTACTTGGTGACCTAGTCCCTAGCAAAACTTCATCATAGCCTCCACTGACAACACCCTAAGCCACTAAGATACTCATAGACATCACTGATGCTCCTTCAGGCAAATAAATCATACAGAGACTACACTACTGCATGCACTCAAAATCGAAACCAAAGTGCCCTGCCCAACCAGCATCAAGGATATATTTTCAAAAAAAGTTCCCCTCTATGAAAGCAAATTCAAAAAATTGGAAGAAGAGACTGTTACACAAGACATGCAGATATCAATATAAGAATACAGAAAAAGAAAAATTGAGGAAATGTGACATCTCCAAAGGAATGCAATAATTCTTCAGCCACAGACCCAAACAAAAAGAAATTCATAAAATCTTGAAAGAGTAAATCACAATGTTGATAGTAATGAAACTCAGTAAGATAAAAGATAATTTTGAAAAACAATACAAAGAAATCAGAAAAACAAATTTGAATATGAATGAGAAATTAACCAAAGAGATAGATACCATTAAAAAGTGTCAAACAGAAATTCTGGAATGAAATATTTATTATTAAATAAAATACAAAATATATTTGAAAGTTTTAACAATAGACTAAATCAAGCAGCAGAAAAAATACCCATAATGTAAATTTGTCTTTGGAAATAACCTAGTCAGATAAAAATTTAAACCAAAAGAATAAAAACAGAAAACCAAAGGTTTTGTGACACATGGGACATTACAAAATGGCCAAATACTTGAACTATCTGCATTCCAGAAGGCTAAGATGTAACAAAAGGGTAAGAAAACCTATTTCATGAAGTAATAGATGAAAATAATTTTTCAAGTCTAGCAAGAGATTTAGACATCCAAATAGAAGAGTCTCAGAAATCTCTGAAGAAATAATGCAAAATGGTCATCTTCATGGCATATTATAGTCAAACCATTTAAAATGAAAGACATAAAGAGAATTCTAAAAACAGCAAGAAAAATGTGTCTAATTTCCTATAAAGATACCCTCATCAGACTAAGAGTGGATTCCAAAGCAGAAACCTTACATGCCAGGAGAGAATGGGATGATATATTAAAAGTGTTGAAAGAAAAAATCTTCCAGCCAGTGTGCTATACCCAACAAAATTATCCTTCATAAACGAAAATGTTTCCCAGACAAGCAAAAGCTGACAGAATTAATCACCTAGACCAGACCTATAAGAGATTCTCAAAGGAGTCCTAAACATAAAGTAAAAGGATAAAATTTACTATCATAAAACATGAAACTACAACACTCACTGGTAAAGCAAACACACAATTAAGAAAAAGGGCTCAGATGGTACTACTATATAAAACCACCAAATCACAATGACAAACAATAAGGAAAAAAAAAGAGACAATGATATAGAACAGTATCACAGGAAAGAAAACCCACAAATCAATAATAATCTTGAATGTTAATGAATTAAATTATTCACTTAAAACATACAGATTGGCTGAATAGATTAAAAAACATGATCCAACTATATGCTGCCACAAGAAATGCACTTTACCTATAAAGACACATATAGTCTAAAAATAAAGAGATGGCAGAAGTTATCCCACACATATTGAAACCAGAAGTGAACAGGAGTAGCTATACTTACATCAGATAAAACAGATTTTAGGTCAAAAACAGTCAAAAAGACAAATAAGGTCATTATATAACTATAACAGGATCAATCCAGCAAGGGGATATAACTATTCTAAGTATACATGCACCCAGCACTGGAGTACCCAGATTCATAAAGCAAATTGCACCATATCTAAAAAGAGTAATAAACTGCAATACGATAATAGTTGGGGATTTCAACATCCCACTCTCAACATTAGACAGAACATCTAGATGGAAAATCAACAAAGGAACATTGAATTTAAACTAAACTTTAGATGAAATGGACCTAATAAACATTTAAAAAACATTTTGTCAACAAATGCAAAGTACACATTTTTCTCATCAGCACACAGAACATCCTCAAGGATAGAGCATATGTTAGACATAAAATAAGTCCCAGAAAATTAACAAAAATTAAAATTACATCAACTATCTTCTCAGACCACAATGGAATAAAACTAGAAATCAATACCAATGGTAACTTCATAAATCATACAAATACATGGAACAAAAACATGCTCCTGAATGACCACCGGATCAGTGAAGAAATGAAGATGGAAATCAAAAATATTTTTGGAAAAATTGAAAATGGAAACACAATATACCAAAACCTGTGGCATACAGCAAAAGCAGTGCTAAGAGGAAACTTTATAGCAATAAACACCTTCATTAAGAAGTAGGAAATTTTCAAAGAAACAATCCAATGATACACATCAAAGGAGTATAAAAGCAAGAGAAAAAATAGCAAAAGATAAGTAATAAGGATAAAACAGAGCTAAATGAAACAGAATTTTTTTTTAAATCCAGCAATCCAACTACTGGGTATTTATCCGAAGGAAAAGAAATCAATATATGAAAGGGAAACATGCACTCCCATGCTTATTGCAGCATTATTAACAGTAGCAAAGATAAGGAACTAACTTGTGTCTATCAACAGACAAATGGATAAAGAAAATGTGGTACATATATACAGTAAAATATTATTCAACCACAAAAACTTATGAAATCATGTCGTTTGCAGTAGTATGAATGGAACTGGAGTTATTAAGTGAAATAACCGAGGCACAGAAAGACAAATATTGCATGTTCTCATTTATATGTGGGAGTTCGAAAAGTTGACCACATTGAGGTAGTGTGTGAAATGAATGATACCAGAAATGGGAAGGGTGTATACTGGGTGTAGCGGAGATGAAGACAGGATGCTTAATGGGTACAAACATATAGATATGTAGAAAGAATAAATTCGAATGTTTCATAGCAGAGTCAGGTGACTATAGTTACCAACAATGTATTGCTTTTTTTTTTTTTTTCAAAATAGCTAGAGGAGGGGACCTGAAATGTACTCAACACATAGAAATTATAAATACTCAGGTGATAGATCCCTGAGTACCCTGACTTCATCATTAAACATTCTATGCACATAACAGAATTTCACATGAAGCCCATAAATATGTATATCAATATTTATATCAATAAAAACTAGACACTAAAAATATTTTTTAGTAGGTGAAAATACAACTTTTAAAAATGTGTGAAATATAAAGAAAACAGTGATGAGAAGAAAATTTATAGCATTATATGCATGTATTAGAAAAGAAGAAAGGTGTAAAATAATTAATCTAAACTTATACATAGTGGGCCAGGTACAGTGGCTCGCACCTGTAATAGTAGCAATTTGGGAGGCTGAGGCAGTAAGATCACTTGAGCCCAGGAGTTTGAGACCAGCCTGGGTAACATAATAAGACACTATCTATGAAAGAAAAAAATTAGGCAGGTGTGGTGGCACATGCTTATAATGCCAGCTACTGTGGGGGACTGAGTTAGGAGGATCCTTTCAGCCCAGGAAGTGGAGGCTACAGTGAGGCCTGTTTGCACCACTACACTCTAGCCTGGATGACAGAGTGAGACCTTGTCTCAAAATAAATAAATAAACAAAGTAAACTAGAGAGGAAAGAACAATTTAAGTCTACAGTAAACAGAAAAATAAATTAGAGAAGAAATCAATAAAACTGAAAACGTGAAGAACAAGAGATAATAGCAATGAAACAAAAAACCAGTTCTTTGAAATGATTAATAAAATTGAAAAGTCTCTAGCTAGGCTAACAAAAAAATAGAGAACATACATATTACTAATATTAAAAATGAAAAAGTGGTCATCAATGCTGATTCCAGGAACAGTAAAGGAAAATAAAGCAATAACTTTATGCCTCCATATTTGATCATTAATTTGTAATAGACCAATTCCTTGAAAGACAAACTACCAAAATTGACAAAAACAGAAATAAATTATACAAACAGGCCTATATCAGTTAAATAAATTAAAATTTAATTAGTAACTATTAATCTTCTAAAAATGAAACAGAAGGCTCAGATTATTTCATTGGTAAATTCTATCAAGCATTTTAGGAAGAAATGATAACAATTATTTACAATTTCCTCCACAAAATTAAAGAAGAGGGAATACTTACTAATTCATTTTTTGAAGCTAGCATTACCCTTATTGAAACACACACACACACAAAATACTACAAGAAATGAAAACCACAGACCAATATCTCAAATGATAGATGCAAAACCCTTGACAATACATTAGCTAATTTAATCCAACACTGTACAAAAAGAATTATATACTACAGCAAAATGGTATTTATTCCAGGTATGAAAAGCAATTCAACACCAGAAATACAGTTAATTTAATCCTCCACATCAATAGACTAAAGAACAAAAATCATATGATCATATCAATAGATGTAGCAAAAACATTCAACATAATCCAACTCTCATTAATAATTTTTTTAAATCTCAGCAAACAAAATACAGGGGAACTTCAACTTGATAAAGAACATTTGCAAAAAATTGGTAGTTATCATCTTCATTCTTAATGGTATAAAACAAGATAATTTCCTCCTAAGATTAGGAACAAGTCAGGAATGTCCCCTTTCATAACTGCCATTCAACAACATACAGAAAGCTTTAGTTAATGCGGTAAAACAAAACAAGAAAATAAAATGTATACAGCTTGGGAATGAAGAAATAAATCTTTGTTCATAAATGACATGATTGTCTATGTAGTAAATACCAAAGAATCAATAAAAATTCTCTTGGTACTAATAAGGGATCATAGCAAGGTCACATGATACAAGGGTAATATGTATAAGTTAATTGCTTTCATATAGAGCAGCAATGAATGATAACTTGAAATTAAGAACATTTGAAATTAAGAACATTAACAATAGTAGCCCAAAATGAAATCAATACATAGGAATAAGTTTAACAAAATATGCAGAGGTTCTATATATAGAAAACTTCAAAGCTCTAATGAAAGAAATTAAAGATTTAGGTAAATGGATTGTGAATAGTGGGATCCAGGTTTGTTAGTCTTGTAGTGGCAATTCTGGAGTACGGCAAGGAGAAAATGCTCAAATTATCTAAACGGTAATATATTAGAGTTGGAGATATTCTAAAAACTCATGTTTAAGTCAATATACCTACAGGGGGTACATACTATGGAAATATTTACACATATATGTATATACACATGGATTAGTTGTTCTGTAAGTTAGGAAAGTGATATGGTTTGAATCTCTGTCCCCATCCAAATCTCATGTTGAATTCTACTCCCCAGTGTTGAAGGTAGGGCCTAGTGGGAGGTGATTGAATTATAAGGGTGGAGTTCTCATGAATGGTTTAACACCGTCCCCCTTAGTACAATATAGTGAGTGAGTTCTCACAAGATCTGGTTGTTTAAAAGTGTGTAGCACCTCCTCTCTTGTTCTCTCTTCCTCCTGCTCCAGCCATGTAAGATGTGCCTGCTTCCCCTTCACATTCTGCTTTCATTGAAAGTTTCCTGAGGCCTCCACAGTAACTATTATGCTTCCTTTACAGCCTGTGGAACTGTGAGTGAATTAAACATCTTTTCTTTATAAATTACCCAGTCTCAGGTAATTCGTTATAGCAGTGCGAGTATGGACGAATACAGAACGCATAGAAGAAGTGTTACCTGAGTAGCAAAAAGCATACCTAGCACCCAATTCTTGATTTCCAATACTATTCTCCAATAGAAGGATCCTGAGTTCTTTAGAGAAATAATTCATTCTAGAACTGAAGCAGGAATGATACAAGATACTCTTGGAGCATCTTATAATGCCAGGAAGAAAGGCAGTGCTTAAAAAAAAAGGAAAATAAATGAATAAATAAAAACAGCAACAGCAACAGCAGCAGAAAAGCCCACTATCTCTCCATTTATGGGTGCATGTCAAAGGGACATAGGAGCCCACTGAAAAATTTCCCAATTCAAAGGAATTTGAGCAACAAAATAAAGCAGTATTAAACTATAACCCAGGGTATAAAATAAACACTCATGAGTTTATATAGATATCAATAAATTGTGGAATGAATAAACAAATGGTAGTAATATGGTTTTGCTCTGTGTCCCCACCCAAATCTCATCTCAAATTGTAATCCCAATGTGTTGAGGGAGGGATCTGGTGGGAGGTGATTGGATCATGGGGTAGGCTTCCCCCATGTTTTTCTCGTGATTGAGATGTGATGGTTTTAAAAATGGCAGTTTCCCCTGTCCACTCTCTCTCCTGCTACCATGTAAGACGTGCCTTGCTTCCCGTTCTCCCTCCACTGTGATTGTAATTTTCCTGAGGCCTTCCCAGCCATGCAGAACTGTGAGTCAATTAAACCTTCTTTCTTTATAAATTACTCAGTCTCAGGTAGTGTCTTTATAGCAGTGTGAAAACAGACTAATACAGGTAGTGAACAGACAAATCTCCCTTGCAGAAGAAATCTTAATAATGTAGCCACTCTGCCCACAAGGAGTAAATCTTCACTGATGAAGAGTGAGCTGCTGATAGAGACTTTTTTTCAAGAATTTCAACTTAGAATTGAGGCAATGGAAAGAATAACCTTACTGTGGAGAAACTAGACAAACACAATCTCAGCCAGGTGATCAAAGTCAATATTAACTATTGATAAGTTATGTTAATATGATGTACCCTTGATGTGATGTGATAACAATGGCAATTCTGTGATTTTACTCCCCAAAATCCATACACCAGTCTGATAATGAAAGAAACATCAGACAAATTTCAATCAAGAAATATTCTACAAAATACCTACTCAAGACTCTCATGTTCATAAAAAACCAGGAAAGTCTGAGAAACTGACATAGCCAAGAGAAGGCTAAGGAGATATGAAAACTGGATATCTTGGATGATATCTCAGATCATAAATAGACATTAGATGTAAACTACAGAAATCTGAATAAATGATGGACTTTGATTAATAACAATTAATCAATATTGGTTCATTAATTGTGACAAGTTTACCATAGAAAAATCTATAATATTATTAACATGAGAAACTTGCTGTGGGCTATATGGGAACTTTCTACATCAGGGGTCACCAACTCCCAGGCCTCAGACTGGTAGCGATCCTTTCAGGAACTGGGCTGCACAGCAGTACGTGAGCAATGGGTAAGCCTGCATTACTCCCTGAGCTCTGCCTACTGTCAGATCAGTGGTGGCATTAGATTCTCATAGGAGTGTAAACCCTATTGAGAACTGCACATGCCAGGGATCTAGGTTGTGCACTCCTTGTAAGAATCTAAAGCCTGATGATCTGAGGGGGGACAATTTCACTCCCAAACTACCCCACCACCTCTGCCACCCCCATCCCCACCTCCACCCCCAGTCTGTGGAAAAACTATCTTCCCTGAAACCAGTCCCTGGTGCCAAAAAGTTTGGGGACCCTGCTCTACATGATCTTCTCAATTTTTCTTAAATCTAAAATTGTTCTGAAAAATAGAGTGTAAGTAATAAAATATACTCACCAATTAACATGATACATATTACATTGTTTAAAAGTGTTTTGTTCTTCAAAGCAAATTAAACTATTTTATATAGTACACATGATTCTCCTGGCTCTGAAAGGGAAACAGGGATATCTAATGGCAGATCAGGATTAAACAACAAATACTGAAAATATTAAAAGGAAAATATCTGTCATACTGCAGCAGTTAGGGACAATGTGAGCACTAAGTTTGTTTTTATATAGTTTTACACAGTTGTCTCTGAGCCAAAGTGTTCTGGGAAAGTTTCAAAACTTTTCAAACTGTTTATAAACTGAACCAACAAAGTTGCCCAAGTCCATTCACAATTGATTCCTCAGTCCTTTTTCATAACTGAAGAACAGCTCTTTCACAAATGCAGTTTATCTTCCATAGCCTGTAAAAGGTGACGTCAGCTGCTTAGGTGGGCGTCTAAACAGTAGGATTCCAAGGTGTCTGGTAAATTCATCTTGGACATTCCAACATTAAATGAACAATATAGAGAAGAGAAAATTCAATCCAATTCAATTCAGTTCAAAAGCATTTGCAAAAAGTGATTTTTTTCTGTTATTATTTAATCTCCACTTTATTTTGTGAAGATGATCTCGCATATTAACTCAAGATTCAAAAAATTCTTGATAAGAATATGTAACTGATATAAGAGGATGACTGGATTTCTTTTTGGTTTCTTCTATTTCAGATTTGGAAATAAGATATAAGTCTTGTTTCAATCATGATTAGAGTTTACCTGCCTAGTGCCTCTATCTGATTCCAATGGATCATAATTTTAAAGGAAGAGTGTATGTGTGATTGTATTTTTTTCAGCAAATGTCTATTTGGATGGTAGGATGCCACATAGATAGTGGTGGTTATGATTCAGAAGAAGGGTGAAGAAGTTTCCTCACCAATTAGAAAAAGTATAAGGCAACTGCTCATCAAATTTTCTCTGTGGTACATTATTCATCAGGGAAGTGGGGAAATCCCACAGCCAAACCTTGATGAGTTACAAAATGATGACCTACTTTCTGCCTTATCTAAGGCCACTGTTTGCTTCTATTCCTTCAAGAAAGCTGTGGATATTGCAGTTATTTTAAAAAACACACGTTAAATGTACATATAACTAAACTCCATATACTGAATTATCTAGAGTAGATACCATGGTATATATAAATGCTAGTATATATTTATATTCTGTAATGTATATTGTATATTGTTTTATAATATAAATATAACAATATATATAATTTATTGCAATATCTACAATTTAATTCTGTAGGATTTCTACATCTATTATGCACTTCATAAACTTTTATTCAAAATGTATCACATTTTACATTTTGAAATTAATATTTGTTCTAACTGTGTAATTCACATTTATAATGTTGAATAGCATATAGAATATAAAACCAGTGATGTAAAAATGACTAAAACTCACCAAGATCCATGCAAAAATGAAAAGAAAGTAAAATAATTTTAAATTATGAGCATATATTTTTCCATGAGGGATTAAGGGAACTGTTCAGAATAATACTGCCCCTGTGGAATTATTGCTTCAATAGTGTGTGGCCTTGGACAGATTACAAAACTGCTACTAACTCTATTCTTCCTCAGTAAATTAGAAGTACACACTCTAAAATATTTAAAAATTTTAAATTTAAATTTTAAAAGCTTCTAGTAAAAAATTCCATCAAAGGGTGGAAAAGTCTAGGACATAATTATATTTATTTTTATTATATCCAATTACTATCAATGGAAGAGTATGCCACTTTTTGTAGAAGCCTAGTATTTTAAAGGCCTAAATTCCACAATATGAAAGCTTGCTATACGATAAAATTGTACTTATCAGGAAAATGTTATTTTCTAACTTCTCTCATTTTCTGTTAAAGACTTTTTTCCCCCATATAGGTTGAATGACTAGTGACTTTTGTGTTTTGGATCTTATTCTTGTTATTTCTCTGATGCTTCAACTAACTATTTGCTTTGTAATGCCTCTGATTTCCTGTATTACTCTAATAGGGAGCTATTTCAACTTATACAAATTTTTAAATAACTTCAAATTTGGAAAGCTCTGTTATCAATCATATTGGCAATGTATAAGTTAAAATATCAACAGAAATAATGTTCAAGCACAAGTCAGTAATGAAACTTTTCTCCATATACACACATTTTGCCTTGCAAGATGCCATGGGGTTTGGAGTCAGAGCAGAATGACTCTGAAAATGGAATTGAAGTGAGTGCTTGTACACTCCTATGTATTATAAATTATTTTCCTCTTAAAATCAGACTCAATTGCAATCAAACATGATTCCAAAAATGTGATAAACTCAAGATAGTCAACAAAATCAAAGATTTTCACAGGCCAAAAGTATTTTTGTTTTGTTTTGTTATTCAATTATTATATTTTAAATTTCATTTTGGTTTTAACTTCATATTCAACTAGTTTTAAACTTGAAACAATTTTAAATGAGGTAGAAGAATAATACAAAGAATTCTCATATACCCTAATCAAGAGGCCTCATTAAAATTTTATCAACTGCCCAGTTCTACATTTTATAACTAAAGGATCCAATTTTCCAATTTTTATCTATTTTTAGTTTTTATTTATCTATTTATTTTTGAACCCGTGCCTCGCTCTGTCACCCAGGCTGGAGTGTAGTAGTGTAATCATGGTTCACTGTCACCTTGACTTCCCAGGCTCTGGTGATCCTCCTATTTCAGCCTCCCGAGTAGGTGGAACCACTGGTGCTTGATACCACGCCCTGCTAATTTTTTAAATTTTTTTGTAGACACAGGGTTCTGTCATGTTGCTCAGTGCCTGGCTATTCTTTGCCTGGCTCATCCACATTTATTTATTTATTTGTCCTAGATTTGACCTGTGACAAGTTTGTGACACTCATCTCCAAGCATGGGAAGCCTAACTCCAAATACTGGCCATCTTTCCTGTATGTAGTGATGTGCTGGTCAGTGTTAAGTTTAACAAAGGAAAAAATATAGTCTTGCATTAACATAATATTTAGTGGTAAAAGATTCCTAAGTCTTTATTGAAAATTTTCTGATTAAACCCATAAAAATTGAACAAGTTTGCCAGAAATTTTAATATACTTTATTGCTTTTCAGACCCACCTATTTTCAGTTACTATAGAATTTTATTTCCAATCTCTTTATGCAAAAAAAGGCTCACAACATCCCTGATTTTTAATCTTTGTCAATTTTCTGTAATATAAATATTCCCGCCATAGCTGATTTCAGATTATCAACTTGAATTCATTGAAAGCACAGCTGGGAAGAGATACACACAACTGACTTCTCACAAGTCAGTGGAACCAGCTCCAGGCCACAACTAATCCATAATCAATCTCTTGACCTTTGGCTATGTACTCACCTTCTCAGGGTCTTTGACCCCATGATGTGCTGTAGTTGGCTCATTCAGGCTCACAGGAGCTGATTTTTAAGAATTTATAAATGATACAAGACAGTTATTGAATTGTCAGTAGCTTGAAATCAGCTATGATTGGTGTATTGACATTACAGAAATTGGCAAATGCTACAAATCAGTGCTTTTTTTCAGATAATCTGTTTACCAGCACAGCATCATTCTGACCTCTGCTGAATTCCCTTCCTCACTTGGAATTGCCTTCTTATTATTATTTTTCACTTAATTATTCAGGAAGGAATGAAGACAGAGAGGGACAGAGGGAGGAAGTGAAGAAGGAAGTACAGCCATATCTATTTTTAAAAGGTTTTTATGGGAGCAGTCAAACTAAGTATGTGAAGTTTTATTTCTCATATTGTATCTAGTAGATAAATCGTCCCTCCCTTAGGCAGGTTGCTCTTAAATTACGTCATCTGAAGTATCCCAAACTTTTATACATGTCATATTTTCTTAAGTTCTTGCATAAATAGAGATTCTTTTCTATTTTAACAGTATATTTGGTCATTTCAATTTTAAGGTAAGCCAAGATTGCCATATATTTTTGTGAAAAGGATTTTGAAATTTATGTAGACAGATCTATAAATATTTTCCTTTTTTGAAAAGCTTATTGTGTATAATTCATAGCTTCACATACAAGATATAATAACTTTTTTGGATTTTGTTTTCATAATACTTTGACCTTCTTCATGTGTGCATGTGTAGGTGTGCCTTTGTGTATGAGCTGACTTGTTTTCCAGGAACGTTAATAGAATAAAAATAACGCTAATAATAATAGCTGCTGTGTATTAAGTATGTCAAACTTGTCAATAAACAATTTTCTTAACAAGCCCTAGTACAGATACTTACAGCATGCAAATTTACTTAATTTGTACAATGTCAAATAAATAATAATTTTGACATTTATCATAAAAACCCAGGATTGTAAAGCAGCTATTTATAACCTCTACCTTCTATGCTAGTCTATTCTGTCTTTTCTAAATTAATTTTAGATATCATCTGTACAATTTTCTAAAGTCTTGCAAATGCAAGAGTTTATTTAGTAGATTTATTTTCTATTGTATTGATCTACTCCTGAACCACCAAAATATTATTTTAATTTTTAAAGCAATTTGACAGTTTTATACTTTTAGTGGAGTTGGTACCCACTCATTAATCTCATTTTACAGAAAAATTGGATTTTCTTATTTATTTACTCATTTAGACGTAATTCAAACTTACCTTAGTATTTAAGAAATTGTATTGTAAATTTTAACTGTTTTTGCATTTTGCTTCTAGTTCCTTTTCTAACATTGTTTTTATTTATATATATGTATCCTACTGCATGCATAATTTTGTTACTTTTTTCCTTAGATTTAAGCATACCCTGAACCATTTCTCATTGAAATGTCAATTTTAATTACCAAAAAGTAATTTCTAACACCTTGTATTAATATTTGCATAATTAACCATAATTATTTCTCTAATTATTAGAAGATAGTTTCTTTTTTGGCTATAAGCGATGCTATATTAGAAAGTTTTTATAGTAAGTTTCTGTTCTTCAAATTATATCTTAGATTAGATTAGATTTTTCTGATTTGAGCTTTTGGATTTTGATGTTTTTAACGTATAGATACATTATTTTTTAAAACATAAATTATTTTATAGTTCTACTAGCAATATTAGCAATGTGAAAGAGAATAAGATTATTGTACCATACATATAGTGGCATAATATTATTTTGAGCTACATTCTGATTGAATATTATATTTCAAATCCCAGGGAACCATTCATTTTTAAAGAGAAATAAGCAATAAGCCATTATTAAGGATAAAATGAACTTATAAAAATTCACAATTACCCAAGAAAAATTGGAAAAAGAAAAGGGAAAACAAAGAACAGATGGAACAAACAAAAAACAGCAAGCAACATGGTGGAGTCTAATTCAAACATATAAATAGTCACAGTAAATGAAATTAACAGATTAATTTTAATTAATAAAATCATTGAGAAAATGTATCACTAATTTCCTTCCAAATAACTTTTTTGCCAAAGGTTTAACTCTAATATATCCTTATGAAAAATAGTCTACATGAAGGAAGCATTATATAAAAATTCAATTGAGATTTCTAGATGCTTACATAAAAAGTAACTATTCTTTTGTTGCTGGATTCATTTGATTTTGGAGTTGTCTGGTGTTTGAGTTTTAACCACCACAAATTTTTAATCTAATTTATGTAAAGCCACCTCATTTTATATGATTTCTACTAAATTTGTAAATCAGCTAAAGTCCTCTTGAAATGTAACCTGTAATTACTCAGATTCAGTAGTTTAGTAAAACTATATGATTTGATCATTCAAATGTACACTGCCCCCCTTTCTTACTACTGAGACAGTAAATTGATGGCCTAATGAATTCTGCATGCCATATTTTGCTTTTGTTTAAAATTTTAAATATACCTTTGTCTATAGGCTATATTTGGTTTTGAGTTAAAAATATGAGGTTTTCAAATAAAATTATATTTAAATGAAAGTCATTCAATTCTTGAAGAATATTGAGAAAATATTCTATGCTGACCCCTATTGAAAAACCTGAATTATCTGAACTATTGGCTTAAACATAAAAAGTTTTTATTTTATTTATTTATTTATTTATTATTTTTGAGACAAAGTCTCGCTCTGTTGCCCAGGCTAGAGTGCAGTGGCATGATCTCGGCTCACTGCAACCTCCACCTCCTGGGTTCAAGCCCCAGCCTCAGCCTCCCAAGTAGCTGGGAGTACAGGTATGTGCCACTGTGCCCAGCTAATTTTTGTATTTTTAGTGAGACGGGGTTTCACCATGTTGGCCAGGCTGGTCTTGAACTCCTGACATCAGGTGATCCTCCCGCCTTGGCCTCCCAAAGTGCTGGGATTACAAGCATGAGCCACCATGCCCAGGAGACATAAAATAAAATAGAAAAAACTGAATTAAATGATAATGAAGAGCTGATTAAAGATAAAAGGTGTAAGTGCACAACAAATCATCATTTTACTTTTAATAAATTTAGTCATTAGCAGCATCATAGTTACCATCATAGGTATAAATCTATCAAACAACGTAACTTTATCAAAAAATAATTGATCTGATCTCATACCGCTAATCCAATTTGTTCATTAGAAGGGCTGTTTTGAGCAGATGTGAAAGAACTAAAAGTTGTAGATTCAGAAAGTAGAAAGTAATTTTTCATGATTTTTGAACTTTTAAAAAGCAGTTGGGTAGAGTTCAACCAACACTCCAGTATATAAATTCTCCAGTTCTTTAGCTAAGAGAAAACCAGCCATTTAAAGATGTCACCAGGAGAAGAAAGAAAAGAAACTATTTCTGACTCAACTATGGCATAGTTGCTACTACGTAATTTGAAATAACATTAAGACATTCCTAATTGCTCTTTCTTCTTTAACAAAAAACAGATTACAATTGACTGCTTGCAGAAAGTGCTTCCACATCCTCAACATAAAAACCATGCCTCAAAGCAACTTTGGGGAAAATGTAATGCTTTCCAACAGAACAAGTAACTCAGTCCTTAGAACATCAATAGCCCTTATTTTATCATGGGTATTTTATTCATTAATAGACTACAAGTCAGTTGTGTATATGAGTGAATATGAATTCAATAATTTTCCTCTGAATACCTATAAATGTAAATAAATAAATAAAAGAATGATACTATTCTTTACTCAGATAATCCATATATTTTGAATATTCCAAAGAAAGTAATCACTTTTAAAAAATTTGTATAAATTTAAGGAGTCCAAGTATAGTTGTGTTACATGGATATATTGGACACTGGTGAAATCCAGCCTCTTATTGTAACCATCACCTAAATAATACACATACTGATTAAGTAATTTCTAGTCCTTCACCCGACCCCATTCTTCTGAGTCTTCAATGTCTATTAATCCACACTGTATATCCATGTGCACACATTGTTTAGCATCCACTTGTAAGTGAGAACCTGCAGTACTGGACTTTCTGTTTCTGAGTTGTTCTATTTAAGATAATAGCCTCCAGCTCTGTCCAGATTGCTGTGTGGACTCACAGATAAGCAGGAGGAAGGGATGATTCATGTTCTGGGCAGGACAGAGTGGGACAGCATGAAACTTCATCGCACTACTCAGAAGGTTGCCTAATTTAAAACTTATGAATTGTTCATTTGTGGAATTTTTCATGTAACAATTTTTGGATCACAGTTGATTGCAGGTAACTGAAACCACAGAAAAAGAAACCACAGATAAGAAGGGACTGCTACATGTAGATTTTTTAATTGATTAACTTCAGTCTAACTATTTCCAATAAAATTGACAAGTACTGCATTTATGAGTTTGGTACAAAATGTTTGTAGATAGAACACATATTACAATGCACAAATTAATACAAATGCTTCCCCAAGAAACCAGAAACAAAGACTGTGGGTGTTTTTGACATTATCCTTTGATTTGTGGTCTAATGTTTAGTAGTAAGTGCTCTGAAGTCCAACTGCTTGTGTTTGATACTACCCTAGGCATAAGTGTGTGATTTTAGGAAATTACTGAATCATTCGTAGCTTCAGCTTTCCTAAGCAGAAAATAAATGACTGTCTTTTTATATTAATAATTAAATTTAAAAATGCATATAAAGTGCTTGTAAGAGTATGTGGTAAGTGGTCAATACATGCCATTGATTATTATTTTTTTTTTTAAAAAACCTCACATTGCGTACAGGCAGAGGGCAGCACAGATTCTCAAGTTGCTAGCAGCTCCAGAGGCATCTGTGATGTGATGCACATACTGCTGCACTTGGAGGCTGGAGAATATTTTCGGGAGTTTGGTTTTGTTCATATTATGTCATCTTCACTACCTTTTGCCTCAGTTCACTACTCCCTAATATGTGGAAAATTTTACGCACACGGAATACTATAATAAGGATTCAATGGTTTCATTCAAGGAAGAATTTAATATCTGGTACAATAGGCATTCAATATGTGGAAGGATGAAAGAGTGGGAAGATATGGTATGGTCTTGATATTTATCTCACAAAAATATTTGTGAATAGCTCAGAAGGCAATGGTTATGTGCATTCAGGGGTTGTCATTTGTTTCTTCTACAACCATGAATCCCTTCCGCAGTATCTTCTGACCTATTTCTGTTATTCACACTAGACTTCGTCAAGCTCAACATTGCTAGTGCCAGTGCCAGTAAAATAGTCATGAATAAATTTTCATTACTTTATCAGAAGTTACTGTAAACATAGTTATTAAAGTGCACAATTTTTCTAAAAATATGTTCCAACCCTTAAGCTATTAATATAAGCTGGCTCATAAATTTGTTGAAATCTGTGGACATCATCAAGATGAACGTACTGTTTCTGACTTCTACCAAATTCCCTGTTGCAGAGTGACTACAAATAAGAGGTAATATATTCTGTGGCAGAAGTGGGAATTTTATAATCCTCAGTAGCTTTAGGCTAGGAACTAAAAACATTTTACTTATATATGAAATATTAATTTATCAATTAATATTAATTAACCTTCTACTTATGTGTGAAATATTAACCATCATACTTTTATTTTTCTAAATTGTCACCTTATAGGCATTCAGCATCATTTGCATTGTCTGGAGAAGAATCAGCATTGCTAGTGCAAGCATATTCTTTAATAAAAATGAAAAAAAGAATATTTTGTGTTTGACAGATATGCTCTTTAGGATCAAAAGGAAGACCCTGAAGAAAAGCTGAGGATAGTGGCTAAACCCAAAACAAGAGATTAAAGGAGAATAGAGGCAGAAAAGTCACCCATACCCACTCCTTGGGGAGAAGAGATGAAACCCTCCTTGATGAGAAGAGAAGCTATGACCTTAGAAGTATTATAGGCCATAAAATTAAAGAACTGGCCATTAGAGGTTCCCAGAGAGAGGACTGGAGTCAGCTTTAGGAACTGTTGAGCATCTTCTCCACCCAGCCAGGACAAGAAAGTCTAGTGGAAGCCCACCAAGATTTGCAGTTCATCTGTTACCCATCCAATGTTGAAGAATCTCAGAGCCCCATTACTCTTTCTTGTAGTTTTCCAACTGAAGCCACTCCTGTACACTTAAATTACCCAACAAAAGGAGAACTTGCTTTTTCTCCAATATTCTGCTTATCTCCATTCAAGTACCTCACCTGAACTACCCACATCTTTTTAGTGACTATGCTTACTCTGGTTCAGGATGAAAGATGGGAGAATGAGATGATCTGTCCCTTTAGTAGTCTAAATGAGGATGAAGGGAAGACCAGCACTGTCCCTTGGCTAGAACAGTGGCAAAACCCATTCATATTTCAAATGTGTCTGTAAGATTTTCTCATTCATTACTCAGGCCTGACCTCAAAAACTATGTCTATAGTAAAGTAAAAAATTGCCCATGCACTGCTCTTTCCTAGTCTTGTGAGACAAAATTATATGTGCTTATGTGAAAGATATTAGATAAAGACAGAGGTAGAAAGGTAAAGAAAATATGTATATTTTAAAATAAATGTTCATAATTATGGTATATTTAAGCAAATTGCTAATTAATACACAGTAGATGTGACCTCAGTTAAATCTCTTAACTAAAATGAGACTGCTTCCTTATTTTATAACTGTTGAGGTTGTGAGGTTTGCGGGACAAGACGTAATAAGTTGCAAGATCCTTTACTGTTTAAAATTCTCCATCTATGATTCAGAAGGACAGCTTTTATGGAATCTTATGAAATTTTAAATAAGATTTTCATCATTTAAATGTGAGAAACCAAAATTTACATAACTGCTTTATTTTTTAAAAATCTTACAAAGTATAAAACTTGAGTAGCAGTTTGAAAATACATAAAACAATAAAAGCCCTTTTGTCTTTTAAGAACTTTATATAAAAACATTGCTTATAGGAACAACACATTGCAATACTGGTGATTATAGCTGCTTTAACTGAAGGGTATGAAGCATGTCCTGTGCAATAGTTCTTGTTTTAGTAAAAAAAAAATTAAAGTGGAATATGTAGTCTGCCCATATGTCCTGAGCTGTTCATTTCCTGTTACTTTGCTGGAGGCAGAAGCCAAAGACTCAGTTTTCCTGTCTTTGTCATACATCTGCTGGTTATTGCTATTTAAGCTGACTTGGTTCTTGATGACCACAAGGTGACTTACGATAGCTGTTTTTCCAAAAGGCATTAGCAGTACCATGTGTTTTTAAATGCATTCAATGTTGTTTGGAGACTTTTCAAATAACTTGGGAGCAATCAAATGTAGACTGCACACATGTTGCTGTAAGTTAATGTAAATTTCTTTTTGAGAAAAAGGACATAGTTGGCCACAATCTATAAATTTCTTTGATTTAATATTTTTATTAAAGTTATATTTCCTCACTGCATTTGGTTTTGGTTGCAATTTATTTCACTCTATATACTCTCCAGTGCATGGCACTTAAATATTTATATCAATAATGCAACATACAAAGCAATCAACAGAGAACCTTCGATAGACAATGCACAATATTACCTGGATGACTTATTTCCACATGCATTTGCTAAGTGGAATACCTACTTACAAAGGTATAATGATTAGAGAACAATGTTATATTCAGAATAAAATTAACTTATATCCCATTCACTTTTCAGTTATATCCCAGTACATAAACTTTGATTTGTTAAAAGGAAACAATATTTGGAGTTTTTTTCGGCACGGTAAGTTCATTCAGAATATAGTTAAGAAGGTCACTCTTAGGCCGAGGCAGGCGGATCACGAGGTCAGGAGATCGAGACCATCTTGGCTAACACGGTGAAACCCCCTCTCTACTAAAAATACAAAAAAATTAGCCGGGCGCGGTGGCGGGCATCTATAGTCCCAGTTACTCGGGAGGCTGAGGCAGGAGAATGGTGTGAACTGGGAGGCGGAGGTTGCGGTGAGCAGAGATAGCGCCACTGCACTCCAGCCTGGGTGAGAGCAAGACTCCGTCTCAAAAAAAAAAAAAAAAAAAGGTCACTCTTTACTTATGCTCAAAATATTAAGTGCACTTTATTTTGTGTACATGTGTATTTTGTCCCTATTATATGATCATTTTGCCATTAATTATAAACTGTGCATCGATATCTGTCCTTAGGGCTGTGGTTTCTTTTCAGGATACATTATCCCCTCAAGCCACTTGAAGAAATAAGGGATTTATCCAAGGGTAAAAGAAACTGACTTTAGATCGAGTATCCATAAATGACTACCAAGCCATCAAAGAAGCTACTACCTTTTCTGTAATTGAGCACTGGACAGTGAATTGGGAAGCTATCTTTTTAGCTGCCAGCCCCCAAAGCACACAGCTTCTGCCACAATCAGAAATCTTATAAAAGCAAAAAATCACCATGACCAGCTGCAGCAGCAGCTATTGTCACCAGCTGCAGACCATGCCACACCTTTTTGTCACCAGCTTCAGCTCTACCTCTTGTCACATACAAAGCTAGTGACTTTATACTGGTCTTCTGCTAATATTGCCAGAAAAAAAAAATCAAGTATCCTAGGACAGTATTCACTAGTCAAAATTTTACCTGCAGCAAAAGTGTGGCCTCTGCCTCACTTCTGCTTGCCAAAATTGAGCAAGTTCATCTGGGTTAGCCAAATATGCATCATATCCAGAATTTAAAGAATGACTGAGAAATATGATTTTAACTTTGTGGGCTTTGCTGGAGAGAACATCTTGGAAGGTGTTTTGAAGGGAAATAGAAAGCCAATCCCCTGTATTTAGTATGTAGTCTTACATGTACATAAAACACTATGACTCAATTTTCTCCATTTAATCTATAAGAAAACTGAAACAAAAGGAGTTCAAATAATTTGCATACAACCAAACCTTTATAATTTGCACTACATTCTCAAATTTTATCTCCACCTGACTTTCACATTTTAAAATAACTTTGTTTCTTCTCTATTTAAGATATTTAAACAGATAACTTTTACAATAGATCTATTTAAATAAATAGATAACTTTCAATAAACTCCGCAGGTAATAACTGAGGCACTTTCTTATCTGGAATTGCTAATCAGGTTATAATGATTAGGACAACTTTTCATCAGTCTTTTATGTTTTTATATTTTTATTTAGCCTCTTTAAAAGACAACAGTGTATATTTATTAAAATGGATTAGTAAATAAATTTGTTTCTTTTTTCATATTCTAAATATAGATGTTAAATATTTTATAGTTATATCTATGAAACAAAATTGGTTTTACTTTATTTTGGAACTCTATTTTTTCCTTGTAGAATAAGGGTAAAAAATGAGCAACATGTTCATAATGGTAGAAATTAAATAAAAGATCTGCGAACTTGAAAATATTAAAGTTTCATAAGAAGATAAGAAAGAACCATTATGGTATTTTAAAACATTGTAATTTCATCAATTATGCTCTCAGACAAATATTTTCTATACTTTCCTGTCTGGTGAAAGTTAACAAAGGAAAATATTTTGTTTGTTTTATATAACTTCATCTTTTATTCCTGATATTTGTTTATAATAAGGTAAAGGTGCTGAGAAAAAGAAGATTCACTAAGTTTGGCTACAGGTATCTTAATCCCCACCAGCCTTTAAAGTCTCTCCTCAAATTCCTCAATAGTAAAAATAACCAAGATTTAGTATGATTATAGATCTTATTAACATTTAAATCTATCAATGCCTCTTCTTCCCTTTGTACTAGTCAGCAGCTTTTATCTAGACTAGTCCAATTCCTGTTTTAAAACTAATGATATGATTGGTCATGGGCTTTTTTTTTTTTTTTTTTAAACTGGCATTTCAAAACTGAAAATGTAATCAGGGTTGTCTTATTTATTTTCACCTTATGGAAATTCAGCAGACCAATTTTAAAAAAAAGAAAGGAAAAAAGTGAAACTATAACAGAATAACATATAAACCTATAAGTACTTAGCAATCATTCCATTAATCAGTATGAGATATAATTTCATCATCTAATTGTTTCATATTAAGTACTTTCTCTAATTGGAGATAGTAACACACATCATAATACCCTGGCATGTCTTTAAAGTCTTTAAATGGCTCTTTTACAGGCTTTATAATCTTCACTATGAGAATAATTTTCTTAAATGTTACAGATATTTTAGTCCAGTTTGCTTTGACCTTTTCTTCTTTCAGTCTCTGTAAAAAGAAATCTGTTTATTTTCCTGTAGGTACAATTTCAAGTACTAAGAAGTAAATCAATGTACAAAAATCACAGGCATTCTTATACACCAATAACAGACAAACAGAGAGCCAAATCATGAGTGAACTCCCATTCACAATTGCTTCAAAGAGAATAAAGTAACTAGGAATCCAACTTACAAGGGATGTGAAGGACCTCTTCAAGGAGAACTACAAACCACTGCTCAAGGAAATAAAAGAGGATACAAACAAATGGAAGAACATTCCATGCTCATGGGTAGGAAGAATCAATATCGTGAAAATGGCCATACTGCCCAAGGTAATTTACAGATTCAATGCCATCCCCATCAAGCTACCAGTGACTTTCTTCACAGAATTGGAAAAAACTACTTTAAAGTTCATATGGAACCAAAAAAGAGCTCACAATGCCAAGTCAATCCTAAGCCAAAAGAACAAAGCTGGAGGCATCACACTACCTGACTTCAAACTATACTACAAGGCTACATAACCAAAACAGCATGGTACTGGTACCAAAACAGAGATATAGATCAATGGAACAGAACAGAGCCCTCAGAAATAATGCCGCATATCTACAACTATCTGATCTTTGACAAACCTGAGAAAAACAAGCAATGGGGAAAGGATTCCCTATTTAATAAATGGTGCTGGGAAAACTGGCTAGCCATATGTAGAAAGCTGAAACTGGATCCCTTCCTTACACCTTATATAAAAATCAATTCAAGATGGATTAAAGACTTAAACGTTAGACCTAAAACCATAAAAACCCTAGAAGAAAACCTAGGCATTACCATTCAGGACATAGGCATGGGCAAGGACTTCATGTCTAAAACACCAAAAGCAATGGCAACAAAAGACAAAATTGACAAATGGGATCTAATTAAACTAAAGAGCTTCTGCACAGCAAAAGAAACTACCATCAGAGTGAACAGGCAACCTACAAAATGGGAGAAAATTTTTGCAATCTACTCATCTGACAAAGGGCTAATATCCAGAATCTACAATGAACTCAAACACATTTACAAGAAAAAAACAAACAACCCCATCAAAAAGTGGGCGAAGGACATGAACAGACACTTCTCAAAAGAAGACATTTATGCAGCCAAAAAACACATGAAAAAATGCTCATCATCACTGGCCATTAGAGAAAACCAAATCAAAACCGCAATGAGATACCATCTCACACCAGTTACAATGGCAATCATTAAAAAGTCAGGAAACACAGGTGCTGGAGAGGATGTGGAGAAATAGGAACACTTTTACACTGTTGGTGGGACTGTAAACTAGTTCAACCATTGTGGAAGTCAGTGTGGCGATTCCTCAGGGATCTAGAACTGGAAATACCATTTGACCCAGCCATCCCATTATTGGGTATATACCCAAAGGACTATAAATCATGCTGCTATAAAGACACATGCACACGTATGTTTATTGCGACATTATTCACAATAGCAAAGACTTGGAACCAACCCAAATGTCCAACAATGATAGACTGGATTAAGAAAATGTGGCACATATACACCATGGAATACTATGCAGCCATAAAAAATGATGAGTTCATGTCCTTTGTAGGGACATGAATGAAATTGGAAATCATCATTCTCAGTAAACTATCACAAGAACAAAAAACCAAACACCGCATATTCTCACTCATAGGTGGGAATTGAACAATGAGATCACATGGACACAGGAAGGGGAATATCACACTCTGGGGACTGTTGTGGGGTGGGGGGAGGGGGAGGGATAGCATCGGGAGATATACCTAATGCTAGACGACGAGTTAGTGGGTGCAGTGCACCAGCATGGCACATGTATACATATGTAACTAACCTGCACAATGTGCACATGTACCCTAAAACTTAAAGTATAATTAAAAAAAAAAAACATTGACAAGGAAACTCTCAACCAGCAAATTAAAATAATAATTTTTCATAGTAGACATCTGCCATTTGGGGAACAAATATTGGATAGGATCTCTGTGTTAGATCTTTGATATTTCTTGGTCACTCATTTTTCATTCTATCCTATCTAAAGAGCAGGTGGATTTCCTTTGGTGTAATCCTCACCTCCATTTGTATGGGATGGTAAATTTTTCCACTATAGATGCCAAAGAACCAGATAGATCTTTTCTTTCACTTAGAACAGAGCCAGAAGTCAATCAGATAGCTAGTGTCAGCCAATTAAATGCTCTCTCGGGTCTTTGAATATTAAGCAATTCACATACTAACTAATGTTTAGATTTCTTTTCATAAGGTTGGAGCCCTAACAAGCTTGTTTCTACTATGACAAAATTTTGCTGGTTTTTGTTTGTTTGTTTGTTTTTAACTTTTATTTTAAGGTTGAGGGTAAATGTGAAGGTAAACTTGTGTCATGGGGATTTGTTGTACAGATTATTTCATCACCCAGGAATTAAGCCCAGTACCCAATAGTTATCTTTTTTGCTCCTCCCTCCTACCACCCTCCACCCTCAAGTATGCCCCAGTGTCTTGTTTCCTTCTACAGGTAACAAAGCCTCTAGCTTTGTTCTTTTTGCTTAGGATTGCCTGGGCTATTCAGGCTCTTTTTTGGTTCCATATGCATCTTAAAATAGTTTTTTTTCTAGTTCTGTGAACAATGTCATTAGCAGTTTGATAGTAGTAGCACTAAATCTGTAAAATGCTTTGGGAAGTATGTCCATTTTAATGATTTTGATTCTTCCTATCCATGAGCATGGAATGTTTTTCGATTTGTTTGTTTCTTCCATGATTTCTTTGAGCAGTGTTTTGTAATTTTCATTGTAGACATCTTTCATCTCCCTGGTTAGCTATATTCCTAGGTATTTTATTTTTTTGTGTGTGGCAATTGTGAATGGGATTGCCTTTCTGATTTGGCTCTTGGCTTGGCTGTTGCTGGTGTATAGGAATGCTAGTGATTTTTGTACATTGATATTGTATCCTGAAACCTTGCTGAGGTTGTTTATCAGCTGATGGAGCTGAAGGGCCAAGAGTATGTGGTTTTCTATTAATATCTATAGAATCTTCTTTTCTGCAAACAAAGATATTTTGACTTCCTCTCTTCCTATTTGCCCTTTATTTCTTTCTCTTGCCTGTTTGCTCTGGCTAGGACTTACAATACTATGTTGAATAGGAATGGTGAGAGAGGGCATCCTTGCCTTTTGTAGGGTTTCAACGGGAATGCTTCCAACTTTTGCCCATTTAATATAATATTGGCTGTGGGTTTGTATCACAGGATTTTTTGAATGTTCTATTGTTCTCTCCACTTAGTTTTTGTTCTTGCCTCTGGTTTTATGGTTATTGATTAATTTTTTTAGAATTCAAATAGAATTCAAATATCTTCCTTTTTTTCCCAAAATGTTAGCCAAAGTCAGCTTAAAAATGCAACCAAATAACCTTAAATGAATCAGAAATGAGTGTAAAATAATGGGATATAGGCAACAGACTGAGAAAAATGTGCCATATTTGCAATTATCTGTTCTAGTGCAAGTGAAAGAATGTTTCATTGTTTCATTTATTTTCTAGAATGAAAATTAATAGGACAAAGCACAATAGTGAAAAATTGAATATTTGGAATCAAAGGACCACAAGATAAGGTAGCAACTTGTAGCAGGCAGTGGTGAATAACCTGAAGTTGAGAATGGATGTCCCTAAGGGCACAGATAAGAAGTCAATAAACATGCTGAAAAGGTCTCCTAAGCCTCATAGTATGAAGCTGAGATTGATGAAAACAAAAGGAAATCTGATTATCAAAACGTTTGTCATAGTATAATATTAGTTAATTTTAGGGCCTACAAAATTACTACCTTGACTGAGAAAGACTGAGATAATTGAAATGAGGATACACTTGAAAATTCAAGAGAGTATGAGTGACAGAATTCTTTAATCATTTAAAAGTACACACCAAAAAATCTCTGTAATAGAGTGAGAGAGGTGGAGAGTATTAGGAGAGATGACTGGAGGACAAATTTTGCATGCTTTGTGAGCATATATTTTTGGCTTTGTGAATGAGATGGTTTTGAGCAGACAAATGACACTACTTGACTCACTCTTTAATAGGATTCCTTTTGATGTTCTGTTGCAATACATGGAAGGAGAGACAGATTGAAAGTAGGAAGACCAGTTAGGAGAACTCATGAAACGTGCAACAGTGGTTTGAATTAATTTAATAGCAATAAAACTAGTGAAAAATGGTTATACCATAATACATTTTAGAGACAAAATCAGTTGCTTTTGAGTTGATACATATGAGTTTTGAGTAAATGAGGATGATCCCAAGGTTTTGGGCCTGGGAAACAACCTGAACAGAAGAGTGTGTAGCTAGAAATGAGGAATACTGCTAGATGAGCAGCTTCTGCTGGTGAGTAAGTGGTACTTTGAGGTTCTGTGTTGGGCTTGTTAATTTTGTAGTACTCCAGACAATTACATGACCAGGACAAATAGGCAGAAGTTTCAAGATGGAGATATAAATACAGGAGTCATTAGTATATAGATCATATAATCCTAATAAAAAACACTTCAGGACTAAGTCTCCATAACTATCCATACACAACAGTTAATTATGTAACGGTTAAGTTGATGTTCATCTATATGAATTTGAAATCCTCTACTGTGGTCAGAAACCAATTTATGTCTTTTGAGTAATAAGAAATCACCAGGTAGGGCATTCCCACACAGATTCGGGCACTTGAGGAAATCTGAAGAACCAGACTCCTGGCCTCACAGAAGTTACTCTTATCATGTGACTTTTGTCTCAATGGTTATAAGATGATAATTCCCATTTCAGCCTTATATTGAATTCCAGACAAGAGAAGAAGAAAGAAGTATGGGACCAAATTCAAGAAAGCAAAACTTTCTCAAAAATACCTACCAGACTTTGATAAATGTCATTCACTAAATATATGTATTATATGGCCATGCGTAACTATAAAAGATTTTTTAAAAATGTAATCGTTTAGATGGAATTCACATATGGAAGAAAAGCAGGAGGCTCATTGCTGTATGAACAACTAGAAATATTGCCAAAAAACATATTGAATTTTAAAGGGAGTGAGAGGAAGTCATAATCCCCTGGGAGTGGCAATCAGAATCATTTGGAATGGTTTTCCATACTATATACACATTAACTTATTCATTATATTTGAGTTATTGTTCTAGATGGAACCTTTTCTTTTTGAAATAGTAGTCATTCCTAAGGCATATAGAAGCATCACATATATTAAAAGCATTAGACTAGATCTCAAAACTTCACAAACGCAAAAATATATACTTACTATATTAAATAGAGCAACAGATTGTGCTTTTTAGACACTTTCACTGTAATAGATGCCATGGTAACCAATCTCTACCTGTTGTTAAATATTACTTCTGTTCCATCTTTTATGTTCTTGATGAAAGCATATTTTTGCACTGTCATTATGTGCCCTGTGAGTATATATTAATATATCCCCATCTAGCTACAGAACTATTTCCCAACCTTGTATTAGAAAAGGCAGCACCCTGGTTCTTAGAAAAGAAAAAAAAATCAAAGCATCTATCTTCTAAATTACATAATCTCTTTGAATTGGCTTTCTTACAACATTCACAGCACATGCACCATACACACACAAGCTGGAGTTAACCTTTAGATTCTAAAGAGAACTATCATAACTGTAAAGGGAAATGCATCTTGTAGAAACTTGTATCTGTGAAACAAAAGAGAAAGTATTGTGTTTTTAAAGTAGATTTTCTTTCCACCAATGACTCATTAAATGACCTACTTCCCAAAGAGGATATGAAGTTTCATTGGTTAAGAAAAAAATGGAAATCTCCTTTCTAGTGCATAGAACTGTGATATTCCAAGTTGTTATATAGAAATGAAGTACAGAATGGGAGAAAATTTTTGCAATCTATCCATCTGACAAAGGGCTAATATCCAGAATCTACAAGGAACTTAAACAAATTTACAAGAAAAAAACAACCCCATCGAAAAGTGGGGTTCATGAAGGACATGAACAGACACTTCTCAAAAGAAGACATTTAGGCAGCCAACAAACATATGAAAAAAAAACTCATCATCACTGGTCATTAGAGAAATGCAAATCAAAACCACAATGAGATGCCAACTCACGCCAGTTAGAATGGCAATCATTAAAAAGTCAGGAAACAACAGATGCTGGAGAGGATGTGGAGAAATAGGAATGCTTTTATACTGTTGGTGGGAGGGTAAATTAGTTCAACCATTGTAGAAGACAGTGTGGTGATTCCTCAAGGATCTAGAACCAGAAATACCATTTGACCCAGCAATTCCATTACTGGGTATATACCCAAAGGATTATAAATCATTCTACTATAAAGACACATGCACACATATGTTTACTGCAGCACTACTTACAATAGCAAAGACTTGTTCCCATTGATGGGAACAAATGCCCATCAATGATAGACTGGATAAAGAAAATGTGGCACATATACACCATGGAATACTATGAAGCCATAAAAAAGGATAAGTTCATGTCCTTTGCAGGGACATGGATGAAGCTGGAAACCATTATTCTCAGCAAACTAACACAGAAACAGAAAACCAAACACTATGTTTTCACTCATAAGTGGGAGATGACCAATGAGAACACATGGATACGGGGAGCAGAACATCACACACCAGGGCCTGTCAGGGGTTGGAGGCTAGGGGGAGGGATAGCATTAGGAGAAATACCTAATGTAGATGACGGGTTGATGGGTGCAGCAAATCACCACAGCACATGTATACCTATGTAACAAACCTGCACATTCTGTACATGTATCCCAGAAGTTAAAGCATAATAATAAAAAAAAATGAAACGAAATGGCTTTGCATATTTGACAGATATGTGCCAGGCACTGGAAATATACAGTCTGACTACAGTTTTGAAAGAATACAATTTCTAATCTCATACTTTTTGAAATGAAAAGTGTTTATGCTGGATGAAATTTCTTCCTGATACAAAATAATCTATATTACTTTTAACACACTTAATTGTTGTGAGAAAATCCTTCCTTGTTCTTCTGTATTCTAACGACATTTATAGGAGAAGTTATGGTTAATAAAAATGGTAAACATTTTTGAGCACTTAGTCTTGTATTACATATACATAGGTTATACATGAGCATGTATTATTTCATTTCAACTTCTAAAATCCCCTATGAGATAGACATTGTTGTTGTCTCCGTTTTACAAATTTGGAAACTAAGGCTGAAAATCATGAAGATACTGATTCTTGATGACACAGTAATAGGTGCATCTTATATAAGAAACACTCCTCCTCATCAGAACCCTAGCTTTTAACCACTTCACTTCTGTTTTCACATCTATTTTTTGATGTATTTATTGTTATTGTTATATTGTGTCTCTTTGCAAACAAGCTTAATTTCTGCCACCACAGACCATTAGTTCATTGTGTCAGCCTACTACATGGCAAAAATGGAGCTAAGTGCAATGCCCAACAATGCGTAAGATAAAACCTGCCTGTGCACCTTCTGAGTGGGGGAAAAGGCAAGCATAAAGACAATCGTGACTGATACAAGTTCTTATGGGCTACATTTGTCCCGGTCTATCAGAGGGCACAAAATCCAGACTTAGATAGGTTCAGAATGGCTTAATGGAGGAATGATGTCTAAAGTAACACATGAGAAAAGAGTTGGCATTTTCCAGAACTCCTACTTATGCAGCATGCAGAGAGTTTCCCTCCACACATATAACCTGTCTTATAAATTATTTCATTTATTATTTCTTCATTTGTACCTCTTTGGTACATTTGTGACCTAATATAAGGCTTGATTTCCAGAAGTCAACATTAATTTCAACCCTCTCTCTTCCAAAATGTAATCTCAGTCTGCAAGAGTCCCTGTTATAAGGGAGTAATACAATGTTGTGAATACATACCCCTCTTGCCTGCGTCCCCTTTCCCTAGAATCTCTCCCTAACTTGTTTCTTCTTCTCTCTTAAACCTCTTAAACAACATTCCATTTCCTATGTCCATGCAGACATGTTCAAAATGAAGTTCAAAATGATTTACCAAATCTATTTTTGAATGTCATGTGATTCAAGCCCCATATTGTGCAATATTACCAGAATAATAGATTAAAATATAAATATCTTAGTGCCGTGTCAATTCTCTGAACATATGTTAAAAGCTACTTTCGAAGATATGTTCTATCACTTTATTTTTTTTCCTATAACCTTGGATGGAGCCATTGTTGTCTCCCATGGAAAATCCATTCAACATTTCTTTATGTTCCTGATGCACTAATAACTAATTTTATTTTCCTCATTCTAACACATTTAGTGAAATTATCCCATTATCCCTTAATGCATGTCAAAATCCCTCTGAAGCTTTCTATAAAAGTAAAGTTAAAGCTAAAAAGGATCTTAAAGTGCATTTAGACTAGATTATTTTTATTTTAGGCTAGTATATTTTATTTTGCCGATGAGGACAGTGTGATTTAAAAATTAAATAATTTATTCATAGTCCCAAAGCTTTTACATGGCAGACCTAGAGCTGAAAGTAACTTCTGGATTTTCTTATATAGTAAAATATTCATTACACCATCTGCCTACTTACTACTGGAACTTGTTCCCAACTTGTGAAATAAAGAGAAGGATTAAGGTTTCTCACATACGGTTCCTGGATTTCTATCTCACTAACAATATTTTTAATGCAATACTTTTGTCTCTATATTTAATTCTTATGGGAAGTTATCTGTGGATAACATCTGGTCAACTAAACATGAAATAAAAAACAAAAAAAGGAATAAATAATCTTGCCATTTACAATGACATTTTAAGACAACACTGGACATAAATAATTGTTTTCTTGCAGTTTTTTTTCAGAATCTTGATTCCATTTAATAGGTTTAGAGAAAGTGAATGTGTGGTACACATTTTAGACTATGTTAATATTCATAAACTATTGTAATTACCTTTTGAGTACTTTTTCTTATTATAATAATGTGCCTAAACTTATTATAATGTACTTTACTTTCAAACTCACATGTGTTTAAAACATTTCCTCAGAATAATAAGAAAACTGAATTGAGAGGTATTATATATTGTTAGATAAGTCACTAACTTTTCTCAGTCTGAGTGTATTAGTTCTCACATTGCTATAAAGACATACCTGAGACTGGGTAATTTATAAAGAAAAATGGTTTAATCTGCTCACAGTTCTGCAGACTTTCCAGATTTCTGCTTCTGGAGAGGCCTCAGGAAACTTACAATCAGGGCAGAAGATGAAGCAGAAGCAGGTACATCTTCGCATGGCTAGCAGGAGAGAGTAAAGGGATAAGGAAGGTGCTACACACTTTCAAACAACCAGATCTCATGAGAATTCTATCATGAAAACAACAAAGGGGAAGTCCACCACCACGATTCAATCACCTCCCACCAGGCCCCTCCTTCAACACTGGGAATTACAACTGGACATGAGATTTGGGTGGGGACACAGAGTCAAGCCATGTCACTGAGTTACATCATTTATTTAAAATAATAATAATAATTCATAAATACGTGTGAGGATTAATCAACAATGTAAGTGCATGTTAATTTCTGAACATATATAGAAAATATCAGGACTTATTATTGAACAGCTGCTTTCCCCAAAATTCTGTACCCACACAAGGAACTACACAATTCTACACATTTTTTTTCTTTGCTCTAGAATGTAATGTTAACACCTGGAAAGCCTCCTTTCTCCATCTTCTGAAAAAGAATTCAGAAGTTCCATCACTTTAGTCCAACAGCACATTATCTAGTCCTTTATTTAGGAAATCCTTTAATTATTTCTGTGTGTATCTCTCTCTTTGGATTAAGAGCTTTGTAATGACTTATTTATATTGTATTTGTCTCTGTGTTTCAATGTAAAACTGCAAGAACTAGGTGCCTAAAGCAGACATTATAGGTGACCTAACAACATATTTATAACCTCTCACTTCTTGCAGATGCAAATTTGTATTTAGTGCCTTTTCTCTCATTTATATTCTGAAGTTAATATTTATTTCAATATTCATTTTACTTAATTATAGTCACAGTTCCATTCCACCCATTAAAGCAAGCAAAAACAGTAGTAGAACTAAGGAAAAGCACATTAAATTTCTTTTTTTTTTCCTTCTAATCCAGAACAGCTCTTTACTTTCCACATTGGTACATTCTCTGGTCTTAAGTTCCAATAAAAATTCTATAAGCTATGGAGAGACTTTTGAAGAGTGATCAGTGCAAGTTGGTATAGCAATCCAAAAGACTGGAATAGAGTACATAAAAAGGAAGTTATCATATTTTTCATCAATAAGCTATTTAACTTTGGAATGTTAGTTCTAAATTTTATAACTTTAAATACTGTTAATATATCAGTCAAATTATCCTTAGTCATATGAATAGTTATAGCACATTCACATATTCACTGCTACTCCACTTTGTTCTTTATACATATTCTCATTTAATCTTCATAACTACCCTATGAGTCAGGTGCTAAATTATTCTCATTTTACTGATGAGAAACTATGGCTGAAATAAGTTGGAAAAACTGGCCAAATCCATATGGCTGTAAGTGATAAAACTGGATGGAGCCAATATTTAACTCAGGTCTCTGATTCCACATTTCAAGCTCTCAATCACCGTTTTTTATTTTCTTAAATATCAGTATAAAAAAGTATGTTGATTAAATGTTCTGAGAAACTTGTAAAATATATGCAGTCTTTTAAAATAAGGTATTTTAACTTACATTTTCTAAAAATTTAGGCTTGGCCAGGTACAGTCTGTAGTGCGGCCAGCACTTTGGGAGGCCGAGGCAGGCAGATTGCTTGAGTCTAGTATTTTAAGATCAGCCTGGGCTACATGGTGAAACCCTGTCTCTACAAAAAAATACAAAAACTAGCCAGGTGTGGTGGTGTGCACCTGTAGTCCCAGCTACTCAGGAGTTTGAGGTGGGAGGATGGCTTGAGCATGGGAGGTTGAGGCTAGAGTGAGCCATGACTGCACCACTGCATTTCAGCCTGGGTGACAGACCATGGTCCTATCTCAAAAAATAATAAACAAATAAATAAATAAACTTTAATCTCCCCTCAGATGGCCTTCTACACACCTACTTGTGTTGATGTTTCCTTCACTTTAACTAATTTAATACAAAGTATGAAAATGGAAAATCTACAGCAAAAAGTAATGAAGTCTTGGCTTAGTTATTTGTTCAAAACTTCTACTTTTAACTTCTCTAAATTTATGTTTTAAAATACTTTACTCAGCATCCCAAGATCATCATCTCTAGCTGTAGTTCATAGTAACATGGGGTTTAACAATTGAAAGAAGTTTATTGATCAGCTATTTCAACCTTCCTCTTTTTTGCCATGGAAGGAAGTGAAACCCTAGAGAGGTGATGAGCACACTGAGAAGTACAGGAGCTGTGACTGGGCCCCAACTTCCCTGCTCAAGGACAGTGTGGATCTGAGATGCTGTCACTCTGGCTTCCCCTGAGAGATGATGGGCAGCCTCACTGAGAGTACCGAGCACTGAATGCTAGCATGTGCTCAGTGTTTCAGAGCCCCATTCCACATTTTCACAAAGGAGCCACAGATTTGAAATGCTATATTCTGAAAAACGACAGTAAAAGTTGGGGACCAAAAGGGTAAGAAGTAACATTGATAATAACTAGGAGTGATACATTTTTAAAACAGTGTTTATTTGAAATAAGTTCTAGAGTTTTCGAAAACCTTTTGCTTTTCCTAACATGTAATGAAATCCTATACCAAACCAATGAATCAGAACACATATTTTTATACCATTTGTTTTTAACAAATGAGAAAACTAGGACTTTCTCCAGGTAATACAAGCAATAAGTTGCTTGAGCCCTAAAATGACTTTGCTTACTTCCTGTTCACCTCATAAATCATCTCTACTTCATATTCACTTGCTCAAGACACAGAAATTTAGCAATCCTTCTTAGCTTGAGACCTTAAAAGAAGTGTTAGAATATTAAAGCCTCCAATTATTAAATATTTCCTGAGGTACTATGCAGGCATTCATAATAGCTGCCTACTGAGTCAATTTTGCTACTTACTATTGCCTTTCACAGATAAGATTATTTAATGTGGGTACATATTTCTTTCAAATATGCATTCCTAATGACGGCAAAAATAAAAAAATATATAGTTATGGAAAAAATATCAAAGAAAAGAGTAATAAAAATTGAGTTTCTTATGACTTAGTAAACCAGAGAAATACCACATTTTATGCTAATTGACAAAATAGGGCTTTTAAAATTGTAGTTTTTCTTGGACATGTAGCAATGTGCTTCCTAATGAAAAGAGAATGATTAACTCCATCTTTAATTCTCCAACCATTCTTCAAATCTCTTCTATCTTAGCCTCTAGGAGAAAAGGCTTTACATGAATGAACTCTACTCTGGCTTTAGAAGTTAAGCTGAATATTTTTGATATATAAGGGAAGTTGGAAATAGAAACAGTAATGCTTTTTTATTTACTTTACTGGATTTTTCAAGCTTTAGTTTGTGTCTCTATATCAAGTAACAAAGTAAGGCCAGAAAAATGAGAACTGCACAGTAGCATCAGAAAGGCAGCCCAATGTCAAACATACTTGAACCTTGATGCCAGCCATCTGGTGGACCATTCAAGGTTGTTTTGGGGAAGGGAGCTGTTAAGCATCCATCATTTCCTGGCTCTATGACTCTGGCAAAGTCAGCATCTCAGTTTCTTAGTTTCTATCCTCTTGGACAAAATCTTAGATGGTGACATAAGAGGGCTTTCACAGTGCCATTTTTTTGATGACAGACCTACTGCCTCTGAGAAGCTCTGTGGCACAGAGACTGGAACACAAATAACTTCATTTGACAACCAATTCAACTACTTACCACTGTAAGTTGCAGCTCAGTATCTAGAACATGGAGTCTATTCACCACAATGTAAATACATGACTAAAATGTGGGAAAGTAGAAATGAAAATAATTTAACTAACCCTCATACACACTCAGAATATATGCTTTCCATTTTATTTCTCTAACACAATGAATAAATTTGTGAAAGTAAAGCTATTCTATTTCTCTTCATGTCATTTTTCTATCTACCTAAAGGATTGTTGTTAAAAAAAAAAGAGAGAGAGATAATACACACAAAGTGCATAGCACAAAACTTGAAAAATAGCTGATTTCCAGTAAATGGTAGTTTGTCTTCCCGTTGCTTGAGAACAAAGTTCAAACTATTCAGAATGCTTGTTTAATCTATTTTTCCTGTATTCACTCTTTCTTGCAGTCCCATAAAATGTCTCTCAAATCCTAGAGTGTTACCATTCTGAATCCATTCATGTATCTGGGATTTTCCATTATTGCTCACTTCATATAAAATGCTGCCAACACAACTCACACCACTGGCACAAAGGTGCTTTTGACTCAAGATCCTTGTTCTTTAAATTTCTATGTTCCTCATATGTCTATGATATTTACTTGGCACTCCCTTTACCATTCACTTTGGGCTTGTACATTATTTGCTATATGAAGGTGTTTTTTCCCCTGAAAGTAGGTATGCCATGTCTTACTATTCTATCTCACACAGCAAAATTGCTTTTAAAACTAGGTATGGGTATAAGTGAAATTATTATTACCATCACTACTATCACCACTACTACCACAGTCACTACTGTGTAGTTCAGATAGATTTTCTACATCACTTATGATGTAGAATATTTATAAGAATTCAAAATTAAATTTATGCCTTAACACTGAGCTATCACAAAGAATATCTAAAGCTTCTTTACAAAACGTAAATTCATTTGAAAAACAAAACAAAACATGCTAAGCTCATAAAAGCAAAACTTCAGACATTAGACGACATTCCTGAGTAAACAAAGTGTCCTTTTCTCATCTTTGTTTACAGCAAGCAATTCTAGACTAAACTTTGTTGAGTAGGAAGATATTGATGGTCTTTTGCTGTACACAAACCGTATATTTATTGTAAACACAATGAGGGAGGTAGGAAGTAACATCACCAAAAACTACACAAAAAAGTTTACTGACCACTACATATTTTGACAAAGCAGATAATTAGATTAACAAATGTTAAAGACATTTTTACATCTAATGAGATAGGCTAAATTAAAAATGATATAACATCATTTCTGACTTTGCAATATCAAATGATAAACAGATTTAATTCTCAACCAGAAACAGAAGCTCATAGAAGTTCTGCTTTAAAAAATAATCACTATGTTTGTATATATAATTAGTAAATGACCTATAGTACTATCCAGAGTCATTTGAGTTTTAATATTTTGAAGCTAAGGAAAGGAGTCAGTTTGTACAAGGTTTGACCTGACAGAATGAGGTAAAAGCAGTGCTATTGTGAAATCCAGATATATATTTGGATTTTGCACAAAATTCAGACAAGTTAGAGAAAGACATTAATCATGGCTTTATACCTAAAAAATGCACACACTTAAAAGAATTTGCTGTTGCTCAATATTTGTAAGAAAAAAAGGGGCTAAATATACTTTACAATAAACAATACTATATAGAAGTCTTATAGGTAAACACAAATATGAATGAATAAATCTACATGATTGCTAGTGCACTAAAAGGAAACAAAATCTCAAAACCCAGAAAGATATCTAATACACTAATATTTTTGAAGGATTTATTATTATTTTGGTAATGTGGACATACCCAAATTATTCATCACTGTTGTAGCACACATCAAAATATTGAATTGCTTGTTTTTTTTGGATTATGTGCCAATGTTGGTATCAACAACATTTTTTTCATAAAAATAATGCAAATAGGCATTGATGTCAGTGACTTCATATCCCTGTCTTGACCATTTATCTGATAAAAACACCTTTTCCAGGTTACCTACAAAACAGAGTTTATGACTCTTCCCCTAATAAATAAAAATGCTGCAAGTTTTTCTGTTACCAAAGACTGAGAAGCATCCAGGGTTTCTTTCTTGTTTTTAATAGTGAAATTGTTCAATATCACCTGACTTTTTCAAACCCCCCTACATTTAATATTACATGTACAATTTAAAAAAGGAGAGCAAGCCTAAAGAAAAAAGAAGAGAAAAAGAAAAAAGAAATAAGAGAGATGTTACAGCTTAACATAATTTGTAACACAATGTAAATATTAGAAGACGCCTTTCTATTAAAAATGTGCTGTATTTTACATGCATATTATTTTAAGAGAATATCTATTATATATCCAAACAAGAGAAGTAAAGGTTGATAATAAATCTATCACAGAGAATGGTTCCATACAATTTCCCCACCTTCAAAAGCTACCGAGAGAGAGAAAAAAATTATCTCCTTAATGTTTCAGCTGACAAAATTTAATGTCAATATTTCAAATTTAGTAATATAATAAATTAAGAAGAATTTATGACCAAAGAAAACATCAATACAGGGTTTTTTAGATTAAGATACACACTAGTGGTTAACCAAATACATAAATTTTAAAAGATACTGTCAAATCACAGTTTTAATCGTCATATTATGTAAAATAAAACAAACCAATAAAACAGCAGGTTAAATAATTACGTCAAATCATCTAACATAAACTAATTCATTACTCAATTCTGTTAATCATACCACAGTCAAACATTATTACAACTTTGGCAAACAATAAATTGTTTCCTCTTTGCTTTCAAGTTAGCTCTCGATTTTAGAAAATTAGAGTTCTCTTGTTTCCTAAGTTTCTGTAAATGCTATGGAAATTTAAATTTTCCAACCCGGTGCGATGGCTCATGCCTGTAATCCCAGTATATTAGGAGGCTGAGACAGTGGATCACGTGAGCCCATGACTTCAAGACCAGCCTGGGCAACATGGCGAAATCCCACTTACACACACATACACACACATACACACACACACGCACACACACAAGAAAATTAGCTGGGCCTGGTGGCGCATACCTGTAGTCCTGGCTACTCGGGAGGTGGAGATTGGAGGATCGCTTGAGCCCAGGAGGTGGAGGCTGCAGAGAGCCAAGATTGCACCACTGCACTCCTGCCTGGGTGAGGGCAAAAGACTGAGACTCTGTCTCAAAAAATAAATAAATAAATAAGTAAGTAAAAAATAAATTTTCCTAGCAAATAAATTTTTTAATTCCAAAGTATTCTTAAAATGTTCCAGGCATCACACTACGTTAATATGTCTGACGCGAAATGCAAAAGGATGAGGTCGACATGATAAAATTATTTTCAATTCTTTTTTCTATTTTTAAAAAGTATTTAAAATTTTTTAAAAATTAAATTTGCATTTTTTATTTAATTTTATTTAAATTAGCATATCTCAAGAAATATATTTATATTTTCCAGAAACCAAGCAAGCAGCATTCCAAGTAGAAGAAAGTGAGCTGTTTTTGACAAACCTGATGAAAATTAATATTTTATCTAAGCAATTTTTGAAAAGCATGTCTAAATAAAATAGGATCTGTTGAGCATTTTAGAAACTGTAACAGTTACAAAAAATCAATTCACTCTTAAGACATATTACAATGTACCATTTTCATAAATGTTTCAGTACATGCATATTTTTCTCTTCCACTAAACTTACTGAAGTAGTATCAATAGAAAACTAGCAGATTTATGCTGAAACTTCCTCATGCTTTTCTACATACCACCCAGTAACACCACCCAGTAACAATCTACACCAAGCTTTAGGAAATTAGATTAAAGGTGTTGACAACTGGATAAATCATCTCCAAATAATTGAGACATAGTACAATTTAAAAAAAATGGAAAGAAAATGAAAACCTATTAAACATCTGTCCGCAATCAACAAACCTGTAGCCAAGTAAAAGGTCATGGCATTTATTTCCTTGCTGCTCATCTATGTCTTTTGGACAGTGATACAAATATTCACATGTGTTTTACTTGTTTGCTTAGCTAGATATTGAATAGCATGTAGAGGCAAATAAATAAATTTACAAATAATGTCTAAAAATTATTATGTAATTGAATATACAAGTTGCTTTTGTGATTTCTTGGTCAAACATAAAATCGATCAAGCAAGGTCTGCAAACTAGAATAATTTTTATCTTGTTGTTTGAGAAAAATTGAGACTCCACCATGGCTGCACTAAGAGGAATTTTAACATGTTGTCACTAAGCCAAAGCAACGCCGGAACAGCTCTGTCTGTAGTCTCAGGCCAGCGAACATTTTCCATTCTATAACTAATTCCCCAGATGCGTGATCATACCTCATACACACAGAAAACAGAACAATAAGCCCTTAAGTATGCTTGCGGGCAGTTTTTCACAAGGGCAAGATTACAGGAGAACATGCCTGCTTAAAGAATTATTCCTTTGTTTTCCCCGCTTGTTCTCAAATTATCCATTTCCAATAACACTAAAATTTGTGGAAAATATCCCTCAGATGGTCAGTTTATTTGGAAACCCTTTTACCTGTGTTTGGACACTAAGTTTTCCCAAGCTCAAAATTCAAGTGTGCTTTAGTATGTTGTATTTGTATTGTTTTGTATTTTTTTCCTCCACATACTTTTTGTTTTTGTTTTTGTTTTTTTGGCTGGTGGGACACTCCTCCAGCAAATGGGAGCTTTCTATCTATTGCTGTTATGTTATAGCTAACTGTGAGTCCAAAGAAAAAAACATCTTTTCCTATAACTTCTTAAGTTAATGCTCTAAAAATGAGTAACTTTATCACAGTCTCATGGGGAGGGTGTGCTCTCAGAGCCATCCAGGCATTCTGGGACTTTTGTCAATGTGTTTCTGGAAAGGATGCTTATGAAATAATTCAGATCAACATCCAGGGTTCTTGGAGCAGGCTCCACTTTAACTAGCAGAAATCATTTCTGCCAAGGAAGATGTATTTCCTAGATTTGTAAAAAGCTTTATAAAGAAAATTTTGTTGTAACAGTGACTAATAAAATGTAAAAACCAAAAATAACTCAGCATCTGCAATAAAGAGCTATACCTTTTGGGAAATTTTGAATGTAACTGAGGATCAACCATGTTGTACAACTGTGCGGTTTCTACTCACATAGAACACAAAGTGAATGCTGCCCTTCTATAGCTGGGCAACACGTTGATACTAAACTACATTTTCAGCAAGTAATTTGCAAATAAATAGCAGCAGTTTCCTCTCAGTCACTGTGGTTTTTTGTACATTGAAGTGTTTTGAAAATGTTCATACTCTTCCAAGTTATGATTGATACTATTACATTTTGAAGTCAAAACGCCGCATTTCAGTGAAGTTTCCGGTCACTTAAAGTTATTATTGACAGGGATATATATATATATATATATACACACACACATACTTAGTACATATATATATAATATATATATTTAGTAATAACAATAAATTTTGTGATAATATATATTAACATGAGTGCACTTAGTATCATATACTACTAAATGAAAATAGCTTTAAAATGCTGTCTAGGGTATAAGCAGCTGTATATATAATGGCCATAGGGCCCAGAGGACAGATTTTGGCATGATGGAAACTGAGCTCAGGTAAGTCGTCTAAAGGATTTGAAATTTGTTTACTTTGTTCCTCAGGATTCAGGTTGTGGTCAAACTAATTAAATATGCTGATAAAAATAAATGTTTATGCAAATTAATTATCAAAAAACTATAAATAATCAAAATGTCCCAAAATGGCCCATCAAATGCCATTGACAGTCTCTGACTCTAAGACATTTATATTTAAAATATAAATCAGAGAAGCTTAAAGGCTGAAGTCAAGTGTCAAAGTCATCTAAGTGGTTAAACATAGATGTCCTTTAGGTTGCATCAATGCCCACTCTGACATGTCTATGAGCAGTAATTCTCTCACTTCACTAACCCTATGTCTAAGATAGGTATGATGATGAAAATGCTTTGTCCAGAACACAAATTCCAAAACACTCAGCAAGACATTGTTTTCTTTTTGAACAGTTTCCAGCAGATATTTTTAGTTTTAATTTTCTCCACTCTCCCAAAATCCATGATTGAAATAACCATAAGTTCTGGTTTGTACAGAACGGTTCCTGGTTTCACTTATTGTCCTGACGTTGTTGTTAATGATGCTCTCTTTAATTCCTAAAAGCTTCCCCACTTCAATAATAAAGTTTTAGCTGCTTTGTTAAGGTATGATTGACGTACTAAGGCTGTAAATATTTAGTATACACAACATGATGTGTTTGGAGATAGGTGTATACCTGTGAAGCCATCAGACCATCATTGTTATCAATACTGTAATCTTACCCAGTATCCTCAAAAATTTCTCCCAGCCCCATTTATTGCTGTTTCTAAAAATAAACTTATTTATTTTTCTTTTTGGAGTATGAGCACTTGACATAAGATCTATCCTCTTAGCAAATTTTAAAGCATTTAATACAGTATTATTAATTATAATATTGCTAATAACCAGGCATGTAATCTGTGTTGTACAGTAGATCTCCAGATGTTTATTTTACACAACTGAAACTTTGTACCTTTTCACCCACACCCCCATTTCTCCTTCCTTCCAGCCCCTTGTAATCACCATTCTACTCTCTGCTTATATGTGTTTCATTACTTTAGATTCCATGTATAAGGGAAGCCACGCAGTATTTGTCTCTCTGTGCTTGGCTTATTTCACTTAGCAGAATGTCCTCCAGATTAATTCATGTTGTCAGAAATGGCACAATTTCTTTCCTTTTTAAATAGATAATAAATTACTTTGGAACAATATATCTCACACCCCACCTTGATTATTTTTACCTTTGTGGTTTTGCATGCTCTGTTTCGACCCTTTTCTCTGTGAAATTCTTTCTGATGTCCTTAACCATCCTACTCTTCAAATCAGAGTCGAGCTGTGAATTAGAGGACATTGGTGAATATGCAATGTTTGTGCTTGCCCAGCGCTGCCCCCCAGCCTTCTTCTGTAATAGTATCCAAAATATCCTTTGTGGGTCCTTGCTTTCTTCAGTCCATGTGACCTTGTCTCCAGATACAGGGCTGAGCATATGACCCAGGCCTGACCATCTGGAACATCCAGGCTTTAATGATTAGTTTGGGCTGGGCATATGATCCAGATACCAACAAATAGGGTAGTCCCAGGATTCCCAGCAGTCATCTGCCCACACCAAGGGAACACCTACTTTGGAGCAATTCTTCTCTAAGTGTAATCTTTGAACCAGCAGTACCCTAACTTATTAGGTATGAAAATTCTCAGGCCTGACTCTAGACATATTGAAACAAAAACTCTGGAAATGGAAGGCAACAACGAGGTGGTATTGGAGTGTTACAGGGTCACAGAGAAGATCTTCAATTATCAGTTATAGGTTTTAAATTTACCCCAGCTTTTAAAGGAATAGGGTACACTGTTTTTTCTTTACTACTTCCATCTCTCTTTCTTTCTCTTTGACTTCTTCTTTGTCTCTTTCTTTCTCTCCTTCTGACTCCTTGTCTGTCTCTTTCTCTCTCTCTCTGACTCCCTCTTTGTCTCTGTTTCTTCCCCTCTCTCTCTCTGACTTTCTTTCTGTCTTTCCCTTCTGCTGGTCTTCCCCTGTCTCTGCCAGCCACTTATGCTGCTGTTCTCCCCTCTCCTTCCCCTTTGTGATGGCTTCGGCAGTGTAAGACTGCCACCTCCTTGGGCTTTTGCACTGCATGCAATAACTCCATGATTTCCTTGTGGTATTTACTGGGGGTTCCCCCAGAGATTAGGAACTCCCTTTTTTTCCATATTGCAGCATGGGCATGTAGGATTAGATAAGCATACTTGCTATCTGTATATACATTTATTCTGTTTCCCTTTCCCAGTTCTAAGGCTCCGGTAAGTGCCACTAGTTCTGCTAACTGGGCACTGGTTCCTGGGGGAAGAGGCTTACTTTCAAGTATAGTTACATCACTAACTATGGCATAAACTGCCTTTTGTATCCCATTCTCCACAAATGAACTTCCATCGGTACATAGGTTAAGATCAGGATTAGCTAAGGGGACTTCTAAGAGATCATCTCGGGCGGCATAAGTCTGGACTATAATTTGTTGGCAGTCATGCTTGATTGGTTCCCCCTCCTCTGGGAGAAAAGTGGCAGGGTTGAGAGCCACACACATATGTATTTGAAGCACCGGTCCCTCAAGGAGTAGAGCCTGGTATCTAAGTAGGTGGTTGTGTGATAGCTATAAACTTCCTTTGGCACCTAATATGTGATTTACATCATAAGTAGTCCAGACAGTGAGATCCTTTCCTTGTATTATTTTGATAGCCTCTGACATTAAGACGGCCACCGCTGCAGCTACCCGTAAACAGTGAGGCCAGCCTTTTGCTACTACAACAATTTCCTTACTTAGGTATGCCAATGGTTGTGGGGTTGTCCCACGAGTCTGAGTAAGGACTCCAAGAGCTATCTCTGTGCTCTCTCTGTGACGTATAAAGAGAATTTTTGTCCTGTGGCAAGGATTAAAGCTGGAGCTCATACTAGGGCCTGCTTTAAGGTTTTGAAGGCTGTTTCTGCCTCTGGTTCCCATTCTACTAGATGAATATTTGCCCTTTGGGTCTCCTTGATTAGAGCATAGAGTGGTCTGGCCATCTTGCTGTATCTGGGGATTCATAGTCGGCAAAAGCCCGTGATTCCAAGGAACTCCCGCAACTGTTTTAATGTCTTAGGGTGAGGATAAGCCAGTATAGACTGTATTCATTCCTTGCTGAGGGCCCTGGTCCCTGTGGCTAAGATTAGGCCTAGATATTTGACCTGCTGTAGGCAAAGCTGGGCCTTCAACCTAGACGCCTTGTACCCTTGATTAGCTAGAAAGTTCAAGAGAAACCCAAGTGGGTTTCCACTGCTGGCTAGGGTGGCCAGATTTTATTCCCTTATTTGTCCCCGCCCACATCCTGCTAATTGGTCCATTTTACAGATTGCTGATTGGTCCCTTTTACAGAGTGCTGATTGGTCCCTTTTACAGAGTGCTGATTGGTCCACTTACAATCCTTTAGCCAGACACAGAGCACTGATTGGTGTGTTTACAATCCTCTAGCTAGACAGAAAAATTCCCCACTTGACCCAGGAAGTCCAGCTGGCTTCACCTTTCATGGGCAACATGGTGAAACCCCATCTCAATAAAAAATACAAAAATTAGCTAGGCCTGGAGGCACGCACCTGTAGTCTCAGCTACTCAGTAGCTTGATGTGGGAGGATGGCTTGAGCCAGGGAGGCAGAGGTTGCAGGGAGCTGAGATCATGCCACTGCACTCCATCCTGGGCAACAAGGTGAGACCCTGTCTCCAAAAACTAAAAATAAAAAAAAGAAACATTAAGAAAAAAAAGTAAACAAAGAGAATCAAGATGGCAAAAACTGTTTCTTAGAACATAATAACAAAAGTAATAAATCTGTGGGAAGACATATAGATAAACTTTTTAAAACAGAGATACAAGTTACAAATAACTAATATCGATATTATTCAGGCATTTAAAGGATAATGAGATAATATAAATAAACATATGCCAACAAATTTGAAATAAATTGCTAGGCAAGTACAACTTTAAAAATGAAATGAAAAAGAAAAACTGAATAGTCCTACAAATTCATTAATCATTCTGCTATTTGACCATCTAACTTATCTTTAAATTGTTTTGTAACTATTATGCATTTTTATTCAGACTCATATGGAACATCCGTGTGTATGTGTATAAATAGTTTATGTAATGTGACAGTTAATGAAAAAAACAGAAGAATAAAGACTAAAGAAACCCATGAAAAGAATGTAAATGATACTACTGGGGCTCTGAAAATAATACCCCAAAATGAAGGCATCAAAAGCAGTTTCTCTCTGACCTTCTCCTGCCCTCCTGTCTCCTGTCTCTTACCCCTCATCCATGCCTGAGGCAAGTCATAGAAACTAAAACCATTTTTCCCTAAAGTCAGCTATCAAGCCTAAAAATATTACTCTGAATTTTCCCCACATTTCTGTGGAACAGCTGGCCATAAAGAAATCAAGACCCTCATTTCAGAGGAGTCCTACCCCATACGTGGGAGGAAGAAATTCTGTACAGAGAGGCCAAGAAGAACCTGAACAAACAGGCCCTGCTAGAATTCTTGAGTCTATCACTGCTAGCTCCTGTCCTTTTCTGTTCAATCACACTTGTACATGGCTGTCCCTGCTTCATTGAACCAAAGCATAAAATTGGATATCTTCCCCTGTATCTCTGGGTCTTCATTCTGGAGGCTCTCATGTCACAGAAAACTATAATCAAATAAATGTGTTAAGTTTTTCTCTAACGTGTCTTTTGTTATAGAGGTGTTGGCCATTGCTCTTATGAAGAAGAAAAAGATCACTCCTTTTCTGCCCCTACAATACCATAATCAACAAAAGAAATAATGTCATGAGATGCATGTTGCACAATATTTTTAGTGGTATGAATTTACAAACTGTGAGCCTGCAAATGGAAAACCTGCCATAAAATGCATTAAGTATAAAACTTTGACGTGGGTGGTTCTCATGTGATGTTGCCCATCTGTTCATGAAGCAAAGAAAATCCTTAAAAATCCTTTTAAAGAATAAGAAATGCTCTGCAAGACAAAATAGAAGTAGTAAATGAAACCCTTTGTAAGGCTGAATTCTTAAAAGTGGATTTATCTAAACTCAAGTTATAAATCTACATATTTTATAGAAATATATAAGCATTTAAAAAAGTATTTAAGTACACCCAGACTTTACTCCATTATGTGTGTACACACTGAGGTTGCTGTATGCAGTCATATAAAAAGAAGAGGGGGTGGATCTAATTGATGTAAAATAATAAACATGAATAAATTAATTTTAAATTAGAATTTGATGTATAATATACAGTTATGTAAAAAATAAGAAGTGTTATAGTAATTTGTAGATTTTGGTTATGAATATACAAATAAAAAAGCCCAAGTCATCTATATATGTGAATTCCTATGTTTGTCATATCAAGAGGAAAGTTATGGAGGGATAAACAAGTCTATTAGCATTAAATTGATGAGGAAAAGAAGACTAAAAGGGGTGGGGGAGTCAATCAGATAGAAGATGATTAAATTATGGGTGCCTGTGTTTATTTCCTTTTTTAAATTTTATATTTTTCACTTAATACAAACATCACATGTTAATTTAGTTAGGCCATGTTGTCATATGTTTCATGTTAAATGCGATATAAATATCTTTTAAAGGAATTGCCTTTAAATTCAGACTGCACTGAATTTGTGTTGGACTTTACCACTTACAAGCTATGTCCTTTGGCAAGTAAATCCTTCTGTCTATGTTTCCTCATCAGTAGAATAAGCATAAGAATAGTAACCACATCAGATTGCAGAGGAGTTAAAAGAGATGTGAAGGTGTGTGAAAATTACACAAAATAATGCATGATACCTAGTAATCACTCACTAATCGGCAGTAAATTTTATTCCCCTCTCATAGAGGAGAAAGCCCTTAAAGATCACCTAATCAATTGAAATGTCAGAGGCAGCCATCAACCTAATTCTCAGACCAGATTCTGATCAATTTAAGAAATAAAACAAAGATGAAAGCCAAAAATAAAACAAAACTGAAAGCCAAAAATATCCTATTATACAGATAAAATGTGGTTACATAACTTGTTATAAGAGTCAGATAACCTACTCTTATGCTAAGGAGACTACCCCTAGACTGAAATTTGGGGTAACCAAACACAGGAAATTTTGTCTTCAGATTTAACATGCTTATTTTGATGTTTAGAATGAACAGAGAAAGAAGCATTAAAGCTATCAAATATCATGCAGTGGACTTTTGAGAGCTTCACTTCATCTCATTGAGACTTGTAGACCAATATGTGGCATTCATCAATCAACTAACTGATCAACTGAATAACTCCATCTTAGACACAGGGTTAGGGCAATGATAGCAGTATGTTTAGGGAAAATATCTTCTCAAGAAAACCAGAATTGTGGAAAGGGTGTTCTTTTCTGACAGTGCCCAGCAGTTTTGAAACTTTGTATTAGAAAACTCTCTTATCAAAATTAATCTTATGGGAAGTCTCAGTGCATGAAACTACTTTACTTACATAAATGGCTGAAGGGAGGAAGGAATCGTAAAACTTCACTCCAGATCACAAAATTTCACCAATCAATGTTAATTATCAATCATGTTCCTACTTCATCTCTCCTAAAATAATACTTGTACCACAAAACAAAACAAGACAAAAAGCAAGCAAATAAAAAGTTTGAAACATGTAAATAGCACATATTTTTAGTTATTGACTTTATTCAGTATGTTTGAATTTTCTTTTATTTTGCTTAACATACATTAAACAGTCTAATTCCAGAAACTGCAGTGCAAATACACTCCAGTTACAGTTAACAGACAACACTCTGGTTATTTTCACTGTATCACTTACTTCCCTGTAATATTGGCTTTCCATGCAGAGATTCTGTCATTTATTTTTACATAATATAACCAATAGTAGAAATTGGACTATTGGGTGCATATGGTTACAATCTTATGCACTGTGGAAAAACCATTTCTTTTTATCCCATACAGCTTTGAATTATCCAATGACTTGAAAGAAAGGTTTTCAGGGAGAAATTATATAACTTTACTAGACAGAATTTTATGCTAAATTTCACAAATGGCCTGCTGAAAAAAAAATGAAAGTTTTCTTCTTTTTAAGATTTTGAAGGTATGCAAAGTTCACTTATAAAATGTTTCAAACTCATGTACATGATTCTTTGATGTATGTTCCAGTTTATATGTTATATGGATTTCAAATTCATCCTGAGAAAATAATCTTATGAGCAGGGATGTCTTTGTAAGGCCATACAAATGGTTTGTATGAAAATCACTATTTTTCATGATACCTGTTCTTAAAATTAACAAGCCAATAGTTAACAGGCTGTTGGAATTTTTTTCCAACGTATTTATTCTTAGAATCACTGTATTAGCTATATTAGTTTAGAAATCTCTCTAAATTAGGTCAATGCCATATTGTGACTGTTTCAGCCCTGGTTATAAGTAAAATCACATATGTATATGTTTATATAACTATGTATTATATGCATACACACACACACTCACATATATATATTCAATTTCCTACCATCTCTCTCAGAAAACATCTATAATCTAACAAAATTAACTTTCATTCTGGTTATTCTCAAAAGATGACTTTGTCTAAGAATTCACAGAGAAAATTTGGGGAGACAATTTTTTTAAAATTTCCTATCTCCCCCTTCTTTCCCCATGAAACATCCATGCCAACTTCTGATCCTCTAGTTTTAAAGATTGTGTCCATCTTGTGGTTCAATGCAAAGACACCCACTGGCACTGTTTGTCCTACATTCTTCTGTTTCTTATGGATCATTGCTCCATCTGTCTTCCTCTCTATTATACCTTCATAGATATTTTAGCTTAGCATATAAACACCAATACTTCTTAAATAGTTATGCCTCTTTGTGTCTGTATCACAACCTTCTCCTTTTCTACTGTAAGGGATAGGGCTTTAGCACAGTTGTTCTATGGTTACATAACAACAACTGAGAAGGCTCTCAGCAAGAAGAGTGTTTGGAGAGTGAGAAGATGAGAAAATGCCAGGGTCGCTGAAGAACAGAGTAGGGAAGACAGAGGGGAAAGAAGATGAGAATTTGCTCATCAGAGCCCATCAGAAGCTCTCAGAACTTCAGATTGATGAGAATTTCTAATACAAACCCATTAGTGAGCTTAATAAAAAAGCCATCTCCTATTCCATGCTCAAATAAGTACGGGGGGAAGAGAAAACAGATTCTTCAGCTATGCACTCCTCAGGAAGAATCGGGGGTCTGATTCAGTTCCCAGAAAAGTTAAATAGGTGTTTTAAACCTTTGCTTGACAGAAACTTTATGCCCACTGATTAATAACATCCCCCTCTCCAATCCCCTGTAATGACTATTCCATTCTTTCTTTCTATGAATTTGACTATATTAGATACCTCATATAAGTAGAATCATGCAGTATTTACCTGTCTGTGATTGGCTTATTTCATTTAGCATAACGTCCTCAAAGTTCATCCAAGTTGTTGCATATCGAAGAATTCCCCTTGTTTAAACTATAGTATTTTATTGTATGTATATAAAAAAATTTTAAATCCATTCATCTATTCATGGACACTTAACATTTTTCTCACATTTTGGATATTGTGAATAGTGCTGCAATTAACTGTTAAAGTAATGCTAATATCTCTTCAAGTTCCTGATTTCAATTCTTTTGCATAAATATCCAAAAGTAGGATTACTGAATCACATTGCAGTTTTAGTTTTTTAAGAATCCTCATACTGTTTTCCATAGTGGCTGCACCATTTTTCATTTCTACTAACAGTGTCCAAGTGTTCCAATTTTTACACCTCCTGGTCAACACTTGTCTTTTTTTTTTTTTATATAACAGTCATACTAACAGCTTTAAGGTGATATCACTTGATGGTTTTGATTTGCATTTCCCTCGTGATTAGTGATGCCTGATGGCCATTTGTGTGTCTTGTTTGAAGAAAATTCTATTCAAGTCATTAACCCACTTTTTATTAGTGTTAGTAGTTGGCTTTTTGTTTTTGTTTTATTTTTTAACTTTGAGTTATAGGGAAGAACACATTTCTCATAAGTCCTTATGGAAAAAAATATTGATAAAAAATAAAAACAACCAAAAAATAAAGGGTTAATTACACAAAAACAAGTCGTGGTGAGCATTGAGTATACATTGAACTGTAGAACTAATAATGGAAATAAATATGAGAATAATGGCTAAAAAATGATGAGACATATAAACATACTTATTATTGTGTTTCTTATAGATAGCATTCAAAGCTATAATTTAAAACTATTTGTCATATTCCTATTTTACAGGCATACGGGAAGATGCTGAGAAAATTAACAAAATTAAACTCATCAAAAAATGGAGAAACAAATCTGCCAAAGAAAAACTTATTATTTTCAGGGCTGACATTTAGAGTTAATAAATACTGTATAAAATTAACTAGATTGATAGTACAGTCTTGAGGGCAAATTGTGGAACTTCCAAAATTTTAAGAAAAAAAAAAAAGAAAAGAAAACCTATGTCATATGTGGAATGTTTAGAAAAAAATGCACATCACACATGATAATAATTTTAAAGTCAGCTACTTAAAAGAAAACGCAGACAATAAAACAAAATGTATCCATTTGCTCTGAATGTGAGATTCTGAAAAACCCTGAATATATAGGAATAAGAAAAGACATACTGAAAAAAAAAAAAAGAAAAAGAAAGCAGAAATAATTTTAGTGACACTTTAAAAGGCAGGAGAGAATGAACAATTTATTGTTACAAAGATATCTCCTATAATCACAACCTGACATTTATAAATATCTTGCACACAGTAATATAACAGAAACATTTTTATGTATTGGAAATGGATTTAAATCTACCATTTGTTGTTTCCTCTTTGTCCTGTCTGCTCTTACCTCTTTTTTACTTTCCTTTTCATTAACTAAATTTCATTTTTATTTTTTAATTTTTTAAATATTTTAGTCATTATATTGGGAGTAATTCCAAATGGGTTATGAGGAAACTTATTTATTGAATTTGATGAGTTTTCTGAAAACTCTTAATGAAAATACATTTGCCAATAAAAATAAAACATCAGCAGAGATATCATATACTAAGCAAAGAGTGATACCAAGCGACATTCAACATTAAAAAGATACAATATAAAGGAACACAATGTTGAGTATTAAAAACCATCTCAATATGAACTCTTTGCAATCGTCACATAACTAATTAGCTCGAATCCAAAGTAAGTTTGGCTGATGGAAGTAAGGAATCAGTATGAGGTAAAAAATAAGTTCCTCAGCGCAAGAGAACTGAATAGTGTTTTGGACCGTTTTCCTGGCTGGTATAAGCAGTATTTAAAAAATCTTCTTTGGCAAGGGAGATAAATAAATACAAATAAAATGCTACACTTTTAAATGAGCAGACTGTCTCAGGAATGACAAAGGTATCAGTAAAGTAGCAAGGTGATAATTTAAAACATTATTTGTTGACTGGGTGCAGTGACTCGCACCTGTAATGCCAGTACCTTGGGAGCCTGAGGCAGGTGGATCACCTGCGGTCAGGAGTTCGAGACCAGCCTGGCCAACACGGCGAAACCCCGTCTCTACTAAAACAAACAAACAAAATAGAAAAAATTAGCTGGGCGTGGTGGCAGAAGTCTGTAATCCCATCTACTTGGGTGGCTGAGGCATGAGAATTGCTTGAACGTGGGAGGCAGAGGTTGCAGTGAGCCGAGATTGTGCCATTGCACTCCAGCCTGGGTGACAGAGCAAGCTTGGCTACATCTCAAAAAAGAAGAAAAAAAAATTGGTGTGGGCTCAAAAAGCATTCAAATGGGTTTATTTAAAGGTTTCACAATAGCAAGGAATTTACGGTTATAAAATTAAAGGAGGATACTTTTTCCCAGGAGAATTTCTTTAAAACCAAGCATATTGCTAAATAGTAACATCATACCTGGTAAACAATCAAAGGCAACAAAACAAGTTTAAATGCTGTAATAGTCTGCCTAAGGAGTCCCAGAGATTGTATAATAACCAAGATGCAAACTAGTTTTGTTGTAACAAGCCTAGTTTCAATTCTATCAAACATGTCCTTGGTTAGATAACCAGTTTCATTGAATGTTTTGAAAGCTCACCTGCCAGCCAGTTAAGTCCCTCATACAGAACAGTGCCTTGTATAGCACAAGTGGCTTGAATATACCATGTTCTGTTGCACAGAGACTGAATTTGTCTGTCATTTCACCGATGGCCATAGCATTCGGCAAATTTTGTTTGTTTGCAAAAAGCAACAGCACAGTATCTCCCAGCTCATCTCTGTGAAGCATTTTCTGTAGCTCTTCTGCTCCCTCCTGAATTCTTTCATAATCATTGCTATCTGCCAAAAATAAGAGCCTGGGTATTCTGGAAGTAATGCCTCCAGGGAGGCCTAATTTTATCTTGACCTTCTCATACTGTGAAACAAATGCTCTTGTATTCTACTCTTTTCACGTTAAAAACATTGGTAGGAATGATAGTGACCATCTCCCCTAACTTTACCTTATACAGAGATCACCTTGACAGCAGCATCCAATCCAACCATCAAAATTAACATCTGCTTCTTGCTGAAGACAGGAATACAGGGGATGGTGAGGCCCAGGGTGGTAGTGGCACCTGCGATGGGCAGACACAAAAGGGGCGTGGGGTGTCCCCAGACCCTCTCCTTTCATGCTCTCAGAAAACCGAACCAGAGGGAAGAGAAACAGCTCAGAAAGAAAGAGAGCAACAGGGGCGTCTCACTGGCCAACGTGCCCATGAAGCTGCTTGACAGGAATTAGTGGGGTGAGGTCCTGCCGGACGACTGGCGCTTCAGCCATGCCAAGTCACGCAGCAGCCCAGCCTCTCGGATGTCTGCATTTTATTTGTATTTTACTTTATGTCTGCTGCTTTTAGTAGATGTAGGTGTTTGTGGTGTTATTTTGGTGGTGGTTTGAGGTTTATAGTATACCTCACTAACTTACCACTCTACTCTCATGTAGTGCTGTCCTAGTTCATTCGCGGGGTAAGAAATTTAAAACAACATACTTCCATTTGACCCTGCATGGTCTTTGAGTTATTTTTATCATGCATTTTATTTCAATATATTATAAATAACAGGAAACATCATTATTCTTGTTTTAAACAGTTATCTATTAATGAGACTTAAATAGTCTTTATAGTCACCCATTTCTTTACTACTTCTAATGTTCATTTTTCTGTCATTACAGATTTCCATTTGGTATCATTTTCCTTCTACTTCGAGGTCTCTCTCTAACATTTCTTGTAGTGCGGATGCCTTCATTATAAATTCTCTTAGCTTTTGTATGTCTGAAATAGTCTTTTTCTTTTTTTCTCTTTATTTATGAAACATATTTCTGCTGGATAATCTTAGGCTGATGTGTTTATTTTTTAAATTTTAGATAAAGACTTTAAAGATATTGATCCACTCATTAAATATTCATTGTTTAATGACAAATTTGATGTCCTAATTTTTGTTTCTATTTCTATAATGAATCTTTTCTTCCAGCTCCTTTAAAGGCTATCTTTAATCATTGGTTTTAAGCAATTTGATTATGATGTGTCATGGTGTCATTTTCTTTATTTGTGTGTGTACGTATGTTTGGGCTACCATGAACTTCTTGTATCTTGAATTTATGTTTTTCATTAAGCCAGTGTTTTTTCACAGATTTTTTTTTCCATCACCTCACCCCACCCTGTCATTTTCTGACTGTATTTACATACATTTGGCTGAATTGAATTGTCCCACAGTTCACTGATATTCTGTTCGTTTTTTAAAATCTTTTTTCTTTCTGTATTTCCTTTTGAATAGTTTCTATTGTTATGTCTTGAAATTTACTGTGTTTTTCTTCTGCAAAATGCTGTTAACTCTACTCACTGTATTTTTCTGTTAGGCATTGCAGATTGTTATCTGTTTTAGACTTGAGATGTTTTAGTTTTACCTCTTTCATGTCTGCACTTTACATGTCCAATCTGTCCTTTAGCTTCTCGAACATATTGAATACAATTGTAAAAACTATTCTTTCACTCTTTATTGACTCCATCCCCTTTTTTCTGAATCATTTTTAATTGATTTTTTTTTCTCATTATGGCTTACATTTCCTTGCTTCTTTATATTAAGCTTCATAATTTCTATTAATAATTCATATTAAGCTTCATAATTTCTATTCTTTATATTAAGCTTCATAATTTCTATTACATGCATCATGAATTTTATCTTATTTGGGCCAGGATATTTTTTGATTCCTTTGTTCTACAAGGCATTTAAGTTAATTGGAAAGCGTTCACTCTTTGGGATCTCTTGTCTTAATGCTTTCCTAAGAAGAATGAGCATAGCCTTTTGTCAGGGTTAATGTTTTCCACTACTGAAGCATATTCTTCTGAGTATACTATCTGATATTCTGTGAAGTATGAGGTTTTCTTCTCTAGATATTGGAAACTGGCACTACTGCTGGTCCTTTATAAGTCCGGGACACTGTCGCCTTTAATGATTTAAGGTGGTTGGTTTCCTCACACACATGTACTGATCAGCCTTCAATTGAACACTTGTGAGATAAATGATCTGCAGTTCTCTCTCTTTGCTTTTCTTTCCTCTCCCATGCTTTTCTTTTCAAACTCTAGGTGTTTTGACTTCCCTGAGTTTTCGGATTCATTTTCTAAACTCAGGGAGACTGCCAGGCTCTCCCTGGGTCCTTGCTCTGCCCTAAGTTCCAGAAACGTGTAGGCTAGAGCAATCACAGAACTCACCTCATTTGTTTTCTGTCTCGCTCACATAACTGCCATTGTTGCTTGAGGGGTAATGTCGAGATCCATTGCTTTATATTTTTTGTTTCTTATTTTGTTGTTTTAGTCATGAGGGTAAATCTTGTTTCTTTTACTCCATCTTGGCCCAAAGCAGAAATCTCATTATAATTTATTTGTATATGTATGTTTCTCCCAGTACACTGTAATCTCATTTTATTCGTCTTTGTCTAATACAGAATCTCACCTAATATTGAACTTGATAAGCATTTGTGAAACCGGACCTCTTTTGTTCATCAAAAAGGAATAGTAAATACATTTCAAGTTATATGGCAACTTGAAAGGTAGTAGAGACTTCTGTTGGAAAGGAAGCTCAAGTTGTTTTGAATCTAATGGGAAAAGATCTATATTAGAATAGTAATGTCTAAAAGATATGGCTTATAAACCATTGCTTTAGAGACTAGCACTTATATTTGAAAATTTGTCAAAATAATAAATACTATAATGCCTTAGAATAGGTGATAAATACTACACAATAACAAAGAGTTGACCATTCTGGGTGAGTTGCTAGCAAAAGTTATGAACATTACATTAATAATTCAAAGATTAGTCACATTGGGTAACACAGTATTAACCTAAACCAAACACATAAACAGGAACACCTCTAACAATTGGCATTTTACTATTGTCAGAATTTAAAAAATTCTAAAATTTCAACCAAATTTAAAAAGCATTTTGAAGAATTTAGATAATTTATCACTCTTTTTTTTTAGGAAAAGTGTTAATCTGCTCATTCCCAAGAGTTCGTTTGTGGCCCCATTGACCATCTCCATTCTGCTGTGCTCAGGAAGAAGGGAGGAATCTCCTCATTATACAAAGTCTATGTGAATAACTTCTCTATATCTTTCTTTAAGTTTGATATAGAGAAATACATAAATAAGGAACAGCAAGTGGTTATATGTTAGACATTTTCCTGAAGAATGTGCCCTTTAGTTCTAATCTAATCTTTCCCCAAATATAGAACTACATTTAGGTATATGCAGGATAATAAAGACATAATTTTACTTTTAAAGAAGAGTTCAAATGTATTACTGTTTAAATAACTTGATGGAGACTTGCATAATATCTGCCCTCTTTTCATCTCTTCCCATAAATTTGCAACAGTCTACTCCTTACTATATGTATATCTAAGAAATATCCAGTCTTAGGAAAGATACTTAACATTTTTTTCTAAGATAACAGAGTAAGCTGTAGGGAAACCCCACAATCATAAGTAGGCAAAAGCCTGCAAATGTCTATTGACTTATGAAAGACAATGCCTTGGCAAGAAATGCCTTGTAATCATAGACCTTTAGCTGTTAGAGAAGATAGAGGAAACGAAGACATAATCAGTTTTAGGGTAGCCCCCTGAGCACACAAGCTTAATAAATATGAACCTTAGAAACAATGATCATTGCACAATTTGCCTGTGATCAGACTTGGGGGTGTATATGAATCCTAAACACTTGGTTTCTATGTGACAATAAAAACACAGAACTGCTCTGGAATCAATTAAACTAGAATTCACACTCTTTTGTGACAAGTAGTGTACTATTCAGTGCCAGTGGAGGCAGATGGAGCATAGTTTCTGCTCAAAAATATGCAATCTGTTAAAATCTTTTTATAGTATGAGAAAAAAAGCCTTTGCCTTGCTCTTAAAACTAATTTAAACCTTTTTAAAATGCATAAGGAAGGAAAAACAAAATAAGGGATATTTATTAATAAAGAAATTGGTGCAAATTGAATATAAGGAGAAGAAAGAAAAGGCAGCTAAAAGTGAATTTGAGTACACTAAGTTTATCCTATAAACTCCTGCTACAAAATTGCAAGAAGCAAGCCACAAATTGGACTGTGCTTATTCCAAAAGCCAAGACAAAGAGGGAAAACTGTCAGCTTTGTCGTTCACAATGCATATAAAATAAAAGAATTACTCAGAAGAACAACTACTTCCAGGGAGGACTTCCTGAAAGAGATTTTTCCTGGGAGTCCTCTTGAAAAAAACACAAGTTGGGAAATTCATGCTAGTCAGCAGGCTTATCCAATATCCCTTATGGGTGTTCCTGAATCTGCTCTCCTGTCAGGAATCAGGGAAGTGCAGTTTAAAAACCTCTGCATGCACCACCTGCCCTCAAGTGGTCCTGAGAGAACAATCTCTTACTTGGTTTTATGGGGGCAGTTAATCTCAAAGAAATGGCTGAGAGAAACTGCACCAGATTCATATTTTAAAGATAGAGTAAATGGTTCTTCAATAATTTATGTTTCTCACAAATATTGTGCCCAGTATATTATAGTCACATAACATTTTTTCAAAGAATAAACAAGTGCTCTGAACTACCTCTTCCTCTGCTGCTATCCCATTATAGCCATTATAAAAAGGGGCAATAAAATCAAATAAAATATAAAGTAAGAAATTAAACTATAAAATTAATCAAAGAGCATAATTATTACAAAGAAAATGCAGTAAAAGGTAAAAAGAAAGGTAAATAGTAAAGTAGAAGACAAAAAGTAAATTGAATAAAATAATATAGAATAAATATAACAAGATAAAGTAAAAAGAATACAAACTTTCTGAGGAGAAATTTAAAGAAGAGGTATAAAATGAAAGAAGTGAAAAATAAAAAAATAAAAAGTTTTTATTAGAAAGTAAAATAATATTTAACAAATGAACAACAAATAGCATTCTTCACAGCAATGAGATAAAATAACTTTACAATCTTTACAATCTTAAACTACAAAGTGAGACTTGTTCTTTAAAAATATGAAAGAATATAGGAAATAAAAAAGGAAAAGCAAGGGATAAGAGTTTCTGGAACGTGCTGATAATGAAGAGTCACAAGGCAGAACCATAAGTAACCTTTTTTTCTCTGGTCACTAAGTTAGTCTCCTGAGTGCCTTCTAGACTACACAGTCCTTTGAAAACAGGTAATGCTTCAATCAAAAAGCGAGGCACTTTCTTACTTCAGTCACTACCAAGTCATTTCTTGCCATTCTTCAATAAGCTCTGGTTAATAGTCAACTGTAATTTTTGCATTCTAAATTTTTTAGAAAAGGAAAAATGATAATTAGTACCTGTTATCTTGAAATATCTCTTCAATATAAGGATCAATTTTTTTTTCTATGTTTTGTCTTCACAACTCTGATATTCTTGAGTTGTTGACAAAGTCATCATTGAGTTTTTTGGAGCCACTCAGATAATAGTTGAATTTTTATCTGAATTTATTTTACAATCCGATGAATTTTTTTTATTTGTTACTTTTACTTTCAAATTTTTTACTCTTTTTGCTTTTATGTTTATTCTTTAATTTTTTGTGAAGAGGCATGATTAGATGAAACATTTAATCTGAAATGTTAAAACTATATAAAAGACCACAGAAATGTTCACTGATTTGGGACATATAGAAGTAGATATTCATTTTCTAATAGGAAATTTAAACAAGTTCTCTGGACTACTGAAACCATCCATTTACACTGGCACTAATATATACATAATTTTAAGAAAAACATTGATACATTTCATGAATAGTAGATGTGATGATTTCAGGTATTCTACTTGTTAATACTAACAAACAATTTTGTATGTATTAACTCTATTGTGATACAAATACATAATAAGGAAGTTAACTAAACTGTTTACATATGTATAAGAGTAAAGCCAAACTATCAAATAGGCTTTTTATAAAATTTGTGTTGCCATTAGAAGACATGCTGGGAATTTTATGACCTCTTCCTCAGGGACCATGTTTATCTTTGTTAGCCATCATACCTTTAACAATTATGCTTATTGAGTGATCTATGTGCATGTTCTTGCCCCTGTTCAAACAAACAGGCTAGAGCTTGTGGCAACATGATGACCTTACAAGTACAAAATACACACTCCTCAGGCATATTTGAGACATTAACTGTGATAAGAAGAAAACCCAGCCTTGTGTAATCTGTCAACAAACTAATAAATTACTTTGGTCAAGGGAGGAAGAACTTCCTCCCATGACCATCTGCACAGGGGAATAGGTTAGTAATTAGAATTCCAACAAAACTGAGGGTTTGGACAAGATAAGCAAAGGCTTAATATGGAAAGTTAAGGGCCAACCCTTTTAGGAAACTATTAGCACACACTTAACATTTTTTTTGGCATTCTATCTATAAATATTAAGAGATTAGCAAGAAATATGATCAGGCAACAGGAATGCCCACTTACAGCCCTACTCTGAATTCAAAGTGCAAAGTATAAAGTCACATTTCTACTGTCATTAAAGGGAGTTTTACTTTGAAAACAGAACCAGACTTGGGTACTTTCTTGATTATTGACTCAAACCCAAATTTACCTACCTGTCTTGCAAAAGATTAGCTATTTAATACCTTTAGTATATATTTTGGCTAAGGAACTGGAGTCAGGAGGCCTGGATTCATATCTCAGTTCTTACACTTAAGAGCTATTTGACTTTAGTAGTGCCTCTTTCATAAAGAGCATCCCACATACCCCACCACAGCAACCTGTTGGACAAGCTGACCAAAAAAGAAGGCAAACAGCCCTGGACTTGGTAGAGAATAAGATGAGACTTTCCACTTACCTGCTTCTTTGAAATTTTGCATTAGGCTTCTTCTAAAAGTCAACATTGAAGTTTAGACTATGAGCTGATAGAATAAGGACTGAGAATCCCAGAGATACCATTCTTTGTCATGTGATATGCCACAGTGCTATGTTCTTGGTTGACTTTTATGCTCCTTTATGTATGTAGGGTGCAAATGATACACCAAACTGCAGAGCCTTCTTAAATAAGACCAGAATCATTGACAATATCCTCTGACCTACCACAACAAATGCTGTAAAGTACATATATGTTTATACTGAATGACTTTTGGGAGTATGTCTAAAAACTTGGAACTGAACCTAAGTTTACTAATGAGCCATAATATGAGATTCATCAATTGTCAGCATAAAAAATATTTCTGGGTGATGGGGAGGCTAATCATTGCATAGAATTGCTTTTCATACACAAACATATATTTAATTTTATCCTTTGAGACATTTTTTATAATCAAAAATAAAAGATATAGCAAGAAAATAAAAATGATATGCTCTGTGAGTTATAAAGTAAACATATCCACGTTGTAAAAATTATAATGAGGAAAGATTGCATATATACATATCTAACTATGAGTGAATCCATCCCGTTCCATTAATTTTCCTTAGTGAATGAAGATTAAAATGAATATTCAAAATAATGAAGAAAAAGCTTTGGATAAAAATATCTGAAGACATCCTTCATTGCAGAAAATTGAAGATCTAGGATAAGGCAGACTTCAAGAAGAATAATGTTTATCATTTAATTTAGATAAAGAAAAATTCCATCTTTGCAAAAGTATTCATCTTTTATTACAAATTGCCAAGGTCAAATTCAGTTCAATGTGCCTTTGACATTTTAAGGCCAGTCATATTTTAAAATGTCTCTTTGAACAATAGATTTTCTTCCCTGATTTTGTATATCTTTTTAAGATTTGTCTTTCTTCAGGAAACTCTGCCAAATGTGTTGAGAATATGAACCTAAATTACAAGGCTTTCTATATGTATTTAGAAATACAATTTTTTTCTGATTTCCCTGCAACTTTAATTACACAGTATTTCCAATTCTTTTTCATGTCATTTACAAACTTATTCTCATTTTTGTTCCTGAGCCCAACACAAGCCAAGCATGAACTTTATCAACAACCTTGGTCTACCTGCCATTCTCGTCTTCCCCTCTCACCCAAAACCCATTCCTTATCCTTGCTCCAGCTTTCTATCTGTTGGTCTTATGATGACTGCTAGATTTGAATACTGTTTTCTGAGCCTCTCTCAATTTGTCACTTTTCTGATTCAGGTTTCTGCAGTGATCTACTGGACTCCAAAATTTCTCCTGCTAGTTTTCCTTCTCTCCCTGTCTATGGAGAACCTATAGGACAGAAATTCTGCTTTGGTGTTGGTGCAATCTAGTTTCCAGGTCTAGGCCTCTGGCATTGCTCCGGGAGTGGATCACTAAGCATCAACCAATGGCAAAGAGAATCTACTTTGTTCAGCATTGCTGGAAAGGGAATTTGTCCTACCTCAAAATTATTAGCCCAAATAACTCCTAAATATTTATCATTGTTAGGGGCTATAATAGTTTCCTCTACTCATTAATTGTGAATTATAGCACCTACATATTTTGGCATCAATCATGAGTGAACTTGCCATGTGATGCATTTCTAAGGCAACCAGTTTATTCAGGTAAGTTTTTCAGTGGATATATTACTTTAGATTTGTAACTATTCTATTCTATTCTATTCTATTCTATTCTATTCTATTCTATTCTATTCTATTCTATTCTGTTCCATTCTATTCTACATTCTCTATTACAAATGTACCGTTCATGTTATTCAATATACACATTCCTCTTTATTTTAAGCACTGTGCTAAACTTTTTGTATATGATTTTGGTATTATTCCTAATTCACAGTTGAGGTAACTGAAGCTCAATGGAGTTAAGCAAATTTCCTAAATTATCAAGATATTAGTGAACAGAATTTGACTGAAAGCCATATCTCTCCAACTCCAAAGTCTGTTCTCTCTCAACATACAGCATGCTACATGAAAATTCAACATATTGGGCTGGGCACGGTGGCTCATGCCTATAATCCTAGCACTTTGGGAGGCCGAGTCAGGTGGATCACCTGAGGTCAGGAGTTTGAGACCAGCCTGGCCATTGTGGCGAAACCCCGTCTCTACTAAAAATACAAAAATTAGCCAGACATGTTGGCATGCACCTGGAATCCCAGCTACTCGGGAGGCTGAGGCAGGAGAATCACTTGAACCCAGAGGGCAGAGGTTGCAGTGAGCTGAGATCACACCATTGCACACCAGCCTGGGCAACAAGAGCAAAACTCCATTTCAAAAAAAAAAAAAAAAAAAAAAATTCAACATACTATAACATGTACTATAGTTGAAGTTAGCTGCAAAGTGCAAGAGAAGGATTGAGGAGAGAGGGATTAAATTTCTTTTTTTTAAACAAATTTTTGCTAAGTACCATCTGAGTGCAAGTACTCAATTATGCTCAGGAAATAGACTGTTGACCAATAAAAAACAGTGCCTGCCTCCCTGGAAGAGCATATTTCCATCAGTCCCTCTCAAATATCCCTCAGTGTTTCCTCAGTTTCTCTTATCCCACAAATATTCTGGAAACTAATGCTCCTTTTTCTAAGGACACAATTGCTCCTTAACAGCATCTGTGCTTCTACCCATCCTTTCAGCAAATTTCTTTTATATCTTTCCAGGTTTGCAGTAAATGGACAAGGCAATAAAGCTGAAAATTTGTCACCTAAATTTATCACTTTTAGCCATCTTTTCCTCTAGTCTAAGGCAGGTCTAGTGTCTAAGATCTACATATTTAAAAGCTTTTTTGCTGCTGTTGTTTTTGTCTTTTGTTTTTTTCCTAAAACCATCTGTAGTGAGCCAATTGCTATTTCCTAAAAGCATTTAAACTCAGGAAAACTCAGGACTTGACAAAACCCCCAAATATCTTTTAAAAGATCCTTAACCCATTCCAAACCCTCAATGAGGAACATGCATTTTAAATCCCCAGGCCAACCCTGGATATCCTTGAATTTCCAAATAATAACTAAATTTAGTAGTGATCTAGGTATGTGGTCACATGCAAAATATTGGTTTGTGACGCTGTCATCCAATCTTTTATTGATTTATTATCCTGCTCATTGCTGGACCATTCTTGTTTTAGGGGCTCTGACTCAAAACCATAATTAAATCTGTATCATTCCTGTGTCTGACCTCAGAGAACTCTTCTTCTCGAACATTTAAAATTTGGGATCAAACCACAGGCAACTTGAATCCTATGTTTAATATTTCACTGTTTATTCTAACTCTCAGAAAGACAACACACAAATAATGAGGCTTTAGTATATGTTGCAAACCTTATTTGCATAAGAATAATTTAACAAAATAACACTTTGTTACACATGCAATACTTTAAATGGTATTTTTTTAAGATTATGAAACAACCACACTGAAATAAGCTAAGATACATGCTTCTACATTTTCTTGTAATTCATTTTTCTCCTTAACAGCTGAGGTCAAATTCCAAGCATTACTTTTATATATTTTTCTCTCTTAAATAGAGATTTAAATCACTGTTTGACTTTATTTGTTCTTCATTAAATGTTCTTCTTAACAAAAGCACCTTGCCTCACAAGCACACAAATTTAATCATTTTAACTTACAACATAAATTAATATCTAGGACATGTCAACGGAAAATCTTAGTTATTTCCGAAAGCTGCAGGTGCTATGAAATACAGCCAACTGGAATTCATCTTCCAGAGAACACTGAGTATTACAAAACCTTGCAAGGATTATTTCCAAAAAATGTTTAGAAACTAGAAGATGACAAAGTTTACCAAGTACTTTAAATATCATTTAAGTTGACCAAGTTTAAATATCGTGAACTTATTTTAAACCCTAAACAACATAAATTTTTCCAAAAACATTTGTACTCATCTATATTATTCCTGGTAATTATCCTGCCAGGAAGAAAATTTGGAATAAAAATATTTGAAATCTGGAATTAATCAGGCAGCTTACCCATCTAAATTCTGACCATCAAGATAAAGATTTTCAGGCAAAGCTATTCATTCTAATTGGTCAAATTCCAACCAGTTCAAACTATCAAATAAGATGTTATCTTTCTCTTATCCTTACAGAAAACATTAAGTGTATATATTTTATCTCAATTCCAATATTGTCTTCACATGTACTCAATGCCTAATTGAAGATAAATGTTAATAAAACTACGTGGAATGTTAAAAACCCCAATATGTGTTCTTCTTTGCCAATCATGAGAAGTTGCTACACTGTTTATAATTACTCTATGTTTGAAACACAAACATTTGGACATAGTTTCTTTGCCAAATAGGGCTTGCCTGTAAAGATTATATACTGGGATAACTTTATTTGGAAAAGATACAATGATAAGGGCCCGTACTATTTTAGTACTTACTAATCTGTTCTTGGTTTTTATTCAACTATGAAAAGTTTACCTAAAAGACAGGAAAAAGTAACAGATTTTTTAAATTATAGACTACAGATAAATCTAAATTTGAATTTAAAAGTTAATAATGTAACAATGGTAATAAATGTTTAAGGACATTTTAACTTAAAATCATTTAAGGGCAAACCAAACAGAATAATGAACTTATTCTATAGTGTATTAAATTATCTTTATATATAGTTCTAAATGTTTAATATATACTATACCAACAAATTTAAAATCATAGCTGATGAACAATCAGGAGACAGAAGTCACACTAGTTATTTTATTTATTTTTGCCTGTTTTAACTTTATTTGGAAATAATTTCAGACTTACACAAAGTTGCAAATATAGTATGAAGAGTTCCCCAAAACCCTTTTCTCAACTTGTTAACAAATGTTGACACATTGCATAACCATAGTATAATTATCAAAATTTAAAAATTAACATTGATATAATAATATTGATTCATCTGCATCTTATTCACCTTTATCAATTGTCTCACTAATTTATTTACACTGGCCTAATATCTAATCCGGCACTCATCATTGCATTAAGTTTACATTGCTCATTAGTCAGCTTGAGTATGTGTCATACATATTTGGCAAGAGGAACACAGAAATTTGTTGCACCCTTCTCAGTGCCTCATATCAGATATAGGATGACATGTCTCATTACTGGTGATATTACATTTGATAACTGTTAAAATGAGGTTTGCCAAGTTTCTGTCCCATAATATTAGTATTTTCACTTTTAATTAATAAGTATCTTATGGGCAGATACTTTGAAATATTGCAAATATCCTGTCTCTCATAACACCTTCCCCAACTAATTTTGGTGCACATTGATAATTCTTGACTACAATGATTACAGTGTGTGTCTGCAAACCAAACAAAAAAGGTGATTTTTTTTGAGATGGGGTCTTGCTCTGTTGCCCAGGCTGGAGTGCAGTGGCATGATCTTAGCTCACTGCAACCTCCACCTCCTGGGTTCAAGCAATTCTCTGCCTCAGCCTCCTGAGTAGCTGGGATTACAGGCACCTGCCCCAGCACGCCCAGCTAATTTTTGTATTTTTAGTAGAGACAGGGTTTCACCATCTTGGCCAGACTGGCCTTGAACTCTTGACCTTGTGATTCACCCGCCTCGGCCTCCCAAAGTGCTGGGATTACAGGCGTGAGCCACCACGCTCAGCCAAAAAGGTGATTTTAATTTCAGTTATTATTTTTGTATTTATATACTGAAATGCTACTATTGAAAATAGTTATTTTTTCCCTCTACTATATATTTATCTATTCATTATTTATACCCCCAGTGCAATCTAATGGATATTTACTTTGGTCTATGGGCTATAAAACATTACTATCAGCAAGGCACAGTGGCTCACAGGTAACATAGAAGAACTCTGTCTTTAAAAACAAAAATGAAAACATTACTAGCACCATTATTTTGTGGCTAAAAATGTTCCAGATCTGGCCACTGGTTGCTTTTTGAAGTTGATTCCCAAGCGCCTTTGACATGGCATCATCATTTTAAAGTACTTTCTTTGTTTCTGGAACTATATGATTCATGTTTCAGGCTCATTCTGTGCTTTCTCCTCTTACCTCAGACCTAGAATCATCTATTTCCATTTATTGGAAAATGGTATTTATAAATGAATATCTCAGCATTAGATTTGCACACTGTTTTTTAGGGACAATTCTTTTAAGAATAATCTAAGCCCGAAAATAAATATATGTAAGCACATACATGCATACACAGTTAGACCCATAGCCAACTGTATATATTTAAATTAAAAAAAAACAAAAAAGAAAAACCACCATGACTACATATTGGTCTTTTTGGTTCCAGTACAATTCCACAAGGGTCATCCTGGCTTTGCCTCCTTCCTTATTTTAATGCCTGCCCCATCCAGCAAGAAATCAGCTTTCATTATCCAGAATATATTTACCGGTTTGAATCAAGTATAGAAATCTGATGTCCTTTAACACTCCCTTTATCTCTTCCAATCATAATTGTCTTAAATATTTTTTATACATTTTAAATCATGTCAGTGGTATAATTTTTGTTTCAACCATGAAACATAATTTAATACAAGAGAATAAGGGAACGTATTTGCACATATTTTTGCTCTTTCCATAGTTTTCTTCCCCCTTGGTATTCAAAGATTCCATTTTTTACATTTTCTTTTGGTTGAAATAACTTCCTCTAGCTATTCTTTTTGGTCTGCTGGTTACACATGGTCAGTTTCTCTATATCTGAGACTGCCTTGATTTTTCCTTAGTTCCTGAATAATATTTTTCCTGAATGTAGGATTTGTGGTTAAATGCTCTTTTCTGTCAGCACTTGAAAAATGTTGAGCCACATGCTTTCTGGCTTCCAAGATTTTTGATGAGAAGTCCACTGTCATTTAAGTTGATTCCTTTTAGGTAAGGTATCTTTTCTCTCTCATGGTTTTTCAAGGTTTTTTTCGTTGTCTTTAGTTTTCAGAAGTATGACTATGATGTTCCTTGGTGTGGATTTCAATCTATTCTGTTTGGTATTCACTCAGCTTTTTGAAAATGTATGTTTATGTCTTTTGGCAAATTGGGAAAGTTTTCTGCCATTATTGTTTTGAGCAGTTTTTCAGTCATTCCCTGTTCCTCCTCTCCTTATGGAAATCTGACGACACAAATGTTAGAGCTTTTGTTATAATGCCACAGATCTCTGAGGGTCTGTTCAAGTTTTTTTTTCAGTCTACTTGTTTCCCTGTTTTTCAAATTAGGTTTCTATTATTCTATCTTCAAGTTCAATAATTATTTTTGTCCCATCCATTCTAATGTTGATCCCTTTTTTTATTATTTTATTTTTTATTTATAAAATTTTCATTTTATTTTTCTTTACATCTTTCATTTTTTGCTTTAGTATTATTTCATGTGTGTTTGTAATTGCTCATTAAAAATTTTTTGATGGTTGCTTTAATATCTTTTTCAGATAATTCCAAACCCTCTGTTACCTTGATGTTGTCATCTGTCACTTGTCTTTTCTTATTCTATTTGAGATCTTCCTGTTTCTTCATAAGAAGGGTAGTTTCTATTGAATCATATATTTTGATTAATATTGTATGGATTTCTGGATCTTATTTAACCTTCTATTTTAGCTGTCTTCTTTTGATACCACTCCAGCAGTAGAAAAAGGAATGCTGCCTCTTTACTAGGTTAAAAGTTTAGGTTCCCCAGTCTGACTTTAATGACACACAAGTTTGTGGGGAGCTCCTTGTTACTCATGGATGTGGTGACAATTCCGGCTCTCAACCAAGCAATCACTGATACCTCTCAGGCTTGCTGGAACAGAAACTCTTTGTTACTTCTTCCTGTGTGGCTTCCACTGACACCACAGAGAGGGTGGCCTCATTACTGCTGGGTGGTGGTGAAAGTCTTGATTCACCTCAAGACTTACTCTAACACTCCAGCAAGTAGAGGACAGGGCAGCTTATTATTGCCAGATAGGAAGGGCAGTCCACCCTTTCAGGAATATTTTAAAATTTATGTTATATAGGTTTGCCTATTTCTCATTTACTTTATCCTAAATTTTTACTCTTCTTTCTTGCCAATATAAGTGAAGTTTTCCTTACCATTATAACACCAAATTCATTATTTTTGTGTGTATGAAAGCTATTAATTGGCTCCTGAGTTTCTTTGACATGGCATCATCATTTGTAAGTACTTTCTTATTTTTTGGAACTATATGATTCCAAAAATTTAATTTAATAAACTAATTTTATATTCAACTATCTTATTGGAGACTATGAGCATCCTTGCCTTGTTTCTTATCTTAGTGGAAATAGGTCTTGTTTCCCCATTAAGTAATAAACTTTAGAACTAAATATAGGCATCATATCACACCAAGAAAAGTTTTCTATTATCTTGAGTCTTTTTAAAAAATCAGGAATGAGTGGAATTTGGGGAGACTTTTTTGGCATCTATGAAGTTTTTTTTGGTATGTTATTATTATGTGAGATATAATAGACTTACTTGAACCAACCTTGAATTCCTATAATATATTCAACTTGGTAATAGTGTATGATTCTCTTAATGTGACTTTGAATTCTGTTTGCTAATATAATATTTAGTATTTTGCATCAATATTAATAAGATATATTGATCTTCAATATTTCTTTCTTGTAATATCTTTGTCAGATTTGGGTGCCAATGATATATTTGGTCTACAAAAATAATTAGAGAAGTTTTCATTCATCTTCACATCTCTGGGAGAGTTTACAGCACACTGAACTAGCCAGAGACAAGTAAACTAGAGTCATTAAAATTACAACAATTAGGTTGACCTAAGTCCCAGTAGTGAAATTGGGCCAAGAAGAATATTATAGAAACCCGACCAGAATCAGCAGTATTCCAGGAAGACAGGAAAATCTCGAGCTTATCTGGCTAAAACATTGAAAAAAGCATTAAGTACTTGTTTGAAGTAAGGATTTCTTAATGATGTAGATTATCAATATTGTGGCAGCTCATATCTCCTTGGTTGATCATCCTATATTTATATTAACCAGTTTACACTGAAAAACATGATTTGATTAGATGAGACTCTGAAAAAGGTGAGAACAGCTTTTCCTTTTCTATCCGAGAACTTTTAGTATTTGCATACAAAGTTAGGGTCATATCTTCTGAACAGATAATAGGTAAAAACTCTCAGATTTCTGCTTTAATTTATAATATTGGACATAATAACAAAGGTATAAGCAAAGACTGCAACCAAACACGTAATGCCTTTCTTGATATCCATTCGCTTCATGGGTCACATCAAACACACTGACAGTGGGATTTACTAACTTTACTAAACATCATTTTCATCATGTATAAAATGGAAAAACTACCAATCTACTTTATTTATTTAGAGACCTAGTCATGCTCTGTCGCCCAGGTTGGAATGCAGTGGCATGATCTCGGCACACTGCAACCTCCGCATCCCGGTTCAAGTGATTCTCTCATCCCAGCCTCCTGAGTAGCTGGGATTACAGGCATGCGTCACCATGCCTGGTTAATTTTTTTTTTTTTTTTGTATTTTTAGTAGAGATGGGGCTTTGCCATGTTGGCCAGGCTGGTCTTGAACTCCTGGTCTCAAGTGATCCACCCAACTCAGCCTCCCAAAGTGCTGGGATTACAGTCATGAACCACTGCACCTGGCCCTATCTACTTTAAACATGAAACCTGAGATAATTTGTGTGAAAGCAGTTAAAAATATTTAGCTTATGGCAGGTTCTCACTATGCTATTGTCTAACATTCTTAAATAATCAAAGTCATTTAACATTCTTAAATAATCAGTCATCAGTTTTAGGTGAGGGTGCTGGAGGTGGGTAGTGATTACAATGGAAAAGCTCTGTATTAAGTGGTTTCCAGCCACTTGTCCCTTCTGAGATCTCTGAATGCTATAAGCCAAGTTAATATCTTCCCCTCCTCTAAGCTCGAAGCAGGAAATTGGAGTTTTCTTTGGCGAATCTGGCCTAGGAAAAGTGACTCACAAATACCAACATGTGTGGGGTTTGCAATAAGATATTTACATCCGCATTTGATTATTTTACTATGTAGACATGAAAACCACCTGTTGAAATGTTTTGCCCTACTCCAAACAAATGCCCCAATGTAACATTTTAGCACTTCATTCTTTTTTTTTTTTTTTTTGAGATGGAGTCTCGCTCTGTTGCCCAGGCCAGAAGTGCAGTGGCACTATCTCGGCTCACTGCAAGCTCTGCATCCCGGGTTCGCGCCATTCTGCCTCAGCCTCCCAAGTAGCTGGGACTGCAGGGGCCCACCACTGCGCCCGGCTAATTTTTTGTATTTTTAGTAGAGACGGGGTTTCACCATGTTAGCCAGGATGGTCTCGATCTCCTGACCTCGTGATCCGCTCGCCTCGGCCTCCCAAAGTGCTAGGATTACAGGCATGAGCCACCGCGCCTGGCCTAGCACTTCATTCTTAAAAGTGATTGGATGCACAAGGGTTGATAGACATGCACGAGCATGAAAGACATACCAATACCAACGAATAAAAAAAAGTAAAAATTGGAGAAAACGGAAGAAATTCTGGAAAGAAAAGAAAATTGTACACAATACCAGCTACTATTAAAATTATTGGGGAAATAAGGAAAATTTAAGTTGCATTGAAAAACTAGGATGTAATTTTAAAATCAGAGAACAACAAAAGCCTTATGATTTTCTATTGAAAAATAACTAAAATGGTTAGAAGTTGTCAAAGAATTATAGTAGAAACTAGGTATTATGATAAATATTAAAGAGGAAATAAAAATATTTAAAAATTACCAATACAAGGCATACAAAATCTTCAATATAGAGCATGCAAAATCTAACTACAAGAAGATTCAGAAATAGAAAAAGAAAAAAATAGAAAATTATTAAAGAAGTAATCAAGGAAAACTTCCAAAACTGAGAGCATAAACTTTCAAATAGAAAGGGCTCACTAAATGCTCAGAAAAGTAATAGAAGACAAAACCACACCAAGGCAAATTATAGAACCAGAAGTAGAAAGAACAGATCCCAAAGACTCCCTAACAGGAGAAAAACGTTTACATACAAAGGAGGAGATTGATTATGATGTTAGAGTTCTCAATAACAACACTAGATGGCAAGCAAAAAGGAAACAACATCATCAACATTCTGAGGAAAAGCTATCTCCAGTCTCAGCTTCAGCACTCCATCAAGCTATTAATTAATCATAAGTATAGATCAAGTTCAGACATGTCAGCTTAACAAAGATCATCTCACTGGCACTCTTTTAAAGGAGGCTGAAAGAAGACGTACTCCCAAGAGAAGCATACCAAGGAAGAAGCCACGGTTTTCAGGAAATAGAAGATCCAATATAACAGAGCGACAATGATTTATGGTAAATGAAAGCTTCAAGATGAAGCTGTGCAGCAATGCTCAGAGAAAAATCAGTTTAGGTGAGATTAGACAGGAGAACCCACAAAAAATTTCTCAAAAAAAAATGCACTAAATAAATTGCCCATTATAGAATGGCAGTGAGGAGTTTGTTGATAAATTAGCACTAGGAACAGGGAAAATCAAGCAGAATAAAAACAATTGTTAACTTTAGAGGAAACAAAAGAGTGATGTAAAAGCCAGAGAATCATGTTGAAAGACTCAAATTTAAATAACATAGCTATAGTTTTTAAAATATAAAGATTAAATATTGATCAAACTAAAGTTGTTACATAAGAATATTGAGGCTGCTTTGTCTATGAAGTAGCCATTCTTTTATTCCTTTACTTTCTTAATAAACTGGCTTTCAGAAAAAAAAAAAGAAAAAGAATATTGACAGAATTTGTATTAGGTTATTTACCAGGGGAGAAATAAGGTAAAAGTGAACTAAATGTGTATTTTCTATAATAAGAATTCATTAGCTATTGTGTAAAATGAAAACTCAAAATATAGTCATTTTAACATACTATTTAGATATATAGAGGTGAATCCTAGACTTAACAGCTAAATTCACAGATAACAGATTTTAGAGTGGCCAAAATCAGGGCATGCAGGAGCTGGACAAAGAACTGCTAGAGTTTAAGATTTATCGAATTATTTAAACATTGAAACTGGGCAAACATTAATTCACTAAGAATAAAATTTCAATTTAAAAATATCGTACAAGAGGAAAATACACATAATTTTGCAGAAGATGAGAACATAAAGAAAACTGTTTAGATACAAAAGGGCAAAAGACTAATAAGCATCTGAAAAATTATAAACTCTGTTAATGATTAATATATGCGTATTAATACAACAAAAATTGTTTGTGTTTGTTGACCTGATACAAATTTCTTTCTTCAAGTTTTAAAATTATTTACTCATGTTTCTGCTGCTAGTCTAATTTTTGCAATCAAGGAGCTGCCTCTTCATCAAACCCATGGTCTAGTTACTATGGCATTTCCCATATGTTTGAATAGCCATTGTAGAGTTTTGACATCTAGCTTTACTTGTGCCCTTTGGAGATTTGCAACCTGAAACGTAAGTTTACATCTCGTGGTGTAGTTGTGAAGAAGTGAGATGAGATGAATGATATGAAGACATATGTGCATGTCTTGTTTGTAGAGCTCTAAATGCATAATTTTGATTTTAGTGGTTGCTGAGTAGAATGACAAGAGAACTGAATCAGTGAATAAAGTTCTCTTCTTTCTTTTTTAAAAAGACTAAATTTTCTATACGGAGACACTCATGAATTCATTTACATATAATTAAATATGCTTTTTATAAAAATAATAAACTGTACATATGAAACAAATGCTTAATTACACTCTATCTACATACTTGTTTTTATCCGATGACTACTCTACCCCACTCTCCTCTGCTTACTTCCTATTTGGTTCTTGTTCTCTCTCCCATCCTCTTCCACTAATATCCATCACCCAGCACCAAAACAGAAAATCTATTTAGTAGATATTATTCTCTGTTTTCCTCTAGGCATATATAATAATAGATAAGCATATATATATATATATATATATATATATACACACACACATACACTATGTATATAATATACATATTAAAAATGTGTGTGTATGTATATATATATATATATGCACACATCTCCTTATCCATATATATATACATACACATATATTGGGAAGTTTTATTGATTTACAAAAGCAATAATTACTATATAATTTTTCTCTATTTTATTTTCTCACTTATTATAAACTCATGGAAATACCCTAATATAGTGACAGCATAATAATTCATGATACAATAGGACTATTTTTACACAGCCATTTTCTATTGATGACCATTCATTTATTTGCTGTTTTGTCTCTATGAATGAGACTTTGTAAAACAATAAGCTTTTATAACAAATATTATTAATCTCTTAATTTAATTAAATCAGCGAAATTAAATTAGATTCTTGGTTTAATTGTAACAAATTATAATCACTTTATTATATATCACTGGCTAAGGTATTTTTTTCTCCGTTAGCTTATAAAAATAGAGATTCCTTCCTCTGTGGTTAGAGAAGATGCTCTTCTCTAGTTCTGTAGCTATAGAATAAGGATTTCAAAAAGTTTGACATATAACCTGTACAGCAAATATGGTTAACAATGCTCCTGATAAAACTAATGTTACTCCTAGCTTCCCCTTCTCTCCTCCTGTCCTCTCCCTTCCTCTCCTCCTTTCTCTTTTCCTGTCTTCTCCTCTCCTTTATTTCCCTCTATTCTCCTTTATTTTCTCCTTTTTCGCTTTTCCTTCTCTGGATATTGTTTCAGATACATTATCTTCATACTCTTCACACAATCTTCACCTAAGCTTGCCCCTTCAGCTAAAATAAAAGATAATTTTCAACTTCCTCCTTAAAAAGTAAGTTTCAGAGATTAAAATTTGTTTCAAACAGGTTCCACATGACACATACTGAACTCATTCCCAGATGTATAAATGGCTGAACAACTACACCTGAATAAAGACTTACATGAGGGCTAAATCCTTCTCAAATTAAATGTGCATTACATGTACCTTCTTTTGGCAGACAAAAACCCATCCTTTATTTGCTGATTCAAAATGAGGCTGTGGAATGCTGAAGTTGAAAGAAGCTAGAAGTTGTCTTTTAGAGTTGTATTAATAATAGCTAGTTAGTCCACACTACAGAAGGCTCCCATAGTGGTGGTAGGTGTGAATGCAGAAAAGCTATGGCAAGAGAAATAATGGAGATGGAAAAAAAGGCTGGCTTGAGGGGAGTAGGGAGAAAAAACAGTATGAGAAGAGAAAGGTGGAAAAGGAAGTCTAGAATGTAATAAACTCAAGGAAACACAGATCAAAAAGGTAGAGTTAAAATTTAATCAGAAAAATTAAAGGAAGAAGAACAGATTGTGGATAGTGATCTAGGTTCAACTGAGGAAACTCTTGCCAGAGTCTATGAGCCAGAGTAGTTGGAGCAGCCTTGTTTTCCAAGGCGGGAAATAATCAAGTGCAGAGTTTTAACTTTTATTTTGGAGCTGTGCCTGAAACCCAGACTGAAAAAGTTTGCTTACTTACATGATCAGAAGCTGAAAACAATGTAATTTAATTTAGGCAGCCCATGTGTGAATCTAGTTAAAAACCAATACATTTGGATTAATTATGTATTTTCCAGGTCTGTATCAAATGCAGTCCATTCAGAAAGCAGAGATAACATCTTCGTACTGCATACATCAAGGGAACAAGAAAATCTATTTTGTATCCTTGGCATTTGATAGAAAATGACTTGAATGATTCCTTTTAGGATGCTGTTTTGTTGAGAGTTACAATGTAATTGAAAAAGAAGCCTCCTACTTTGTTTCTTTCATGAGGCAGCATGGATGTGAGCAGTGGCCCAGGCAAGAATGTTTCCGCTGGACACTAGCTTTTGCTTTTTTTACAAATGCTGATTTTTATTACTTTCTAAAAATGAGCTATGCCATGTAAAAAGGCAAGTTTAAAGCAAAAATTGGAATTTTAAAGTTTCTCATTGGAGACATTGGTCAATAGCTGACTAAGAATGGCAATTTATGGCCCGAGGTGTATTTAACAAAACTGTTTTCTGTGTGGGTAACTACTGATGCAGGCATTTGGCTAATAATGGGCACTTGAAGGATCTGTGCTTGAGTCAATACGATTTCTTAATGTGTTCTCTTAATGGACCATATACTTTCTATTTTGAAGGTTATCAAAGCTGCATTATTTATTTAGTTACATATTGGATTTAGAAAGTAGGCTCTCAAAGCCTATGCTGTGCATGGCGTTTATTGAGTACCTAGTCTTCTGAACTCTTAAATATAATGTGCTCACAGCTTGGTCCTTCCTTTCTAATAGCATGATTATATACTGTTTTTAATATACTTATTATTTTTCTATTTGATAATATAATTCTTTAATAGCCATATGGGAATCTCCATGAAGCTAGTTAAACATGGAAAAACACTTAAAGAGAGCAATGTGGGTGAGCTTTTTCTCCCTCGAGCCACAAGAGGTTGTAAACTTCTTTTCTTTCTGTTAAAACTCATTTCCCTTCCTGGTTCCCACTTTGTCTAACATTTTATTGTAATGTTCCTGGAATCTATTTTGTAGATTTTTGAGGGACTATAACTGTGCATTGCAGTTTCCATTAATATTGTTTTCTGGTAATGGACTCTGTGCCTTCAAAAGAACAATAATACTTAATCTTTTGTATTATAATTATGGATCCTTCTGTATGTAGTAGATGAACACAGAAGTAAAAGGAAATAAAAGATCAAAACTTCAGTCTTAGGACTAAATAATGTTTAGATTTTTTTGTTTTGCAGAACTGTCCTTTGAGCCAGAAACTGTCAGAAGAATAGATTTTTCAGCTTTCTTCTAGGATATTATTTCTGGGAAACTTCTCCAACAGCTTCCATCTTCCTCCCAATTCCTGCCATTGACCATCTGAATCCCACAGACTTTCTGCCTTTTTAGGGTTTTTTGGTTCTTTATATTTCCTCTCTTTCCCCTGCCTTCTGCCTTCCTGTCATCAATCAAACTATTAGCAAATACTTTGTCCACTTTGCAAAGCTGCAAACAGAACACAAGACAGTAAAAATTCAATAAGTGCTATAAAGGGTAATAGAGTCTAATTAGGGAGATAAAAACATCACAAATGAATCCATTAAGTAGAACTAATTACCACCATTACCTATAATAACAGCTAACATTCAGAACCATTGCTTTATACTAAGGGCTTTATACACATCATCTCATTCAATGACTATGAGCCTGGGAAAGCTCTTCATACTTTCTGAATTGAGAGTTCTTCCCTTACACAAGTCAGGGATCTTACTGCCTAATAACACAGCACATATCTTAAGGGCAGGGTAGTTTTGTGAAGGGAGCTATTACTGTTGGATGCAATAACAAAGGAAGGCTACATGGGAGAGACAAAATAAATATTTATTGAAAGAATTCATAAACATTGCCTCATAAGTATATGTGAAAGTAATACAAAATGGATAAAAATGCATTTGCGTGTATCTATGCGTGTTTTTTAAGGACAAAGCCATGAGAAGATATATCTATCGAAGAGGTGTTTCTGCCATAACCTACATCATCAAGCTCTTTGGATTGTGGGACTACATTGTATAAAAGGGGCAGAAGACTCAGGAAAATTATGGGACCACACAAATCAAACAAAAAGATGCATTGTTTCTCTCTTTTTCCTTTCTTTTTTTTTTTTTTTTTTTGTTTTGTTTTGAGACTGGATCTTGCTCTCTTGCCCAGGCTGGAGTGCAGTGACACAATCATAGCTCACTGCAGCCTCTAACTACTGGGAACAAGCCATCCTCCTACCTCTGCCGCCCAAAGTGCTGGGATTACAGGTGTGAGCCACTGCACCCGGTGCAGTATTTCTTCAAGGAAGATGGTGGCGCCACATAAAACCATTTGATCCAATGACAAAATGAAATTCAACAAAGGATATTTTAAAAAGTCCCAAACACACATGAAAATCTGGGAGACAGTGGACTTCATGTCTAAAACACCAAAAGCAATGGCAACAAAAGCCAAAATTGACAAATGGGATCTAATTAAACTAAAGAGCTTCTGCACAGCAAAAGCTGTGAACATTGGAGTGAACAGGCAACCTACAGAATGGGAGAAAACTTTTGCAATCTACTCATCTGACAAAGGGCTAATATCCAGAATCTACAATGAACTCAAACAAATTTACAAGAAAAAACAAACAACCCCATCAAAAAGTGGGCGAAGGATATGAACAGACACTTCTCAAAAGAAGACATTTATGCAGCCAAAAGACACATGAAAAAATGCTCATCATCACCGGCCATTAGAGAAATGCAAATCAAAGCCACAATGAGATACCATCTCACACCAGTTAGAATGGCGATCATTAAAAAGTCAGGAAACAACAGGTGCTGGAGAGGATGTGGAGAAATAGGAACATTTTACATTGTTGGTGGGACTGTAAACTAGTTCAACCATTGTGGAAGTCAGTGTGGCGATTCCTTGGGGATCTAGAACTAGAAATACCATTTGACCCAGCAATCCCATTACTTGGTATATACCCAAAGGATTATAAATCATGCTGCTATAAAGACACATGCACACGTATGTTTATTGCGGCACTATTCACAATAGCAAAGACTTGGAACCAACCCAAATGTCCAACAATGATAGACTGGATTAAGAAAATGTGGCACATATACACCATGGAATACTATGCAGCCATAAAAAAGGATGAGTTTATGTCCTTTGTAGGGACATGGATGAAGCTGGAAACCACCATTCTCAGCAAACTATCACAAGGACAAAAAAACCAAACACCACATGTTCTCACTCATAGGTGGGAATTGAACAATGAGAACACATGGACACAGGAAGGGGAACATCACACACTGGGGAGGGAGGAGGGATAGCATTTGGAGATATACCTAATGTTAAATGACGAGTTACTGGGTGCAGCACACCAACATGGCACATGTGTACATATGTAACTAACCTGCATGTTGTGCACATGTACCCTAAAACTTAAAGTATTAAAAAAAAAAAAAGAAATATAATCAGAAACAGAAGCTTCTGGACAGAGGTACATAAAAATAAATGCTAGGATTGCCCATAACAGAAGGAGTGTGATCTTGGAAAGCGTTAGGAAAATGAAGTTTTTTTTTTTTTTTGAGACGGAGTCTCGCTCTGTCCCCCAAGCTGGATGGAGTGCCATGGCGTGATCTCTGCTCACTGCAAGCTCCGCCTCCCGGGTTCACGCCATTCTCCTGCCTCAGCCTCCCAAGTAGCTCGGACTACAGGTGCCCGCCACCACGCCCGGCTAATTTTTTTGTATGTTCACTAGAGATGGAGTTTCACTTTGTGTTAGCCAGGATGGTCTCGACCTTCTGACCTCGTGATCTGCCCGCCTCAGCCTCTCAAAGTGCTGGGATTACAGGCGTGAGCCACCGCGCCCGGCCAAGATGACGCTTTTGAGCAGCATTTTAGGAAGAGATGAAAAAAAAAATGCTCAGTGGCAAGGGTAGAGTGGGCAGAGGCACAGATTTTGCTTAATGTAGATGGTCCAAGTCACCAGGCACCACCGTTGGAAATAAGAAATTAATAAATTCAGTTCATTTTGCTGCCTGCCAGTGCGCATGAAAATGTTACCTAAAGGAAATACTAGTGTCAGGTGACTTTTTAACATTTATTGAAAAAAACTTTTTTTTTTACTAAATGTTTGGTTAGGAATATTCAAGTTAAAGAATGTCTAAATTTCAGTTGCATTTCCTTTGAACATTTCTGTGTTTTGTTTATATTTGGTGTGCTTTCTCTTTTACATTGCCATGCCATTTTATTTACCAGTTTCAGAAGTTCACAGTCATCTTGCCTTTAGCCCTCCAGACACACACGCTTTCATGTTAAAGCCCTCTATTTAGAGTTCCTCTTGTCCTTCCTGGAGCACTCTTTCCTGCTGTTTCATAAGACAGCTGTTCTTCGCTGGTGGTCTCAGCAGCCACTTCTGATCCTTCCGCTCAGAGCCAAAGGAAAAGCAAGGCAAGGGCTTTTATTTTAACTTTTATTTTATTTTGAATTATCTGGTAGACTTTGAGTATTTTTAAAATTAGAATTCAAGAGAAATATGTGGTAGAAAATCCTCAAAAAAGACACCAAAACCTTGAAATACATATTTCTGTCAAAAAGGCACATTTGAGAAAACACATAACTGATCTGTATTAAGTGCCCTATTCAACTATGCTCTTATTCTGAAGTATTTACAACTAATAACCAGATAATCGTCTAATAGTGTAAAATTATTCTTTGAACCATACATGAATTTTAATTAAACTCAGGGTTTTTTGGTATAATACCACAATATCTTATGATAATGCTACTATTTTTATTAGTGTTCTGATGATCATTCTTCTTATTGATTAATCTGAAAAGGCCAGAATGCTTTTTATGCACTAGCTTATATTACTTATCTTTCACAAAATTAAAAGAAGCTCTATTTTTCCACAATTATGGATGGATGTATTTCAACAAGAAAAGATCAAACAAGTATCTGTACTCTTTATTAAAGCTAAGATAAGAATACAGGTGTTCTGAAGCAGTAGAAGAACTACAGCTGCCATTCACATGTTTCAAGTGTTTCTTACTTTCCCTTTTGGAAGTCAGACATTTCTACCTCTTCCTTTCCTGTAATCATTAAATAATAAATGCAATGGAGCCACATATATAAATGAAAGTATCAGAAGAGAAAAATATAACTTTATGACAGTAAACAAAATAATATTATTCATAAATAGAAACCAAAAAGGAAAACAAATAACAAAAATATCCAAACAAAATAGTCAAAATTTTATACATACTAAAGATTAGGTAAAATGTTATTTTTTCCTCTGAGTATATAGTTCCAACTTTTGACATAATAATAATTTTTTTTTTCTTTTTTGAGACAGATTTTCGCTCTGTCACCCAGGCTGGAGTGCAATGGCATGATCTCGGCTCACCGCAACCTACGCCTCCTGGGTTCAAGCAATTCTCCTGCCTCAGTGCCCTGAGTAGCTGGGATTACAGGCGCCCACCACCACACCCAGCTAATTTTTGTATTTTTAGTAGAGATGGGGTTTCTCACTGTTGGCCAGGCTTGTCTCAAACTCCTGACCTCAGGTGATCTGCCCGCCTTGGCCTTGCAAAGTGTTGGGATTACAGGCATGAGACATTGCGCCCAGCCTAATAATAGTATTTTAAAATAAAGTAATAGTAATAATAAATGGTAGATTTAAAAAATAAATCCTGTTTGGAAAAAATTAAAGTGGGATAACATATATTAAAAATCAAACAAAAATTCTAATTACCTACCAAATACAGCTTTTAGTTCAATGGTGGCAAAATAAAAACAATTTCAGCTGAGTGTGGTAAATCCTCCAGTAGGAGTATATGACACTGTCTTGTGACAGAGGAAGAAGGAATCATTTATTCCAGGGTGTCAAAGGAGAAGTCTCAAAGGGCATGACGCTGATCTGGCTTATATAAGAATAATGAGTGGAATTCATTGTTTAAAGAAAGAGGAACATGGGCTGGGCACAGTGGCTCATGCATGTAATCCCAGCACTTTGAGAGGGTGAGGGAAGAGAATCACTTGAGCCCAGGAGTTTGAGACCAGCCTGGGCAACATAGAAACATAACAAAAATAAAAATTAGCCAGTTGTGGTAACGTATGCCTGTAGTCCCAGCTACTGGGAGGGAAGGTGGGAGGATCCCTTGAGCCTAGGGGGTCAAGGCCGCAGTGAGCCATGATGGTGCCACTGCACTCCAGCTTGGAAGACCCCTGTCTCTAAAAATAACTAACTAACTATATGCTAGGCAGAGAAAACAATCCAAAAGCATGAAGTCTTAGAAGCTACCGGCACTTCCCAAGAAGGGCAAGCAGTTTCTTATTGTAGGAGTGTGGGAAGGTGATGGAAGAAAAGGGAAGGAGAAGGACGGGAATGGAAGGGACAAAGTGGAAAGCAGATTTAAGAGGCGAAGAACAACGATTGAGAAAACAAGTTCAAAATAACTATTATTATAATAGTTCAGTACAAAGGATAATGAAGGCCTGAACCAAAGCATGAAGAAGAAAATAACAGATAATTTTCAAGAGCTGTTTAGGGGGTAGAATTCATAGGAACATGTAATTGAGTAGATGTGAAGAATTGAAGAATGAAATCTCTCTGGCATACACAAGAAAATCAATAGTAATTGTTGAAGAATATCAATTTTTAGAAGCAGGTAAATCTAGTCTAAACAATGCCCGGGTAGATATACTTGAAAGAAGAATGTTTAAGGCCTGCAAGTTTCTGCGGTTCACACCTGTAATCCCAGCGCTGTGGAAGGAGCAGGTGAGAGGATCTCTAGAGTCCAGTGATTCAACGTTATAGTTAGCTATGATCACACCACTGCCTTGCAGCATGAGCAACAGAGCAAGACTGTGTCTCTTTAAAAAAGAAAGAAAGAAAGAACATTTATGAAGGCAGTTTTGGACATACTGAGTTTAAGCTCTGTAGAATAGCTATACTATGTTACTATGCCCATACATGTCTTATATACATAAAGTGGAGGAAAATAACAGAAAGACCCTAGTAGCCAAAAAAGGCTCTATAATAGAGGTAGAACTATAAAGCATTTATTCTGTTGCATTTATTTTCATTTTTGTGATATTATAAATCACAAACAAATATTTGTCATCTCTTGCTATTTCTTTTGTAGTAAATTTATTAGTTGGTATAATATAATTCATTAAGCATTATGTTTACAGCTATATTTTGCTTTTGAAAAACCAATTCAAATTCAAAATAATAAAAACACATTTTTAATATTTAATTATGAATTATATAAGGAACTTCTTTTAAATGAACAAGAAGATTTTACATATTTTATCTCCTGAAATCATCAGAAACCTGTGAAATATGACACAATAGCAACATTATTGATAATAAACAAATCGTATTTGATGTATGCCAGCACTTGACTTACATTATGAGACTGACACACTGCCTACTGCTCTAAGGAGGCAACTAGACTTACATTAAATAATATAATTTCACAAGTCTATCAGGTAGTTGCTAATATTTGCCCACTTTACAGATAAACAAAATGTGACACAGTTTAAGAAATTGGCCTTCAGTCACATAGTTCAAGTTGTAGACAGGTTTTGATCCTGGCTGTCTAGGTCCTTAGTCACTTTGCATACCATCTTGACTCTAAACAAAAGAATATTTATCCCTACCTATGGACATAGAAACTCAGGTCTAAATATTTTTTCAGTTGTGTTTCTATAAATTTCAAGTGAAACATTCAAATTTGGCATAATATTTGTTCAAAGAAAAGGTATTTAAAAATAGATACCAATGAGATTATTGGGATAGAGGCAATTATGATTTACCGTTTTCATCATACAGTTTTACTCCTACAACTTCTAAACATGATAAATTTACTCTTCTTTTAGTAACAAATGCACCTTTTGTTTTTTAATGTGAATTTTCATGTATGAGTGAAAATGTGTGATTATTTTCTTCCTAAAACATTTAACACAAATAATATTTTAGTCCTTCTTGTAGAATCATATGATGGATGCTTTCCTCCATTAATTTTAGAAATTTAAATTTTAGTAACAGAAATTTAAAACACGATGCAATAATTTTATTTTTTCTAACGTGTTTAAAATGTCTATGTTGTAAATCTAAAAAACTGCTTGAAGAAACCTATCTTGAAGAAAGAAATAACCAATTAGAAGATTTGGAAATTACATATAGGTATCTTGATGAGTGTTTATTTTTAGGTAGATAAAGAATTCATCTTTCAAATTTTAGCATAATTTATACCCACAAATCTGAATGAATACAATGGGTTATCTAATTAGAAATCAGATATTTTACTCATTAATGTCATTAATTATCAGATTTGTGTAAAATGTAAGCTACTTTTAGTTTTTAAAGAAGAAAAAATAGATCCATAGTATTATAAAAAACAAACTAAGTAAATTTTTATTACATCAGGAACATTTATTCTGAGTGTTCAAACAAATCAAGTAAATATATTTTCATCACAATCACTCATTCACAAACATGCACCTGTATTGTAAATACTAGACTTGTAGAAAAACTTCTGTTTAATCTTGGGTGGTCTCTTTGCTCAGGTTTGATTAAATATGTCTTTTCACAACAGGTGACTTTTTAATTGTTTTCTTATGGCAACCCATTTATTCCTTAGGCTTTGTTTGGCTTGCATTAGTTTTCAGAGTTAATGGCCATGTGTGAGAACATGCTGAGTACAGGTGGCCAATGGTTATGCTGAGAATGTGGGTGTTACAGCAAAGGCAGTGGGCAAGTGATTTAACTTGACCAATTAATAAAGTGTTTGAACCCTCAAGGTCTTTCAAACAGAAAGCAAGCTCAGAATAGGCATTTGGTAATGCAAGTATGAAATGAAGAATAAAACAGCTTGTTCTTTGCATGTATTGGGTTTTCCTTCTTTAGTGGGTTGAGCCTTTTTCCTTACACAGCTTAAGGGCTCAACTCAACTTTTTCAGAGTGGCTTCTTTTCTGTGTGGGCAGTTCCATTAGTATACTCGGTATTTTCCTCACTCTGACTTTTGCATTCCTATTTTGGTCCTTCTAGAAGCCTATCAGGCTAGCAATTTGAGCTCTGGACCTGCTTTGTTTATTTCTTCCTGGCCAACAGATATGGGAAATTCTATAATAAGGAGCATTATGATCCCTAGCACCCAAAAATGAATGCTAATTTTATATATGCTTAAGATAAATTAAACAATAGAAGCTGGATTAGGAGTAAAAATTTATGCCCAGGCAATCCTGACTGAGGAGAACCAAAAGGAAAAATGAGATCTTTGGATGACCTAGGCTACCAAAAACTAGCACCAAACGTAGAAAGAGCTTTCCCACTGGGCTTAATTTTTTTCTTTTTCTTTTTTTTTTCTGACAAAAGGAACATTTGTTTGCAATTAGCTTAGGTAAAGAAATAGCATCTGAACTCTTATTTTCCAATTGGAATGACCCCATGACCTGCTATGAAGACACTTGGAATATTTATTCAGTCTTGGTTAAGGATGTATGGGGTTGGGGTCAATTTTAACAAATGTGAATGCATTTGCCAAGTGTTTTTCAGTTTCAAAATTATCCAAGCACCAAACGATGAAATAGTCCTTAAAATTATTTAAAAGTATTTTTAGTAATATGTACTGAATTCAATTACAGTACAATTGCATGCTGAAAAAATCCCTTGATGTGTGATAAATTGACAAATATCAGTGAAGAAAGCAAGTTTCCACAAATGTCAATATAGTAATCTGCCAAAAAACAGGAGGAGGAGAATTGAAAACTGTGTCTACAAATAGGTGAAGTTCGTTTTAAACCAACAAAGAAATAATAAACAAGAATCATGTAAAATACAGAGAAATCCATGTAAACCGTACTGCATCCAGTTTCTTTCAGTACATCAAAAATTGTCTGACACTAAAAAAGGAAGAGTTCAAATCTTACTTTCTTTCTTTTACAAACAGCCAACTACCTTTGAAATGATTTCTAAATGTTGGATTTTTCAGATGTGGCCATTCAGATTCTCTATATTGTTGTGGCCTAACTTTAAAATTTTGAATACAAATACTATATGCATTTTCCTTCTAGTATATTCTTTAATTCTGACAACATAACAATTATCTTAATAGTTTATTTCTATAAAACTGAACTAATACAATTTAATGGGAAAAAGAAATCCTCGATACTAAAATAATTTAGGAAAGAACCAACCTGCTTGCCACCTTCCACTACTCCAACTTGTCTTAATTCAGTGTTATTTGCAGTATATACTGTGTTCCTCATCTTGGAAACAAGGGAGTAAATAATACATTGGGAAAGGGGAAAGGTGGTTCTTCTCAGTTTCCTACATGAAGATTTCTATAAAGATATTAGAACATTGTGGCATTGGGACAGGAGTTAAGATCTCTGCTTTAAGCTTGGAAGTGCTATTAATGTGACTTCATAAGACCAACGTTTTTTAAAAATGTTTTTCTCCTTCCTTGTCCATAAAAGCTATCTTTACCTCTTAGTGAACTTGAGTATTCACTGCAGTAAGTTGGTGGTCAAAAAGTCCTTGTATATGTGAAGTTTTGGAAAACAAATGGTAGAAATTCAGGTTTCTCCTAGCAATTAAGGTGGGATGAAGTTCATCCACTCACATGGGTGGCAGGGAAAATTTACTGGCTGAATTGAACACGCAAGACCAATTTCTTTTAAATATACTCTGCCAACTCCTTCCTAGATCTTCCTTCTTCAATCCTATAAATTACTTGTTATATATAAGCCTGATACAAACTCATCACCTCTGCCCAGTCAAGTAAGAAAAGCCCCAAAACATTATTCTGCTTTTGTGGGTGTGAGTCTTATTTTTCTTCCGTAAACATTATGATTCCATAAACATTATGAATTGACAAGGCAATTGCCACCAAAAACCGAAGGTATTTTAATGGAGATTGTATTAATTTTATAGTTCAAGTTGAGAAGATTAATATCATTAGAACATTGCATTTTCATAGATAATAATACAATGTATTTCTCCATCAATTAGGTCTTTTATCATCAATGTTAAGAAAATTTTAACTCAATTGATTTTCTATATTGATTTGTGTCCAGTAATTTTGGTTGTTTCTTTCTTTCTTTCTTTCTTTCTTTCTTTTTTTTTTTGAGATGGGGTTTTGCTCTTGTCACCCAGGCTGTAGTGCAAAGACACGATCTCAGCTCACTGTAACCTCCGCCTCCTAGGTTCAATCGATTCTCCTGCCTCAGCCTTCCGAGTAGCTTGGATTACAGGAACATGCCACTATGCTCAACTAATTTTTCTTTTTTTAGTAGAGACAGACTTTTACCATGTTGACCAGGCTGGCCTCAAACTCTTGAACTCAAGTGATCCACCCGCCTTAGCCTCCCAAAGTGCTGGGATTACAGGCGTAAGCCACCATGCCCAGCAATACTTTGGTTGTTTCTTGCTGCATAACAAACTATCCTAAAACTTCATAGCTTAAAACAATAATTAGTTTGTTATATTTCACAATTTTGTTGGTCAGACTGGCTTATAAATTTCCTTCCTTTATTATGTTAGTCTGTTTTGGTATCCAAGTTATGCTGACCTAAAATATGTTCATTGGGGAGGCTTACAATTTCAGCTCTGCATTCAATCAGCTTGAAATTTATAACTCCTATCCCCACAATAAGCGCAAACATGAACAAACTCAAAATCAATGACTTTTTATAGGCCTAGGAGGAAATTCACTGACTCCACATTTAGGGAGAGGTGAATACACATAGAGCTGAGATTACCTTATCAGAATCAAGACATTGGAGACAATAATTGAGCACCAGTGTAATAACAGTGGATAACAATTGAGAGAATTGTAAGACACAGACTCTATTTAAGAAAGAATTCTTAAAGAAATTCAAAGACAACAGGGAAGAAAAAGCAGCAACAACAATGAAGCTAAAGTCTCTGGCACCTATGGCTACACTACACATGAAACACAGCTCAGCTTTTAGCCAGGTTAACATGAAACTTTACAAAATGCCTAATTTTCTCAGTTCCCATGCCTGACTTTCAACAAAAATTTACAAGTCATACTAAAATGCAAATAATAACACAGTCTATAGAGACAAAGTAAGCATCAAAACCAGAATCAGGAAAGATACCATTTGTGAACTATCAGATAAAAAATTTAAAGTAACTATAATTAATACATTAAGATCTCTCATAAAATATTAGACAGTATGCAAGAATAGACAGTCTAAGTAGAATGATAGAAACAATGAGAAAGAAAAGGAGATGGTAGAAATAAAAAATTATGTGAGAAATATAAAGAATATTTTTGATGGTCTCTGCATTGGCTGGAGAGAGATGAATAAAGAATCCGTTTGCTGAAAGACATATCAATAAAAACCTCCCAAACTGAAATGCAAATAGAAAAAATACAATGAAATAAAAACAAAATAGTATATAGTATGACGATTATAAAAGTTGTAATACATGTGCATGGGAGTATAAGAGGAAAAGAAAGAGGGAAATAAGAACAAGAAACATTTGAGGTAATAATGGCTGAAATTTTTCTAAATTTAATTACCGATACCACACAGATCCAGGACTCTGCAAACACCAGGAAGAATAAATGCCCAAATGATCTACACTTGGGTATATCATATTCAAAGTACCGAAAATCCTAAAAGGAGCCAGAGGTATGAGGGGCACTTTAGTTAGAGGAGCAAGGATAAGAAATAGACATCAGTTTATCACAAGAAACCATGCAAGTAAAAAGAGAGTGAGGTAATATAAGGTATTGAAAGAAAAAAAAAAATGAACCTACAATTTTGCATCCAGGAAAACTATTCCACAAAAGTGACAGAGAAATAAAGACTTTTCAAAAGAACAACTAAGGTAATTGTCTACCAGGAGACCTCCTGTACAAGAAATATCAAACAAAGGTTATTCAGGGGAAGAAAAAACATACAGGTCAGAAATGTATACCCGTATATAGAAAGAAAGAACATCAGAGATGAAAAAAAAAGTTAAAATATTTCATGTTTATTTTTCTTAATAGAATAGATAAACCATTGTTTAAAGAAAAATAGTAACAATGTATTAGGTGATTTTAACACATGAAATAAATGATGGAAATGTTTTCAGTGAGAGGAGGGAGAAATTGGAAAGACTGTTATAAAGTACCTGCACTACACTGAGTGGAGTTAGATTAGTTGTGCACGTAAATTAAAACTCTAGAGCAACCACTTAAAAATTTAAAAAGAAGAATGACTGACACTAAGAGATGAACAAAAATGAAATCACTTAAAATATCCCATTAAAACTAAAGAAAGTTAACAACACCAAATGCTAGAGAGAATATGAAACAATAAGCATTCTCATTCACTGCTGGTGGGAATGCAAAATTGTACAGCCACTTAGGAAGATCATTTGGCAGTTACGTACAAAACTGAACACACTAGTACCATAGGATCCAGCAGTCATGCTCCTTGGTATTTACCCAAAAAAGCTGAAAACATATGTTCACACAAAAATCCGAACATGGATGTTTATAGCAGCTTTATTCATAATTGCCAAAACTTGGAAGCAAACAAGATGTTCTTCAGTAGGTAAATGAATAAACTGTGGTACATCAAGACAGTGGAATGCTATTCAGTACTAAACAAATAAGCTATCAGAGACATAGATGAAACTTTTTTTTTTTTAATTGGTAGAGACGGTGATCTCGCCGTGTCATCCAGGCTGATCTCAAACTCCTGGGCTCAAGCGATCTGTCCTCCTTGTCCTCCCAAATTGCTGGGATTACAGACATGAGCCAGAGGACATGGATGAAACTTAAATGCCTATTACTAAGTAAAATAAGCCAATATTAAATGGCTATATATTATATGATTCCAACTATATGACATTCTGGAAAACGCAAAACTACAGAGACAGTAAAAAGATCAGTGTTTTCAGAAGCTAGTGAAGAATGAGGAATGAACACACAGAGCACAAGAATGTTTAGGGTAGTGAAACTACTGTGTATGATGCTATAATTGTGGGTACATGTCATTATACATTTGTCCAAACTCATAAAATGTACAACATCAAGAGTGAAGAACCCTAATGTAAACTATAAATTTGGGATCACTATGATGTGTCAATACAGGTTCATCAATTGCAATAAATGTACAATTGTAGTGGGGGATGTTGATAAAGGGGAAGGTTATGCCTAAATCAAAAAGATAGAATTATTTTCCTGATTGACAGACCTTTAGCTAAACTAAAAAAAAAGAAAAATGTAGTTTAAAATATTAGAAATGAAAGAGGAACCATTACAATAAAAACTACACATATACAAAAGTCATGAAACTACTGTCAACAACTATACAACAAATTGGATGACCTGGAAGAAATTGATACATTTCTAGACCTATCAAGACTAAATCATGAAGAAATAAAAAATTCAAACTGATTAATACTGAGTAAGGAGATGGAATTAGTAATAAAACGTTTCCTATCAAAGACAAGGGCAGAACTGGATGCCTTCACAGCTGAATTCTAACAAACATTTAAAGAAGAACTAATCATGCTTAGATTCTTTCATTAAATCAGAGAGGAGATAATACTTGCAAACTCATTTTACAAAGCCAGCATTACTCTGATACCAAAGCCAGAAAAGAAACTACTAGAAAAAAAAATTACAGGCCAATATCCCTAAGGAACACAGATGCAAAAATCCTGAATAAAATACTAACAAACCAAATTCAACAGCCTGTTAGTAAAATAAAATCATTCACTATGATCATCTGAGATGTATTCCACAGAGACAAGAAGGGCTCAACATGCATAAATCTATAGATGGGATACACCACATCAACAGAATGAAGGACAAAAAACATATGATCATTTCAATAGACACAGAGAAAATATTTGAAAAAATTTAATATTCTTTTAGGGGAAAAAACCTCTCAACAAAAGAGCTATAGTAAAATGTAACTCAACACAATAAGGGCTAAAACAACAAGCCCATAGCTAACATTATACTCAATGATGAAAGGCTGAAAACTTTTCTTGTAAGATTAGGAACAAGAAAAAGATGCAATCTCTCCTCACTTCTATTCAACATAGTACTAGAAGTCATACCAGAGCAATTAGGCAAGAAAAAAAAAAGGCCCAAATTATAAAGGAAAAAGTTAAGTTGTCTCTACGGACAGCATGCCTTTATACCATAATCAGTACCTTAATGCAAGGATACATTCTGGGAAATGCATTATCAGGTGATTTTGTCATGTGCAAACATCATAGAGGGTGCCTACACAAATCTAGATGGTATAGCTTACTACACACCCAGAATATATGGTATTGCCTATTGCTGAGTCTACAAAATGGTATAACATGTGACTGTACTAAATAATGTGGGCAATAATAACACAATGGTAAATATTTTTGTATCTAAACATAACTAAACAAAGTACAGAAAAATTATTGTAGAGAAGGTAAAAACTTAAACACCTATATAAGGCACTTACAATGGATGCAGCTTGTGGGACTGGAAGTTACTCTGAGTTTGAAATTACTCTGAATGAGTGATAAGTGGATGTGAAGGCCTAGGACATTACTGAACAGTATTGTGGACTTTCTAAACAGTGTACACTTAGGCTACACTAAATTTCTTTTGTAAATGTATTTCTCAAATAATAAATTAGCCTTAGATTACTGTAATGTTTTTACTTTAACTTTTGATTTTTTTTTACTCTTGTAATTACACATTGTTTAAAATGTGTAAATTGTATAAAATGTGTAATTTTAACACATTGTACTGGTTTAACAAAAATTGTTTATTTCCTTATATTCTCATTCTATAAGCTTTTTCTATTTTAATTTTTTTTTTTTTACTTTTTAAACCATTTTTTACTTTTTAAAGGTTTACAAAGTAAAAAACAAACAAATGAACAATAAAAAACTTTTAAAAGTTTTAAAAACTAAGACATAAACACACACATTAGGCCAGACCTCACAGAGTCAGGATCAATATCACTGTGTTCCACCTCCACATGTTGTCTTTCTGGAAGGTCTTCAGGGGCAATAACAGGGAGCTTCCAGCAGGAGATGATAGCTCATATGATAACAATGCCTTCTGGAATACCTCCTGAAGTAATAGCCTGAGGCTGTATTACAGTTAACTTTTGAAAAAATAGGTAGAACAAGCACATACTAAAATAACAATAAAAGTATGGTATAGTAAATACGTAAACCAGTAACATTCATTTATTAGCATTGTCATATGTTCTGTACTCTACATAATTATACTTTTCCACAAGTGGCAATGCAGTAGATTTTTTTACACCAGCATTATCATAAATATTTGAGTAATGCATTGGGCTACAATGTTACAAACACTACCGTTTTACTAGGCAATGGGAATTTTTCAGCTCCAATATAATCTTATGGGACAATCATCATATATGCAGTCCATTGTTGACAGAAATATTGTTATGTGAATATATGACTGTATATATAACACCCTAAAGACTCCATCAAAAATGGTTAGAGTAATAAATTAATTAGTCAAATCAGTAAAGTTGCAGTATAAAATATCAACGTACAAATATCAGTAGCATTTCTATACACTAACAACAAACTCTGAAAAAGAGTTCAAGAAAACAATCCCATTTACAATAGCTACAAAAAAATACTTATGAATAAATTTAGCCAAGGAGGTAAAAGAGCTTCATTTAAAAAACTAGAAAATATTGAATAGAAAAATTGAAAAAGACACAAATAAATAAAATAAATGGAAATGTACCTATTGTTTATGGATTAGAAGAATTAATATCATTAAAATATCCATACTACCAAGACGATCTACAGGTTCATTGCAATTCCTATCAAAATTTCAATGACATTTTTCACAGAAATAGGTAAAACAATCTGAAAATTTGTACAAAACTACAAAAGACTCTTATAGCCAGAGCAATTTTGAGCAATAAAGCAAAGCAGAAGGCTTCACGCTACTTGACTTTAAAGTCTCCTACAAAGTTATAGTAATCAAAAGAGTATGATACTGCCATAAATACAGACACATAAACTAATGGAACAGAATTGAAAGTCCAGAAATAAACTCACACATTTATAGTCAATTGATTTTTTGACAAAGATACCAAGAACAAATAATGGGGAAAGTATAATCTCTTCAATAAATGGAGTTCAACCATTAAATGAAGACAAATGAAATTAGATCTTCATCTCACACATATACAAAGATCAAATAAAAATGGATTTAAAAACTTAAATGTAAAACCTGAAATTGCAAAACTACCGGAGGGAAACATAGAGGAAAGCTTCATGACATGGTTTAGACAATGATTTCTTTTGTATATCACCCCTAAAACGCAGGTTAACAAAAGCAACAATAGATAAATTAGATTACATCAAACTAAAACACTTTATCACTGCAAAGGAAACAATCAACAGGATGAACAGACAACCTACAGAATGGAAGAATATATTTGCAAGTCATACATCTGATAAGGTGTTAATATTCAGAATATATAAAGAACTCAAACACTTTAGTAGTAAGAAAATAAGTTCCCAATTTTTAAAAATGGACAAAGTACCTGAATAGACATTTCTCAAAGGAGTACATATAAATGGCTAACAGGTAACATAACTAATCAGCAGGGTAATACAAATCCAAACCACAGGGTCATATTACTTCACACCTATTTGAATGGCCATTATCAAAAAGATGAAAGACAGTAAGTGTTGGTGAAAATGTGAAAAAAATAATCTGCATACCGTGGAAATGTAAGTTTGTATAGCCATTATGGAGAACAGTATAGAGATTCCTCAAAACAATTAAAAATGGAGCTACCATATGATAGAGCAATCCCACTACTGAATAAATGTCTAAAGGATATGAAATCAGTATGTCAAAGATACAGCTACACTCTCATGTTGACTGCAGTACTATTCATAATAGCCAAAAAATAGAATCAACCTGGGTATTCATGAATGGATGAATGGATTTTAAAATGTGATATACATACACAATGAAATAATATTTAGCTTTCAAAAAGAAGGAAATCCTAGCCAGATATGGTGGTGCACACCTGTAATTCCAGTACTTTGGTAGGCCAAGGTAGGTGGATTGCTTGAGTCCAGGAGTTTGAGACCAGCTTGGACAAATTAGTGAAACTCTGTCTTTACAAAAAAAATGAAAAGAAGAATAAAACAAAAATTAGCTGGGTGTGGTGCTGTGCACTTGTGGTCACAGCTACTTAGGGGACTGAGGTGGGGGGATTGCTTAAGCCCAGGAGTTAGAGGTTGCAGTAAGCTATGATGACCCTACTGCACTCCAGCCTGGGCAACAGAGCAAGACTCTGTCTCAAAAAAATAAAAAAAGAAAGAAAGAAAGAAATGAAAAGCAATCCTGCCCTTTGTGCCCTTTGGAGGATACTGGGTTAAGTGAAATAACTCAAGCATGTAAAGATAAATAATGTATGATGTCTCTTACATATGGAGTGTAAATGGTGGTTACCAAATGTTAGAGACAGGAGAGATTGGGGAGATACTGTTCAAAGGACAAAGTAATTTCAGTTCAACAGACCTATTGTACATCATGGGGACTAAATTAATAACATATTGTATACTTGAAAACTGCTAAGAGAATAGGTTTTAAGTGTTCTCACCACACACATACAAATGTCATGTGAAGTAATATATATGTTAAATAGCTTGATTTGGCCATTCCACAATGTATACATGAATCAAGACAAAATCTTGTACACTATAAATATGTACAATTATTACTTGTCAACTAAAAAGAGGGGGAAAAACTCTTCACAAACTACAAATAGAGGAGAATTTTCTTAAAGTAAAAAAAAAAATAACCCTACAAAATACCTACACCAAACATCACACATAACAGCAAGAAATTAGATGCTTTTACCCTAAAATGGAGATCAAGAAAGACTGTCTCCTCACCACTTCTTTTCAATATTGTACCAGAGGTCCTAGCCAGTGCACTAATATAAAAAATAGAAATAAAGATACACAAATTATGAAATAAGAGAAAAACTGCCTTTATTCACAAATGACATGATTGTCTATATAGAAAATCCGAAAGAATCAATCTGGAATTAATAAACAAATATAGCACAGTCACAGGATCCACGGTTATTACACAAAAGTCAATCGATTGTCTATATACCAGCAATGAACAATTAGAATTTAAATTAAAAACACAATACCATTTTCATTAGCACACAAACACACACTCACAAAAGATATATTTGGGAATAAATCTTACAAATATGTACAGGATCTTTTTGAAGAAACTACAAAATTGATCAAAGAAATGAAGAATCTAAATAAATAGAGAGATAGTACATGCTTGTGGATACCAAGACCTGATACTGTTAAGATGTCAGTTTTTCACAAAATGATCTGTAGAGTCAATGCCATCCCATTCAAATTTCTAGAAAGGTACTTAGTGGATATTGACAAGCTGCACTAAGGTTTATATGGAAAGGCAGAAGAAGTAGAATAGCCAACATAATACTGATGAACAGTATCAGAGGACTGAAGTAACCAACTTCAAGACTTAGTATAAAGCTATAATAATCAAAACATCATGATACTGGCTAATAAGTATATAAGTGGATTAGTGGAACAGAATATAGAACCAAGAAATAGACCCACACAAATCTAATTGTTGACCAACACACAAATTCAATGAAGAAAGAATTGTATGTTCAACACACGATGTTGGAACAATTGGACATCTACTGACAAAAAAAGGGGAAAAAAAGAATATAGATGTAGTCTTTATACTTTCCAACAAGAAAGATTCAAAATGGGCCACAGAAAAATGTAAATTGACCATTTGAACTTTATTAATGCTTTTTTCTCTGGAAAAAAAAACGCTGTTAGAATTAAAAAGCAAGCTGCAGAATGTGAAATATTATTTGCAAAACTAATCTAATAAAGGGCTTGCATCCAAGTATACAAATAACTCTCAAAACTTAATGGTAAGAAAACAAAAAACTCAGTCTAAGTATGGGCAAAAGATCTGAACAAACACCTCACAAAGGAAGGATACGTATGTAGCAAACATGAAAAGATGCTCAACATCATGTCATTGGCAAATTGTACATTAAAACAATGAAACACCACTACACATATATTAAAATGGCAAAAAATGAAAGTAACAATATCAAATTTTAGCGAAGATGCAGAGCAACCAGAACTATTTTTCATTGTTGGTGAGAATTCAAAATGCTTCAGTTCCTTTGCAAGACACTTTGGCAGTTTCTTCCATAGCTAAGCATAGTTATAGCATAGGATTAAATAATTATGCCCTAGGTATTTACCTAATTGAGTTGAAAACTTAGGTTCTCACAAAAACCTTCACACAATTTATAGCACCTTTATTCATAAGCACCATAATCTGGAAGCAAATGAGATGTCCTTCAATAGGTGAATGGCTGAACTGTGGTACATTCATAAAATGGAATATCATTCAGTGATTAAAAGATATAAGTGTATTAGTCCGTTTTCACGCTGAAGATAAAGCCATACCCAAGAGTGGGAAAAAGAAGCGGTTTAATCAGATTTACAGTTCTGCATGGCTGGGGAGGCCTCAGAATCATGGTGGGAGGCAAAAAGCACTTCTTACATGGCAGCAGCAAGAAAATATGAGGAAGAAACAAAAGCGGAAACCCCTGATAAACCCATCAGATCTCATGAGATTTATTAACTATCATAAGAATAGCACAGGAAAGACCAACCTTCATGATACAATTACCTTCCCCTGGGCCCCTCCCACAACATGTGGGAATTCTGGGAGATACAATTCAAGTTTAATTTTGGGTGGGGACACAGCCAAATCATATCAATGAGCTTTCAATCCATGAAAACACTGGAGAAAACTTAAATGCATATTGCTAAGTAAAATAAGCCAATCTGAAAATACTATATACGGCATTTCTCCAATGTTATGACACTCTGGAAAAGGCAAAAACTGTAGAGGTAGCAAAAAGATTAGTGGGGGTGCTAAGAGTTGTGGGGAGGGGAGTGGAAATTGATGGAATTTTTAGGACAGTAAAACGATTCTATGATACTTTCATTGTGAATACATGGCATTATGCATTTGTCAAAATCCATTTAACTGTACAACACAAAGAATTTTAGTTAATAATGGATTCATTAATTACAACAAATGTGCTACATTAAGCATACGGAAAAGAAAATACATGGGAACTCTTCATACTATCTGCTCCATTTTCCCATCAATCTAAAACAGTGATAAGTAATAAAATCTGTGAATTTTTTTAAAAAAATTATTTGGCAAGTAAAGGCACTTTTTTTTTAATTCTTTTTTTTTTTTTTTTTTTAGATGGAGTCTCACTCTGTCACCCAGGCTGGAGTGCAGTGGCGTGATCTCTGCTCACTGTAAACTCCGCCTTCCGGGTTCACGCCATTCTCCTGCCTCAGCCTCCCGAATAGCTGGGACTACAGGTGCCTGCCACCACGCCGGGCTAATTTTTTTGTATTATTTTGTAGAGACGGGGTTTCCCCGTGTTAGCCAGGATGGTCTCGATCTCCTGACCTAGTGATCCGCCCGCTTCGGCCTCCCAAAGTGCTGGGATTACAGGCGTGAGCCACCGGGCCCGGCCTCTATTCTTCTTAAGAGTATATTGAGGACTTGACTATGTGATTCTTGGCCCTATGTATTTTCATTTGTGGCCACTCATTAATATTCAGCTATTAGATGGGCTAGTCTGGAATGTCCATAATGGCTTCCTTCACAGGCCTGGAGTTTTGCCAGCAATGAATGAACAGCTGGGCTTATCTGAGACTCAACGTGAGTATCTACACATGGTTTTCCCAGTAAGCTGTCTTCAGTATCCTTAAACTTTGTATCTGATGACCAGGGCTCCGAAAGAAAGCACTGCAAGAAATAGGAAGTAGAAACTGCTAATTTCTTAAGGCCTAGGCTCAGAAGCTGGTGCGGCATCACTTCTGGCATATTCTTCACAGAACCTAACGAGATTCAAGGCAAGAAGAAAGAACCAGCTCTTAATAGGAAGGATGACTAACAATTTATGATGATCTTTAATCCATCAAATTCTTAATGAGGATGCTAACATCATTTCATCTTAATTATAATATGATCATGGATGTTGCAGATGCTTTTATGCCTTTTACTGAGATATAAAATTTTCTTCCATTCCCAATTCGATATTTTTTTAGTGAAACATTCTAAATACTTTTTCTTTATCTACTGAAATTATTGTATGGATTTTCCTTTAATATGGCATATTAGGATATAGATTCAACAACCATAAAAGAATCTCAAGCAAGAATGGGTTCAAGATCAAAGTTTACTTTTATTTAATAGGCCAGTATGAAGAGTGCAAGTCTTATACAGAATGTGCTCCAGACTCCTTCTGCGTTGTTGTGGCTTCATATTTATATTGTTTCTAAGGGCATTATACATAATTTCAACATTTCTATAAGCATAAATTGAAAACAGAATGAAATCAGGTAAGCTTCTTACCATTTAAGAGAACTGACAGTTATATACATCATTCTGTTTCACAGCCTTTTGGCCAGAATTTAGTCCCATGGCAGTATGTATTTGCAAACAAGTCTGGGGAATGTAGTGTACTATTCTTGGAAAGCACATGCCCACATTTTTAAAAAAATGTACTTCTTGGAATGCCTATGTTTAGATAAAAATTGCACATATATCTATATCTATATCTATCTGTATATATCTATATATATATGGAATAAGGAGAAATTAATTATCATGAAACAATAAATACCCTTAACATGCATGGTGAGTTACACTAATCAATTTTTTTTCCTGCTACTAGATTATATAACATCTTTTAGTATAGAGTCCAATCATCCATTTTTATATATGATAAAATATTTCACACAGTATCTTAAAGGTAAGAGGTAGTCAATGTCTATATAATATCTGTATGGATATAGACACTGATATGAAGGAATGCACACATACATAAATCAGTGAATACCCAACCTTTGTAATAACAAAGTATCCCCTGCATTAATTCATGCTGTCATTTATGGGGTAAACGCAATTGGCTCATTCTGAATCATTATTTTTTTAGACTGTGCTACTTTTCTTTGATATTATTTGGCTTAAGACTTTTTTTATAAGAAAGATGTTTTTTCCTTAAACTGCCCTGGTCATTTTATCAAAGTTATGCCTGATTTGGGAGTAAAATTATTTTTAAAAATTTTTTAGATGTTAGAAATATTTTCTTAAATTTAGGACCACTTGTTGCAAGAAGAAACCACCAACCTAAAATCTCTTGAGTGACTAAGTTTTTCTTACCATAGAGATACCTGTATTAACACAACATGAAGTGAGGTTGACTGTTTTTCTTTCCTCCAAATGCCAAGTTTAACAGAGGTTTTAGCTGTTACATTATTTGTTTGGTTTTGCTGTAACTTTCTGCTTAGTTTTATTCCCTTTCATCTTCATAATGCCAATAAAAATCATTTTCCAGCTTTACATGAGGAGTCTCTTATTTGGTCTCCTCAGCCTTCATAGACTTTATCTCCCTACTCTCATCCCAAACATCTGTCAGAGCAGAAATTCGAGTTATTTAGGCTTTTTTTTTTCAGTAACTATGAATGCAAAAGCAAACTTGGATGGTTTTATAGCTTCTAGATATTCTTCATTTCATTTTTATTCTCTGTGGGATTAGTTCTGTCTTGTCCCATCAGTGATGAAGGATAAACAGATTTAGTATCTCTGATACACATGCGTGTGCGCGCACACACACACACACACACACACATACACCAGCTTCTGCGTTGCCGCTAGTGGGAAAGTCAGTCAGGTACCAGGTTTGCTTTATTGCCAGAAAGAGAAGTGACAAGATGACTAGACCATCTCGCTTCTTTTTCCTTCATTCAGAATCTTTTTCGTTAAATAGGATCAATTATTTAACAGAGATGGACCTAGTGGACATTATGCCAGGAATAGAAAGACAAATTCTGCATTATCTCAGTCATATGTGGAATTTTAAAATAGCCAGACTCATAGAAGCAGAGAGTAGAATGGTGGTTGCCAGGCGCTGAGGTAGGTGGAAATGAGAAGGTGTTGATCAAAGGTTACAACATTTCAAATAAGCAAGATAAGTAAGTTCGGAAGATATACTGTACAATGTAGGACCTATGATTAACCTCTGGCTTAAGTATTGTATACTTAACATTTACTAAGAGGATAAATCTCATCTTAAGTGCTCTTACCACAAAAGAAAAAAAAAACTCAACTGAAAGTGAGGGGCAGACCGAAGGAAGCTTTTGGAGGTAATGGGTACATTTATTACATTGATTGTGGAAGTGTTTCACAGGTGCTTACTTATTTTCAAACATATCAAGTTGTATATATATATATGAAATATCGACAGCATTTTATATATCAATCATGCTTCAATAAAGAGCTTTAAAAATAAAGAAATATACCTTATTACATGACTCAGTTCCTCATAAATCTTTCATTGTCCATCACTGACTGCAGAATGCTGTTCCTGCTCCTTAACTATGTATTGCAGAGATGCCTAACATGGCCTCAATTGACCATTCTTTGGTTTCCTGCAACTTTTTCCCCCTCAATTCATGTTTCTTTGAATATAACATGGGCTACTACTCAGAGCAGTCTCAATTACTTCATGAAAATTCTCTTCACTTTCTTGCTTGCTGCCTATGATACTGAGATGCTGTCTACCTGGATTGCTTTTTGTTCTTATACCTACCTATCAAAATCTATCTTATGTATCCTTAATAATAAGTTCAATGACAATCACAAACCATCTCTCCTTTCTTTATATTACTAAAACCTTTCTCAAAAGCTTTTCACAAAAAGCAGCCTCATGATTCGCATTATAATCATTGCTCTAAATGCCTATCTGTATCCCTAAACCACACCATTTCTGAGAACAGAGACTATGCTGCAATCGCTATGGAATCTTTCTAGAAACCTAGTGCTTCACTTATTAATGTATTTGTCAATAGATATTTATTGGATTCAATTATATTTTCCCATTTCTGTTTCTTTTAAATCACAACAAAATAAATGTAGATTCCTAAAGTTATGCATGTTAGGCATTGGAGATATTCTACACAACACTTAACTTTTGTAAAATAAATAAAATAACAAGCATAGAGGACACTATAACAAAACAACAGGGGTACTTTTATAAGTAGAAGGATTTAGCCTGAAAGGCAGGAGTCCCCATGAGCCTCTCATAACTATGCAGCTGTACTGCTGGCTGCAGTCTGCAATTCAAGAGATATTTTCTAAGTCTGTTGTTGTTATTAATTCGAGGAGAAGAGGTCTCTGTAGAGGAAAAAAATCCAAGATTTTTTGTTTCCTTTTCCATCACTCACAGTCACTGTAATGTCAACACCATTTAGGTCAAATTTCAGGCATTCAAAATGTGCAGCTTCATCCAGCTGCAAGAACTAAAAATCAACAGCACTATAGCCTAACCAATAAAATATGTCTGAGGGTGTTAGTAACAATTAACAGGTGTGTACCTTCCCGAGAAAGCTTGCATGACCTGAAATGTGTGAAGTAGTACACTTGGATTTCATAAGAATTACATATAAGAAAATATGTATCTTTTTTTACTAATGGATCTTAAATAAAGTAATTTAACCACATAAACCACTTAAACACATGTTACAAAAGGGTACCTTGGTCTTCATCAAAGTCAGTAGGCTCATTGAATACGAGCATAGTCCCTGCTACCCAACTGTGTGTCCCTGAATCTTTTCTCTTTCACAACCAGGAGGATTAAAATTCTCTGCTAGGCATTTAATTTACCTAACTTTTAGTTTCCTCATGTATAAAATGGAAATAAAAGTACCAAACTCATGATATCTTATGAGAATTCTATATAGCATCCCAATCTAAGTTTACAAAATTGTCCTCCTCTCTGACTCAAAAGAAAAAAAAATCTGTGCATTTCTCCCTCTTTGCTTTTGCATTGTCTTGAAGAATTTTTTTTTTTTTTTTTTTTTTTTTTTTTTTTTTTTTTTTTTTTTTTTAGGGAAGCAACGTCTTGCTCTGGTTGAGGAAGCAACGTCTTGCTTTTCCATGTCTTCCTTTCTCTGTGATCTATCAATTCTATCATGATCTCCAGTAGTTTACTAATGTGCTCTTCTCAACTCTGAACCATACCCTTCCTCTTCCCTCTGCCAAGACTCACAAAATTAATCAGGTCACTAATGCACTTACAACCCACGAATTCTCCCTCCTTTCTGTTCCTCTGTGATTTCCACCTTACCAATCCTCACATTTCAATAACTCCTGTTGCCCAATTCCTCTCCCCATATTCACAAACAGAATCAAATTACCAAACAATAGTGACTGATTCAACTGACCTCAGCTGGACCCTCATTGTATCTCAGCAATTCTTTTATTTGTCACTTGTTGACTAACCATTGCATTCCTCCCTGCAGCTGTTCCAAATGTTTCCGTTGTGCTCAAGTCCCTAATACCAGCCCTCCTTCCTCCCTCTTAGCACATAACCTCACCTCCTACTGAGAAAATTAAAACCATCCCAACCTAAGTTTACACAATTGTCCTCCTCTCTGACTCAAAAGAATAAAAAAATCTGTGCATTTCTCTTTCTTTGCTTTCGTATTGTCTTGAAGAATTTTTTTTTTTTCCAGAAAAACAGCATCTTGCTCTGGTGCTTTGGGTTTGGAGTCAGGACAACAAAGTTTAGATAATTCGTGTTGACACAGAATGACCTTGACGAATTTTCTCATTTTGCAGTCTCAATGCCGACATCACTAAAATGGAGGTAAAAATTTCTACTTCATAGAGTAGTAAAGAATAATTAGCAAGTTTTGTCAGATAATATACACTTAACAAACTATTGCTATTACTATTTGGAAACCCAAAGACTTCATTCTGTTTATTCTAATAATGAGCCTGTTTTGAACCTATTTATTCTAATAATGATGATAATAACGATGATGAAAGTGATGACAGTAAATTATTATCTCCTTGCCTTTCTTAGTAAGATGCTACTTCAATTATATCTTTTCTTTCTTAAATCTTTATTTCAATCTAGTTAATTGGATAATTTTTTTCTTCCTTATATATGATCAAGCTGTCATTTTTCTTTAAAAGAAAAAAAAAGTTTGACCCTACACATGATTCAAGATAACATCCCATTTATTGTCCAGTATCCTTAAGAAAGTTATCCAGTATCCTTAAGAAACTTGTTTATACTAGCTGCTCTTTTGTCTTTTCCAAATAGTTCTTAAAACCCTCAATGTAACTTTTCACTGTATTTTACCCATTCCTTGAAAAGCACCATTTAACTCATGCTCATCCACCTACTCTATGACAGACCTAGGGGCACAGCAGTGGGAAGAACAGAGTGGTTCCTGAATTCTTAAAGATTACAGTCTAATATGAAGGCACACATTAAGCAATTAATGTAAGTGCTATCAATATCAGAAAGAGAAGTAACAAAATGCAATGAAAATGAAAGTTAATTAAAGACTGAGTAAAAAAGTAGCAATGAAAATTACCTAAAGGAAAAGCTATACATGAGAGGGAATTAGAGGAAGATCAAGGATACAGAGAGAAAGAAGAGTATGTGTGAGTACCCTCATTTGACAATAAGAAGAGGGATAACTACCTAGGGGGGAGTGGTTTAAGAGATGATAAGCAGAAGTATGACCTTAAAGAGTTTCTAAGCCATGTTAGTATTGAAGAATTTTTTTTAAAGGGAAGAAAATCATTTGAGATGTCAAGTAAAGGACTAGGAAGATAGCCACATTTTTATTTTTAAAATATCAGTCTGACCTTAAGTACTGAGAGATCACTGATGAGGCTACTGTCCACAAAAGAGAAGAGGGAGACTTGGATGAAGGTGCTAATGGTGGGGGTGTAGAGAATAAGAAAGTTCAAGAAATATTTTAAGAGCTAGAATTCATAGGATTTAGTGATTAATTACATATGAGGAGGCAATAAAATTATGGCAGAAATAAGTATCAAGCAACATATTTTTTCTTGAGCAATTAAGTGGAGTCTGACACCACTTATTTATCAAAGTAGGTAAAGGGGCAAAGGTATATTAATAAAACAATAAACACCTATTGAACACTGATATGGTTTGGCTTTATGTCCCTACCCAAATCTCATGTTGAATTGTAATCCCCAGTATTGGGGGAGGGACATGGTAGGAGGTGATTGGATCACAGGGGAGGATATCGTGCTTCTTGTTCTTGTGATACTGAGCAAGGTCTCATGAGATCTGGTTGATTAAAAGTGTGTATCACCTCCCCCTTCACTCTCTTCTACACTGATTGTAAGTTTCCTGAGGTTTCCCAGCCAGGCTTCCTGTACAGCCTGAACAGTGAGACAATTAAACCTCTTTTCTTTATAAATTACTCAGTCTCAGGTGTTTCCTTATAACAGCGTGAGAATGGACCAATACAGAAAATTGGTACCAGAAGTGAAGCATTTCTACAAAGATAACTGAAAATGTGGAAGCAACAGCAGAACTGGGTAATGAGCAGAGGTTAGAATCATTTGGAGGGATCACAAGAAGACAGGAAGATGAGGAAAAGTTTGGAACTTCCAAGAGACTTTTTGGATGGTTGTGACCAAAATACTGATAGTGATATGAATAGTGAAGTTCAGACTAAGGTAGTCTCAGATGGAGATGAAGAATTTATTGGGAACCTGTGTAAAGGCCACTCTTGCTATGCTTTAACAAAGAGACTGGTGGCATTATGCCCCTGCTCTAGAGATCTGTGGAACTTTGAACTTGAGTAAGATAATTGAGGGTATCTGGTGGAATAAATTTCTAAGCAGCAAAGTGTTCAAGATGTAGCCTGGCTGCTTCTAACAGGGTATGCTCATAGGCATTCCCAAGAGGATGGTCTGAAACTGGAACATATATTTAAAAGAAAAGCAAAGCATAAAAGTTTAGAAAATTTGCAGCCTGGCCATGTTGTAGAAAATAAAAACCCTTTTCCTGGTGGGAATTCAAGGCTGCAGAAAGTTTCATGAGTAAAGAAGAGCCAAATATTAATAGACAAGAAAATGGGGAAAATGACTCCAAGGTGTTTCAGAGACCTTCACAGCAACCCCTCCCATCACAGACCGGGAAGCCTAGGAGGGAAAAATGGTTTCATGGGCCAGACCCAGAGTCCTACTGTTCTATGCAGCCTTGGGACATGGTACCCTATGTCTTATCTGCTCCAGCTCCAGATGCCATGGCTAAAAGGGGCCAAAGTAGGGCTGGGCACAGTGGCTCACACCTGTAATCCCAGCCCTTTGGGAGGCCGAAGCAGATGGATCACCTGAGTTCAGGAGTTGAGAAGAGCCTAGCCAACATGGTGAAACCCCATCTCTATCAAAAACAAACAAAAAAAATAGCTGGGCGTGGTGGCAGGCACCTGTAATCACAGCTACTCAGGAGGCTGAGGTGGGAGAATCACTTGAACCCAGGTGGCAGAGGTTGCAGTGAGCTGAGATGGTGCCATTGCACTCCAGCCTGGGCGACAAGAAAAAAACACCATCTCAAAAAAAAGTGGGGAGGCGGCACTAAAGTACAGCTTGGGCCATTGCTTGAGAGGGTTCAAGCCCCAAGCCCTGGTGGCTTGCACATGGTCTTGGGCCTGTGGGTGCACAGACACAAGAATTGAGGCCTGGGAGCCTGTGCATAGGTTTCAGAGGATGCATGGAAATGCCTGGATGTCCAGGCAGAAGTCTGCTACAGGGGCAGAGCACTCACGAAGAACCTCTACTATGGCAGTGCAGAGGGGAAATGTGGGGCTGGAGACTCCACACAGCATCCTCACTGGGACACTGCTTATGTGACACAGTGGAGCTGTCATAAGAGGACCACCATCCTCCAGACCCCAGAATGGTAGCTCCACTGACAGCTTGCACTATGCCCCTGGAAAAGCCACAGGCACTTAAGGACAACCAGTGAAAACAGACATGGAGGCTGTACCCTGCAGAGCCACAGGGGAGGGGCTTCCCAAGGCCTTGGGTACCCACCCCTTGCCTTAGTGTGGCCTGGATGTGAGACACAGAGCCAAAGAAGATTATTCTGGAGCTTTAAGATTTAATGACTGTCCTACTGCATTTTGGATTTGCATGGAGCCTGTAGCCCCTTTGTTTTGGCTAATTTTTTCATTTTGAAATGGGAACATTTACCTGTATCCACATTGTATCTTGGAAGTATCTAACTTGGTTTTTATTTTACAGGCTCACAGACAGAAGGGACTTGCCTTGTCTCAGATGAGACCTCGGACTTAGCTCCTGGAATGAGCTAAGACTTTGGAGGACTGTTGAGAAGTCATGATTGTGTTCTGAAATGAGAAGGACATGAGATTTAGAAAAGTCAGGGGTGGAATGATATGGTTTGGATTTGTGTCCCCACCCAAATCTCATGTTGAATTGTAATTCCCATGTGTTGGAGGAGGAACCTTGTGGGAGGTGATGGCATCATGGGGACAAATTATCCCCTTGATGTTCTCAAAATAGTGAGTGAGTTCTCATAAGATCTGTTGTTTAGAAGTGCATAACACTTTCCCCTTTGCTCTCTTCCTCCTGCTCTGCCATGTAAAGAAAGTGCTTGCTTCCCCTTCACCCTTCCACCATGATTGTAGGTTTCCTGAGGCCATCCCAACCATGCCTTCTGTACAGCCTGCAGCATTGTGAGTCAATTAAACCTCTTTTCTTCATAAATGTCCCAGTCTCAGGTAGTCTCAGGTAGTTATAGTCTATGAGAACAGACTGTAACAAATATCAACTGTGTGCAAGAAATCAACTACAAAATACTACATATATATACATATGGCTAATTTAATATATCCCTGGGACAAATTCTGCTTTGTCATGATGAATAATCTTTTCACTTTATTGTGGAATTCAGTTTGTTAGTATTTTGTTGATAAATTTTGCATCAATGTTCATCAGAGGTATTGTCCTATAGTTTTCTTTTTTTGATATGTTCTTGTCTGGTTTTGGTATCAGGGTAATACTGGCCTTTTAGAATGAGTTTGGAAATATTCCCTCCTCTATTTTTCAGAAGAGTTGGGTAGGATTTTTATAGTTCTTCTTTAAATGTTTAGTAAAATTCAGCAGTGAATCCATTGGGTCCCAGGCTTTCCTTTGTTGAAAGACCTTCTATTATGGCTTCAAACTCTTGTTATTTATTTATTCAGGTTTTGAATTCCTTCATGGTTCAATGTTGGTAGGTTGTGTTTGTTTAGGAATTTATCATTTCTTCTGTGTTTTCTAACTTATGGGCATATACTTGCACATAGTAGCCTCTAATGATCCTTTGAATTTCTGTGGTATCAATTGTAATATCTCCTTTTTCTTCTCCGGTTTTATTTATTTAGATTTTCGTTTTTTCTTAGTTAGCCTGTGATATGGTATCAATATGCATCTCCACACAAATCTTATGTCAAATTATAACCCCCAATGTTGGAGGTGGGACCTGGTAGGGGCAGAGTTCTCATAAATAGTTTAGCACCATTCCCCCTTGATACTATATAGTGATTGAGTTCTCATGAGATCTTGTTTAAAAGTTGGTAGCACCTCCACACTCTCCTCTTCCTGCTCTGGCCATGTAAGACAAGCCTGTCTCCCCTTCACCTTCTGTCATGATTGTAAATTTCCTGAGGCCTCCTCCAAAACCAAACAGATGGCCAGCATCATGCTTCCTGTAAGGCCTGTGAAACCATGAACCAATTAAACCTCTTTTCTTTATAAGTTACCCAGTCTCAGGTATTTCTTTATAGCATTGTGAGAATTAATTAATATGGAAAATTGGTACTGAGAAGTGGAACGTTGCTATAAATATACCTGAAAATGTGGAAGCAGCTTTGGAACAGGGTAATGGGCAGAAGTTGGAAGAGTTGGAGGGCTCAGAAGAAGACAGGAAGATGAGGGAAATTTTGGAACCTTTGTGATTGGTTAAATGGTTGTGACAGAAATGCTGATAGTAATGTGGACAATAAAGTCTGGGCAGAGAAGGTCTCATACAGGAATGAGAAACATTTTGGGAACTAGAGGAAAAGTTATTTTTGTTGTGCAAAGAGCCTAGAGGCATTGTGCCCCTGCCCTAGGGGTCTGTGGGACTTTGAACTTTAGATAACAATTTAGACTATCTGGTGGAAGAAATTTCTATGCAGCAAAGTATTCAACATGTGGCCTGGCTGCTTCTAAAAACCTATCTTCATATGCATGAGCAAAGAATTGACTTGAAACTGGAAATTATGTTTAAAAGGGACATTGTGCACATGTACCCTAGAACTTAAAGTATAATAAAAATAAAAGTAAAAGGGAAACAGAGCATAAAAGTTTGGAAAATTTGCAGCCTGGAGATGTAGTAGAAAATAAAAATCTATTTTCTAGGGAGAAATTCAAGAAGGCTAAAGAAATTTGCATAACTAAAAGGAAGGCAAATACTGACAGCCAAGACAATTGGAAGAAGCCCTCAAAGGCATTTCAGAGACCTTTGCAGCAGCTCCTCCCATTACAGGCCCAGAAGCCTAGGAGAGAAGAATAGTTTTGTGGGCCAGGCCTAAGGCCCTGCTGTCTTGTGCAGCCTCAAGATGCTGCACTCTGCTTTCCAGCTTCACCAGCTCCAGCCCTGGCTAAAAGGGGCCCAGGTATACCTTGGGGTGATGCTTCAAAGGGTGCAAGTCATAATCTATGGAGGATTCCACATGGTGTTAAGTCTGCAGGTGCACAGAGTGCAAGAGTTGAGGCTTTGGAGCCTGCCTAGATTTGAAAGGATGTATGAAAAAGGCTGGATGTCCAGGCAGAAGCCTGCTATGGGGGTGGAACCCTCATTGAGAAGCACTAATAGGACAGTGTGGAGGAAAAATGTGCAGTTGGAGACCCCACACAGAGGCCCCATTGGGTCACTTGCCCAGTGGAGCTGTGAGAAGAGGACTACCATCCTCCAGACCCCAGAATGGTAGATTCACTGTCAGTTTGCACCATGAGCCTGGGAAAGCTGCAGGCACTCGATGACAACTCATGAGAGCAGCCACAGGGGCCGGCACCTGCAAAACCACAGGGGCATGGCTGCCCCAGGCCTTGGGAGCCCATTCTTTGCATCAGTGTTCCCTGTATGTGAGACATGAAGTCCAAGGAGATTATTTTGGAACTTTAAGATGTAATGACCACCCTGCTGGATTTCAAACTCGTATGAGGCCTGTCGCTCCTTTCTTTTGGCCAATTTCTCCCTTTTGGAACACGAGTATTTACCCAATGCCTGTACCTCCATTTTATCATGGAAGTAACTAACTTGTTTCTGATTTTACAAGCCCATAGTCAGAAGGGACTTGCCTTGTCTCAGATGAAATTTGGTAATTTGGACTTTTAATTAATGCTGGCTTGAGTTAAGACTTCGGGGGAATGTTGGGAAGGCATGATTGTATTTTGCAATATGAACAAAACATGAGATTTTGGAAGGGCCAGAGGTGAATGATATTGTTTTGATCTGTGTCTCTGTCGAAATCTCATGTCTAATTGTAATCCCCAGTGTTGGAAGTGGGGATTGTATAATGAGGGTAGAGTTCTCATAAATGGTTTAGCACCATCCCCCCTTGGTACTGTATATTCAGTGAGTTCTCATGACACCTGCTTCTTTAAAAGTGTGTGGCACCTCCCCACTCTCTCTCCTTCTCCTGCTCTGGCCATGTAAGACAAGCCTGATTCCTCTTCACCTTCCACCATAATTGTAAGTTTTCTGAGGCCTCCTCAGAAGCCAAACAGATGGCCAGCATCATGCTTCCTATACAGCCTATGAAATTGTTAGCCAATTAAACCTCTTTTTTAAATAAATTACCCAATCTCAGGTTTATTTTACAGCAATGCAAGAATGAACTAATAGAGCCTGACTAAAGGTTTGTCAGCTTCATTTACCTTTTGAAAATCCAACTTTCCATTTCATTGAGCTTTCTTATTGTTTTCTTCATTTCAATTTGATTATCTGTTCTGATCTTTATTATTTATTTGCTTCTACTAATTTTGAGTTTAGTTTCCTTTTGATTTCTAGTAGCTCTTTGTGATGCATTAATACGTTATTTGAAATTTTTCTACTTTTTAGATGTAGGTGCTTATAACTATAAACTTAGTGCTATCACTGTATCACACAGGTTTTAGGATGTTATTTCCATTATTATTTGATTCAAGAAATTTTTTAAATTTTGTTTGTAATTTCTTCATTGACACACTGGTCATTCAGGAGTGTATTATTTAATTTTCAAATGTTTTCATAATTTCCAAAATCCTCTTTTGGCTGATTTCCAGTTTTATTCCGTTGTGGTCTGAGAAGATACTTAATTTAATTTTAATTTTTTTGAATATTTTAAGACTTGTTTTGTGGTCTAACTTATGGTCTATCCTTGAGAATGATCCATTTGCTGAGGATGAGAATGCATATTCTGTAGCCATTGGGTGAAATGTTCTGTAAATATCTATTAGGTCCATTTGGTCAATAGTGCAGATTAAGTCCAGTGATTCTTTATTGATTTTGTGTCTGGATAATAATCAGTGTTGAAGTAGGGTGTTGAAGTCTCTGGCTATCATTGTATTAGGGCCTATCTGTCTCTTTAGTTCTGATATCTGCTTTATCTATCTGGGTGTTCCAGTGTTGGGTGCATATATATTTAAAATTATTATATCCTGTTGCTAAATTGACCCCTTTTATCATTAAATCATTGTCTTCTTTGTCTCTTTTCATAGTTTTTGTCCTGAAATCTATTTTGTCTGATATAAGTATAGCTATTATATTTATTGTAGTCTTCATTGTCTGGGATTGTTTATGCCTTCCTTTCTTGAAAAGGTTTTCCAGGTATTCAAAGTGACTTGGGTTTTGTGATCTAAGTTTTTGGTCACTGAAGCCATTTCTGCATTAGAGAAAGCCCAGAATTACCCCAAGCCCAGTAACACTGTGGATCTTGCAGACCCGTAGAGGTATTGCCTTTGTGGTCATGGATATGATCCAAACAATTTCTCTGAATTCCAGGTAGAAACCTTTGTTCTCTTCCCTTACTTTCTCCCCGCACACACACACAAAAAATTGACTCTCTCCCCTTACTTTCTCCCCGCACAAAAAAAAAGAAAAGAAAAAAAAATTGACTCTCTCTCTGTGTGGTGAGCTTCCTGGAGCTGGTGGAGTTGTATCATAAGCACCCCTGTGACCACCACCACTGGGACTGTGCTGGGTCAGAACTGAAGCCAGCACAGCACAGGTTCTTGCCTAAGGTCTGCAGTAATCACTGCCTCACTACCACTTACGTTTGTTCAAGGCCTGAGGAAGCTACAATCACCAAGTGGCAAAACTAGCCAGGCTTGTATCCTTTCCTTCAGGGTGACAAGTTCTTCCTGACACTGGGCAGGTCCAGAGATGCCATCTGGGAGCCAGGGCCTGCAGTCAGAAATCTTAGGACTCTACCTGGCACTCTATTCTACTGCACCTGAGCTGGCATCCAAGCCATAAGACAAATTCCTTCCCACTCTTCCCTCCACTTTCACAAGCAGAGGAGTCTCTCTCCATGACCACCAGTGCCCCTGAGCTATGGTGAGTATTCCTGGCTAACACCAATGTCCACTGAAGGCCATAGGGCTCTTCGTTAAGCTTATGGTGAATCTTGCCAGGCCTTGTACTCTCGTTTTAGGGAAGTGGGCTCCCTTCTGGTCCAAGGTGGCCCAGAAATGCCACTCAAGAGCTAAGGCCTGGAATCAGAGACCCCAAGAGTTCTCTTTTTGCTCTATCCTGCTGTTGCCAAGCTAATACCTAAGCTTCAAGACAAATTCCCCTTTACTCTTGCTCCTCTTTTCTCAAGCAGGCATCTCTCCCCATAGCCATTACAGCTGAAAATGTTCTGTGTCACATCTGAATCTGGCATGTCTCTTAGTCTCACTCAAGTACTACCATGAGTACTTCCTGGGTACTGCTGCTGATTATTCAGGGCCCAAAATCTCTTTAGTTAGTAAGCGATGATGCTGCCAGGGATGGGTACTTCCCTTCAAGGCAGCAGATTTCCTTCTGACCCAGTGTGTGTATAAAAATATTGCCAATAAACTAGGGCCTAGAATCGGGGCCTCAGGCCTCTGCCTGGTGTCCTATCCTACTGTGATTAAGCTGATTTCTAAGTTTTAAGACAAAGCCCTTTTTACTCTCCTTTCTCTGTTCCTCAAGCAGAAGGAAAGAGTAACTCCTGGAGCTGCAAGCAGCACTGCCTTGGGTTGGGTTATGGGTGGTGCAAGAACTCCCTTGTCTGTCCCAGCTGGTGTCTCAATGGGTTATGTGCCCCACAAGACCACTGGCTCTGAGCCCAGCTTATCACCTGGACTTTCCCAGGAATTGCAGACCTTGTGGCATAGACTGCCTGGCAAGTTTATTTAGGATCACAGCACACTTTAGCACATTGTGGCAAGGCTTTCCAGAAATCAATTCTGACCACTGAGTTGGGTGATTCCCTTTTGGCTAGCACTGGTCTAAATGCTCCTTCTGTGGGAGACAACTGAATTCTGCCTGGTACTACTGTTCTGACAGGGCAACTATGAGTTTCAATGCCAAAATCCCACCATCATTGTGCTCTCCCTTCCCCAAGCACAAAGATTCTGTCTCCACAACAACCAACCACTGTCAGGGGGATGGGAAAGGATTGGTACTGGTAAGTCAAGACTCTCTTTCTTACTCTTTTAAGTGACTATATCAGTGATATGAAGTTAAAACCAGGTACTTGGACTACTCACCTGATTTCTGGTTCCTATGAAAGTGCTTTTTTGTGTGTGGGGGGGTTGTTCAATGTGGTATTCCCACAGGGACAATGATCAGTCAAGGATTCTACCAGCCATCTTGCTCCACATCTCCACCAAGCAAAAAGTTTTGTACAAGATTTTCATAAGCTTACAAACAAGCAGGTGCTTATCTTTATAAAATTGAAAATTGTGGTTTTCTCAAAATGTTCTTAAGTTTAGAAATTTAAAGAGTTGAGTCACAGAAAACTAACAGAAAATACATAAGGACATAATTATTGAAGTAAATATTTGTGAGTAGAAATATCCCAAAATGCTAAAACAAAATTTACAGGAAAAAAATTAGTACTCACTATATCCTTAAACTGGGAAGAGTAGTAAAATATAACTTTAGAATAATACTTAATAATATTATTCTTACAAATCCTGTCTTGCATGTGGCAAATGCTTTTTTAGGTATACATTCAAAAAATGAACAAGTTAATAGTTACAGTTTATAAGAAAAAGGCACACTATACAATTACATAAACAAATTATGTTTAAAAATTTAAATACTGGCTTTAGTTCATGCTTTATCGAAAATCCATGTCTCCAACTCTACTGATGCAGTTTGTATTAACATGAATTAGACATGTTCATTGAACATGGACTCAGCTTAATGTCCAAATCATTACAGGCTCTTCGTTATGTGGCTTTGACAACGATGAACAGATATTCATTAGGGCAATCATATTCATAATAAATCTACATTAAAATTGACAAATAGGAGCTCTCAGGGCTCAATGAACTTTGTCTATAGTGTTTTTTACTATAAAATGATATCAGTTTTTATTGCTATTGGAGTCAAAAAGTAGAATTGCAAATCCAAGGATGTTCAAATTACTCTTCATTGTGATGAGCTATAAAGTGTCCACTGTTACGAGGCAACAAAGTGAGTAACTATTGTGAAAGGTACATTAGTTATGGCATCAAAATCTAGATTTTAGTACATTTCTGCCACTTATTATGCATCTGACCTTGGACAATTCACTACCAATTTTAGATTTCAGCTTCTTCATCTATAAAACAAAGAGTATACTCTTTAGTATAAAAATTGAGACAAATTTTAGAATTCATCTAATGGTAATGTATTACTTTCTTTCATAAATGTAAAAAAGTACTCAGCAGAAACTTTACCAGCCAGAAGAGACTGTGGTCCTATCTTTAGCCTTCTTAAACAGCATAACTGCCAACCAAGAATTTTGTATCCAGCAAAACTAATTTCTTAAAAGAAGAAAAAATACATTGTTTTTCAGACAAGCAAATGCTGAGGAAATTAGTCACTATTATATCAGCCCTACAAGAAATGTTAAAAGGAGTTTTAAAGCTTGAAACAGAAGGTTGATATGCACCAGAATAGAACCTCTTAAAAGCATGAAACTCACAGATCCTACAAAATAATAACAAAATGAAGGGAACAAAGTACCTAGATAACAACCAACATGATGAGTGGAACAGTACCTCACATCTCAATATTAACATTGAATGTAAATGTTCTAAATGCTCCATTTAAAAGATACATATTTCCAGAATGGATAAAAAATTACAAACCAAACATTTTCTGTCTTCAGGAGACACACCTAACACATAACAATTATTTTAGATTCAAGGTAATGGCATGGAAAAAGAAAAAGATATTTCATGCAAATGGAAGCCAAAAGTCAGCAGGCGTAGCTATTCATATATCAGATAAAACAGACTTTAAAGGAACAACAGTAAAAAAAGACAAAGAAGGTCATTGTATAATGATAAAAGGATCAATTCAGCAAGAAGATATTATAATCCTAAATATATATGCACCTAACTCTGGAGATCCCAGACTCATAAACAATTGCTACTATACCTACAAGAAGAGATAGACAGTAATGCAATAATAGTGGGGGACTTCAACACTTCACCAACCGCACTAGACAGATAATCAAGGCAGAAAATCTACAAAGAAACACTGGACTTAAATTGCAATCTAGAACAAATGGACCTAACAGGTATTTACAGAACATTCTACTTATGAATTGCAGAATATACATTCTTCCCATCAGCACATGGAACATTCTTCAAGATAGACCATACTATAGGCTACAAAAGATGTTTCCAGAATTTTTTAAAATCAAAATTATATCAACTATTTTCTCAGACCACAGTGGAATAAAACTAGAAATCAACTCCAAAAGGAATGCTCAAAACTATACAAATACACAGAAATTAAACAATATGCTCTTGAATGATTTTTAGGTTAAAAATGAACTCAAAAATGGAAATTTAAAAATCTTTTGAAATGAATGATAGTAGTGGCACAAGTTATAAACACTTCTGGTATACAGCAGAAGCAGCGCTAAGAGAAAAGTGTATAGTGCTTAATGCCTACATTAAAAAGTCTGAAAGCTCACAAATTGACAACTTAGCATCATACCTCAAGAAATGAGAGAAACAAGAACAAACCAAACTCAAAGCTGGCAAACGAAAAGTAATAACAAACATTAGAGCAGAACTAAATGGAACCAAACCAAAAAAGTACAAAAGAACAATAAAGCAAAAATTTGGTGCTTTGAAAAGGTAAATAAAGTCAATATACCATTATGTAGAGTAACCAAAAAAAAAATAAAAAGAGAGAAGTTTCAAATTAGCACAATCAGAAAAAAATGGAGACATTACAACTGATACTACAGAAATACAAAAGATCATTCAAGTCTACCATGACCTCCTCTATGCATACAAATCAAAATTTTATAGGAAATGGATACATTCCTGGAAACATACAAGCCTCACAGCTTGAATCAGGAAGAAATAGAAATCCTGAACAGACCAATAACAAGCAGTGAGATTGAATCATTAATATAAACATTTCCAAAAATAAAAAGGCCAGAGCCAATGGAACAACAGCCAAATTCTACCAGACCTTCAAAGAAGAAATGGTACCAAATCTACTGAAACTATTTCCAAATATTGAGAAAGAGGGACTCCTCCCCAATTTATTCTATGAACCCAATATTACCCTGGTACCCAAGCCAGGAAAGGACGTAACAACAACAACAATAAAACTACAGACCAATGTCCCTGATGAACATAGATACAAAAACCCTCAACAAAATACTAGGACATCAAAAAGATAATTCACCATAATCAAGTGGTTGTCATCTCAGGATGGGTCAACATACAAAAGTCGATAAATGTGATTCATCACATTAACAGAATTAAAAACAAAAATAACATCATCGTCTCAATTGAACCAGAAAAAGCATTCAATAAAATCCAGCATCCCTTTCTGATAAAAACCCTCAAAAAGCTAGGCATAGAAGAAACATACCTCAAAATAATAAAGCTGTATAAAACAAACCCATAGCTAACATCATACAAAATGAAGAAAAGTTGAAAGCATCCCTTCTAAGAACTGGAATAAGACAAGAATGCCCACTTTCACTGCTTCTATTCAACATATGACTAGAAGTCCTAGTCAGAGAGATTTGTCAAGAGAAAGAAATAAAGTGTACCCAAATTGGAAAAGAGGAAGTCAAACTATCCCGGTTTGCTGATGATACAGTCATACATCTAGAAAATCCCGAAGACTCCACCAAAAGACTACTAGATTAGATAAATGAATTCAGTAAAGTCTCAGGTGACAAAATCAATGTATAGAAATCAGTTATTACTGCTATTCACCACCAACGACCAACCTGAGAATCACATCAACAACTCAATCCCTTCTACAATAGCTGCAAAAGAAATGATACCTACAAATACACATAACCAGGGAGGTAAAAGATCTCTGCAAGATCAGCTACAAAATCATAGATGACACAAAGAAATGGAAATGTATCCCACGCTCACAGACCATAAGAATCAATATCATGAAAATGACCATACTGCCAAAAGCAATGTACATATTTAATGCATTTCCTCTCAATATATCAACATCATTTTTCACAGAATTAGAAAAAATATCCTAAAATTCATATGGAACCAAAAAAAGAGCCCAAATAGCTGAATCATTCCTAAGCAAAAAGAACAAATGTGGAGGCATCACATTACCTGACTTCAAATTATACTACCAGGCTGTAGTAACCAAAACAGCATGGCACTGGCATCAAGGTATATACATAGACCAATGGAACAGAATAGAGAACCCAGAAAAAAGCCAAATACTTAAAGCCAACTGATCTTTGACAAAGCATACAAAAACATAACCTGTGGAAAGGACATCCTGTTTAATAAATAGTGCTGGGAAAACAAGATAGCCACATGTAGAAGAATGAAATTGGATCCCTATCTCTCACCATCTAAAAAAGTCACACCGTATGGATCAATGACTTAACTCTAAGACTCAAAACCATAAAAAGTCTAGCAGAGAACATAGGAAAAACACTTTTGGGCACTGGTGTAGGCAAAGAATGTGTTACTAAGATCCCAAAACCAAATGCAACAAAAACAAAAATAAATGGGACCTAATTAAACTAAAAAACTTCTGCACAGCAAAATAAATAATCATCAGAGTAAACAGGCAACCCACAGAATAGTAGCAAATATTTTCAAACTATACATCCAACAGAGAACTAATATCCATAACCTACAAGGAATTCAAACAAATCAGCAAGAAAAAAAATAACTTCATCAAAAAGTGGACAAATGGCATGAATAGATGTATCTCAAAAGAAAATATACAAATGGCCAACAACCATATGAAAAAATACTCATCATCACTCATCATCAGGGAAATATGCAAATTAAAACCAAAATGACATAAAACCGTACTCCAGCCAGAATTACCATTAATAAAACTTCAAAAAATAATCAAGTTTGGCATGAATGTGGTGAAAAGGGAACAGTTACATACTGTTGGTGGGAATGTATATTAGCACAATCGCTATGGAAAACAATATGCAGATTTCTCAAAGAACTAATAGTAGATCTACCATTCAATCCAGCATTCCCACTATCGGGTATCTACCCAAATGAAAAGAAGTTATATCAAAAGCCACCTGCACACATGTTTATCTCAGCATACTTCACATATGCAAAGATACGGAACCAACCTAAGTGTCCATTAACTGATTGGATAAAGATAATGTGGTATATATACATCATGGAATACTACTCAGTCATAAAAAAGAATTAAATCATGTCTTTTGCAGCAACCTGGATGGAGCTGGAACCCATCATTCTAAGTGGAATAATTCAGGAATGGAAAATCAAATATTGTATGTTCTCATTTATAATGGGGAGCTAAGCCATGGATACACTAAGGCATATAGAGTGGTATAATGGACACTGGAGACTCAGAGTGGAGAGGGAGGGGGTGATGGATAAAAAAACTACATATTGGGTACAATGTACACTACTCAGGTGACAGGTGCACTACAGTCTCCGACTTCACCACTGTAAATTTCATCCATGTAACTAAAAACCACTTGTACTCAAAAGCTGTTGAAATTATATATATATATATATAATACATATAAGAAAAAGTAAAAAAAAAATTTACTATTCACATAGAGAGAGAGGAAAAGAGAGACAAACAAAGAGAAAGAGAGAGAGAAAGAAAGAATAAAATATATTTATCTTAATTGAGGACACACTTTGGCAGTACTCAAATACACTGAATTCCAGAAATCCTAGAAACAAAATGCAAAGCAGTAGATGGTGTGTACTATGCGACCAGCACTCTCCAACCTGGACTTCCTAAGGCATTGCACAATATTCCAGAACTGACTCCAATTAGGTCAGGAGCTAAATGTGGTGAAATAAATTGAACAGATCAGCTACATCTGGGTAACCAGACTTATTGTATTTGGCTTTGTGGTTATTAAGAACCACACACCAGCTCTTATTTTCTTCCCAGTGAGATGATTAATGGAGCAAAGTTGTCTATGTTTTGCACTAGTGCTGTGGGCATTATTGCAAGTCTACCTTCAAAACTCACAAAACGTCCAAAGTGATAAATCATGTGGTGACCTTCACAAGAGTAAATTACTGAAGGTTAGTTATACTTCAACTCATTTGGTTAATGTGAACATCCAATTTAATAAAATATTTATTTCACAAGCAAGGAAATACAAACTAAGCTACAAAGGCATAAAATTACTGTAACAAGGAGAGATTTTAAATTTGAATCCCTAGGCTGGTAAAATGCTTTTAATTATAGTTTTGGTAAAACCTGAAATATTCTTTCACTTATTAATGATAAACACTTACCTCGGATCTGCTCTGTGGAAGGCAGTGTTCTAAGTGGTTTATCCACATGAACTTATTAAATCTTCATTTACAAAATTCTTATGATGACATTTCCTGCTGTGATCAACAATATCTCAACTCCATCTCTGTCACTGTGAATAAATTCCAAATTTTCCTATGTCTTTTAAGCACTCTCAAATTTCTAAGTCACACCAGGAGCAAATGATTGGCTGAGCCTAAGTTATGTTTCTAAAGCATAGCTCCAGGGAGTAAGAGAAAGGATTATGCTCTCTCCACTCACTAACACCAACACAACAAAGGTTTTCTCTAAACAGGAAGGTAGTTCAGAACTTAACTGGCCAAAATATGACAAGTACCCATTATAGCCCATTCTTTTGATTACTCAATAGTTATGTGCTCCCTTCCTTTTATACCATAATATTTTCAAGTTTCAGACAGTTGAAAATATGTTCCTACTCTTTCAAAAGGGAAACAACGCCAAGTCCAATTGCATATTATCACTGGTTTAAAATACAGGATCTCTAGGTGATAACTAGTTCTCTATTTCTGTCATAGCCTTAAATTCTACAACTTTTGGACTAAATTAAGAATACACGTATGATAAGGAAATCTTATTTACTTGTAGAAAAATAGAGTGGATCATCTGTAGGGTAAATATGGTGTATTTATGGGCAAAACTATCTTTTTTTTTAATGATATGACCCTACCTATGTTTTAAAATGTGTTTAATTGTATACAAAATTATAGAAGGAAATACAAGAACCCAGTACAGTTTTTAACTTTATAAATGAGAATTGTGAGTGAGCTCTGGGGACTAGGGTGGCAAAAGTTTATTTTTCCTAACCATGTTTGAAGTATTTGCTCATGTTTCAAAGGTTTATTAATCATATCATATGCCATTTTCCATTCTGTAAACCTGAAATATGGAATTCCAAACTTGAAAGTAGAGGTCGTAAGATTAGATTTGCCATCCAGAGGTGACATTGGTACTGGTAGCAATTATAGAAGATTGTGGTAAGTTGATTTCTTGACATTTACTTTTGAGAGGAAGCCCCAGAAATCATTTTCCTATGAAGTAAGTTTTGCAGCATAATTTTAGATATTTATCTACAAGTTTAGCCTCAAATTTTGTTTTCTTTTTCCTCTAATCTTCCTAATAATCATGTTAGATATCCAGTATTCTTTAATGAACTCCCTTTTTAAAAAAACTGGCCAGCAAATTACCAGTTTTTTGCAACTTCCAAAATTACCTAAAGGATATTGATCCTGTAAAGTCATTGCAGGTATTAAACATTCAATGGTAGGAATCTAGGATTGTTAATCTGATATGGATGGATCTGAATACTGTGGAGTAGCTACAATTGAAGAATAGGATGACAACAGTCCCTGACCTACAGTGGCAAAACAGTGCATTATTATCTGTGAACTCCTGTGCCTATGAAGTATAAATCTTGATTCAATAGCTGCTATGATTGAATAAAATTTTTATCCTGAAATTCTAGGACTCTGGTGCTGGCTTCCTTTTTTTATAATGGAGTATGGGGCCTAAAGAATGAAAATGATAAGATTGAAGCCCTTATCCAAGACCATTCAATATTAAGCTTTATCAATTGCAGCAGAACTGAAAAGGCAAAATGAGTTGAACAATTGACTATTAATAATATTTACAAACATACCAGCTGAACTTGGGAAATTGGGAAAAAGGATAAACTGAGAATTAGAATATTTATAAGATTAGATTAGATCAAACCAACGACTATCAACCACTAAAACTACTGAGCTCTTGCCAGCTGAAAGAAGTAACAACTGCTGTCCTGGCTGATGGGTCATCCTTACTTTGTTTGAAGTTTCTGTAATGACCAAGCCTAAAGCATTTACTCTGCAAAAGCAAGAAAATTGTGTCCCAGTTCACCACCCCACTTTATTTTCACATGTATAACTAGAATCTAATTCCAGCCTTTTCCTGGAGTAAAGTTCAAATTAAAACTTAGAGGAAAAAATATCTACACAAAAAGCGTGCATATTATTGGCAATTTGTTTTAGCAAAAGCATGGAAATGGATGTAAAAAAAAGAATCTGTGGATGTTAGACTAATAAGCAAGGAATATAATCTTAGACTAGGTTGAATTTATCAATGCAGGTAAAATTACCAGTGTTTCTGAAATCAATGTGCTAACTTGAACACCTAACAGTCAATGGTTTGATTGACTGAAAACCTGACTTAATATAACTGGCATGTCCTGACCTCAATGGAGATGCTTGAAATTCCTTTAAAAAATGTAGGAGAGTAGTGTACAACTGTATTCCTAGCTACATGGGAGGCTGAGGCAGCAGGATCCCTTGAGCCCAGGAGATCAAGGCTGCAATGAACTGTGACTGTGGCACTACCACTCCAGCTCCAGCCTGGGCAAGATCACAACCCTGTCAAAAATAAATAAATAAATAAAAGGAGCCAAAAAACCCCCAAAACTTAGAAGATACAAAAATTGCAAGAAGTGCATCTTGTGGGACTCATTCACATACATCCAAAAGCTAACAGACTGGTAAGCCCGGAATGCCCTCATCACAGGATGCAGGAGCACACTACACAAAGCAGTGCAAGTATCTTTGAAACAGTTTTGATGGTTGTTCTCTGTAATCCCACAATGCAGGTGTATGAAATGACCATCTAATAGGTCTGTAATTATATCAAACTATGGTTTTAACTTGCATTTGCCAAATGACTAATTATGTAACGTACTTATGAGTTATGAGTTATGAGTACTTTATTGCTGTGATTTGCAAAAATGCTGTCAGAGCCCGTGTCTTACCTTTTCATTTTTGATATGTCTCAGAGCAGAAGTTTGTGATTTTTATGAAGCTTCATGTATTTTTTATTTAATAGATGTCCTTTTGTTGACACATCTGATACCTTTCATTAAATGAAAGTTACAAAAAATATCTCTATTCTTGTTTCTAGAAGTTTTATAATTTTAGATGATACATTTAATTCTATGACTCATTTTGATACACCTTTTATGTAGTGTGAAGTAAAGATCTAAGTTTATTTTTTTGCATATGCTTATCCAATTATTTCATATTATTCTTTAAATATACTGTCATTTCTCCACTAAAGGAGCTTTGAACTTTTGTTGAAAATCAGTTGTCGTGTATGCATATGACTAGCCCTAGACTCTCCATTTCATTAATATATTTATCTATCTCTTGATTAATTCAGCCTTATAATAAATTTTGGAATCAGGAGTAGTCATTTTCCAACTATCTTCTTATTTTTAAAATTTATTTTGGTAATTCCACTTCCTTGTATGTTAAATGTACAAATTAATTTTAAAGTAGAATTTTGATTGAAATCACACTGAATCTATAAATCCATTTGGCGAGAATTAACACTATAACAATACTGAGTTTTTCAATTCATAAACACAATGTATCTCTCCATTTAGGTTATCTTTTATTTCTGTTTTCAGTGTTTTGCAGATTTCATGGTATATGTCTCATATATTTTTTGTCATTTTTGTCTCAAATTTATCACATTTTTATGCTATTCTAAATGGTATTTTTAATTTAATTTCCTGAATAGGTCATTGTTAGTATACAGATAAATATTAAATTTTATATTGCTTTTACATGTGGCAAATGTATTAATTCACATATTAGTTCTAGTATCTTTTTCCATAGCTTCCATAGAATTTTTTTATATAGATGATCAAATTATCTTAAATAATAGTTATATTTCATTTTTTCCAATCTAAGCAACTGATATTTCTTTGTCTTATTTCATGGAATGGCTAGTACAGTGTTTAACAGAAGTAGTGAAAGAAGAAATCCTGACATCCCTTTGATAATAAGGGAAAAATACTCAGTCATTCACTAGTAAGGATGGTGTTGGCTAGCAGTAGGTTTCTCAAAGATGCCCCTTTATCAAGTTGAGAATTATTCTCTTCTATTCACACTTTTGCTGAGAGTTTTACATTAGGAATTTGTATTTGATATTGTCAAATGCTTTTTCTCTATCTTTCAGAAAATCATGTGGTGTTATTTTATTTCATTTGTTCATATTGTGGTTATTATTACTTGATATTTTAATGCTAAAGTGTTCATGCATTCCTGAGATAAACTTTACTTGGTCATGATGTACTACCCTTTTTTTTTTTTTTTTTTTTTTTTTGAGATGGAGTTTTGCTCTTGTTGCCCGGGCTTGGAGTGTAGTGGTGCGATCTCGGCTCACTGCAACCTCCGCCTCCTGGGTCCAAGCGATTCTCCTGCCTCAGCCTCCCAAGTAACTGGGATTACAAGCACCCACCACCACACCCGGCTAATTTTTGTATTTTTAATAGAGATGGGGTTTCGCCATGGTGGCCAGGCTTGTCTCGAACTCCTGACCTCAGGTGATCCACCTGCCTTGGCCTCCAAAAGCGTTGGGATTACAGGCATGAGCCACCGCGCCCAGTCCCTTTTTAATATATTTATACATTTTATTTGTACAATTTTATGTTTAAAAAGAATATTTGTCTGCAGTTTCTATTCTTGTAATGCCTTTGGTTTTAAGAGAAGACATTGCTGAACTCATAGAATGAGTTGGGATGTATACTTTCCTAAACAATTTCCTGAAAAAGTTTGTATAGAAATGGTGTTATATCTTTCTAAGTTTTTGTTGTAATGAAGTCATTCAGAGTTTTCTTATATATATGTTTTAACTGCAAATTCAAATAGCTCTATACCCAAATAGGTATATGGCTATTTGGTTTAGTTTCATCATTTTTCTGTATCTTTAAATCATCTTCCATTTTATTGATTTTCACTTTAATATTCATTATTTTCTTCTTCTTACATTAGGTATCATTTGTTTTTGTATTCTAGATTCCTAAGGTGGAAGCTGTGGTCATTCATTCGAGACACTTATGTAGACATAAAAACAGGCCTTTAGTGCTACAAATTTCCCTCTAATACCAAGTAAGCAATATTCCACAAATTTTCACATGCTGGGATTTTTAAAAATATGCTATTTGGTTTAAAATATATTTGACAAATGGGTTACTCATAAGTGTGTTATATAGTTTTCAAGTACCAGGGATTTTCCAGACGTCTGTTAATAAATTTCAACTAAATTTTGGTCAGAAAAACTTTATCTGACTTGAATCTTTTTAAATTTATTGAGATTTCTTTTAAGGCCTATATTATATTATATTCCATGATGACTTAAAAAGAAGGTGTATTATCTTGTTCTTTGATAGAGTATTCTATTAATGTCAATTAAGTTAATCTATTTAATACTACTGCTCAAGTCCTATATATAGCTACTGATTTTCCAGGTAATTTTTTGAGATCTCAATTTAATTGAGATAAGTGTGTTAATATCCCTGATTATAATGGTCAATTTTTGTTTTTGTCCTTGAAACTCTATCAATTACGGTTTCATGTATTTTGAGGTTCCATTACGAGTTGCATAAACATTTAGGTTTGCCATGACCTCTTAAGTGATCCCTTTATCATTATAAAGTTACCTTCTTTAATGTTTAGTAATATTCTTTGTTCCAAAATATTCTTTGTCAGATATTAATGTAGCCTCTCCACCTTTTTTCAAATTAATGTTATCATGATATATAATTTTCTATCATTTCACTATTTACATATGTGTGCCTTATTTAAAGATTTCTTGTAGATATCTATAGTTGAGTCTTGTATTTTATCTATTTTGGCATTATCTGACATTTTTGTTCCATTTACATTTAATGTGATGATTCTATATCTAAAATTTTTCTATTTATTTTCCATTTGTTCTATCTGTTCTTTGCTCCTCTCTCCCTCTTTTTCAGCCTTTTTGCCCCCCTTTTCTACCTTTTTTAATTTAATATTTTTTGTGGTTTTATTTTACTTTATTTATTTCCTTTGTTTGCTATAAGTTTGTCATGTTTCTTTAGTGGTCCTTTTAGAGATTATACACCTTAAATTTCATAACCTGACTTCATGCACTATTATTTCATCCCACATATAAGTAACTTAAAACAATATACTTCCTTTTTTCCCTCCCAGTCTTTGTACAGTTCCTGTCAGATATTTTACTTCTATATTTTTATAATCCCCACAATACATTATTATGTTTGCATAAGTCATCAATTGTTTTTTACATTAACTTAAATAAAAAGAAAAATTCTCATCTTATGGAGAAACCTTAAAATTTCTTGTTATTCAGGCCTGCTGGTGACAAATTATTTCAACTTTTTTTTTTAACTTTTGTTGTCGAAGATATTTTGGCTGGGTATATAATTCTAGGTAGAAAGTTTTTTTCTTTCAATTACTTAAATATGTTGCTCAGTTGTTTTACTGCTTGCATTGTTTCCACAAAAAACCTGCTATCATGCTTTCCTTTGTTCTAGACATAATGTGTTTTTTTTCCTCTGGTTTGAACAAATTTGATTATGATGTAGCTTGGTGTGTGTGTCTGTATCTCTGTGTGTGTGTGTGTGTGTGTATACACACACATACACCAAGATACATTATACATGTGTATATATATAATTAATATATAAAATTTATAAATATTTGATGTATGCATAAAATTTTGTTTGTGCTTTATATACATATAATGTATGTATAAAATTTTGTTTCGTTAACATTTTTGCAGTCATGATTTATAGTTTTCAGAAAATTTGGAAATTCTCATATTATATCTTCAAATATTTTTTCTAACACTTCCCTTCACCTACCTGACAACCTTCATGCCTCCAGTTACAATTGTTATTAGGTTGTTTGAAGTTGTCCCAAGGCTTGTTGATGCTGTGTTTATTTTTTTAAGTAAGTATTTTCCCTATGTGTTTTTTAAGTAATTTCTGTTGCTATGTCTTAAGTTCACTGTTTTTTCTACAATATGTAATCTGCTGTTTATAATATCCAGTGCTTTTTTCCTCTCAGACACCGTAGTTTTCAACTCTAGACGTTTGACTATATTTTTATATCTTTTTTGTCATTATTTCACATATTCAGCTTTTTCTCTAGCTTTATGAGCATATGAAATAAGGTTGTAGTAACTGTTTTAATGTCCTTTTATGCCAATTCTAACATCTGTATCAGCATCAACTGATTTAATTTTCTCCCCATTAGGGATTGTATTTTCTTGCCTATTTGCATATCTGATAATTTTTCACTGGACAACAGACACTGTGAATTTTACCTTGTTGAGTGCTGGGTGCTGGATATTTCTGTAGTCTTATATTCTCAACCTTTGTTATGGGACACATCTATGCCACTGAGAAGTAATTTGATACTTTTTTTTTTTTTTGAGACGGAGTCTCACTCTGTCACCCAGGCTGGAGTGCAGTGGTGTGATCTCGGCTCACTGCAAGCTCCGCCTCCCAGGTTCACACCATCCTCCTGCCTCAGCCTCCCAAGTAGCTGGGACTACAGGTGCCCACCACCACGTCTGGCTAATTTTTTTGTGGTTTTAGTAGAGACAGGGTTTCACTGTGTTAGCCAGGATGATCTCGATATTCTGACCTCATGATCTGCCCGCCTTGACCTCCAAAAGTGCTGGGATTATAGGCGTGAGCCACCACGCCCGGCCTCAAGTTATTTTTTATTCTAATCCTTTCAGGTAATTCATACCCAAGCCTCAACTAGTTTTCATACACTTTCATTGATCAGTACTCAGATGAACACTTGAAGGGTCTTTCTACAGATCTCTAGAGTTGTCTCCCTTTGCAACTCTCATCTCCAACACTGTCTTGTGAAATCTAGAAGTCGTGTTCTTCCTGGATGATTAGCAAAGTCTCCTCAACACAGAAAGTATGACAAGCTCTACCTAGGTTTCATCTTCTTGCTCTGTTACCTGGAAATTCTCTCAAATCAGTCAACTTAGGCAATTGCAGAGCTTGCCTCATTTGTTTCCTCTCTCTCAAGGATTGTACTCTATTGTCTCATACCAAATATATTAAGAGCATCTTTTTATTTTATTTTGTCCAGTTATTTATTTTTCTTATGTAGAAAATATCCAGTCTTTGTTACACATTTGCTATATGGGTTGGCCATATTGGCCAGAAACAATCTGTCTAAAATATTTTAAGTACTGACACAATTCTCATTTTGCCTTTTCCATTCAGGGAGTCAAAGCAATTTAGATATAAGGAACCACTGACAATTCACAGCTTTTTAAAATAGCAAACTAAGAGCAATGATTATATTCCTAAAGGAATCAATAATGTTATCATTAAATTTTTAAATCTTCAAGGATTGGGATTCCTATTACATTCTCATTTAAATTGCTTATTGGCTGGTATAGATTATGGTTATTCTCAGTATACATCAGAGAGTTATTATAATTAGCTGTTGACTCCTATTATCAATCAACACAGGGCTAAGGATCTATTATGCATGTATGGATCAAACACTACATCAATAATATCATGATGAAAGGGCCTGGTGAATCAGAATAGCCAGTTAACATGAATGAGTTTTATAAATTACATTTCTGAACAAAGAGATAAATCCTGGAGCCTGATATCTCTGTACAGTTGTTAGCGAACAATAGTTCAGACTTGTAGGTCAGTTACTTCAAGGTGAAAAAAGCTAGTGGCATTTGAATTTTATCCTACGTATGTCTCTTTGGATTTGGAAGGTTACTTCTCCCACTTTGGTGTACACTGTTTATAACAGGCCCATTTATGAAATTGACCCTAAAAAATCTGCCAACTTTCTGCAAGATCCAGAGCAAAACGAGGCTCTCCTGCTAGTCCAGGCTGCAGTGGTGTGCCACTTGGACCTTTCAAAGTCCGATAGCTCTTCTGTACATGTAAAAAGGATGCATTTCCATTTCTACTTGTATTTTGAAAAAGAAATTATGTAATCAAATAATTAAAGGAATAATTATTTTTTAAAAATGGCTCAGGAAAAGTTCAACAGTAGCAACAGAAAAAACATTAGCCCACAAAAAATCAAAGGTGGGAGTTCAACTAGGAAAATTAAAAAATAGAGGAACAGTGGATTTTTCTGGATGCACATTTGAATCTAAGTCATGCTTCAAATCCAAACTCCATCTGTTTCTTAGATTTCTGGAACAAACTCCTACTCATTCAGACCCACCCGTCCTCCACAGACAATTCCTTTTCCCCAGACATTCTTACCTCCCACATTTAGAACAGCATCACATATCAGTTGGAATTTGTAGTGTTTTCATTGTGCACATCACTAAAACATTTGCCTCTTAGGCAAAAGGAGAATCACTTTTCTTTTTGCCAAATTATGTACTTCTGTTTCTCATCCTGAAGAACATAAAATCCAGGAAAGGAAACTTGACAACACATCATCTCTAGGTGGCATATCCAAAATGTGTATCTGTGGACTCTAAGGGAAGAATAATACAAAAAATTCCAATTATAAATTTTTAATGGTAGTCAAGAAATTAAAAGGTTTAACATAAAGTCCAATGATTTTTTAATGATATAGTACTAGAACTATTTGAGAAGGAAAAGTTTCTCTTGTCTTAAAGAGGTGCTCTTTGGAACAATAGAATTTTTAAAATATGAAATAGGCATACTTAGTAAGTATATAATAAGATCTAACTCCTCAAGGATAAACAAACATAAAACCTTATCATGAGTGTTCTATAGTATTTTTTAAATTTTAAGTATCAGTACTATTCTTCAAACTATAGTCATCACTCCACCAGCTGTCATATTAAAAATGTTCTAATTCTTAACTTCAAATTATAATGTCTTTTAACACAGCATGGTGAGATCTTGGTGTCATAAGTATTGTTTTTAATATTAATAGTTAATATTGCATGATCAAAATAAAAGAAAACCTAGTATCTTTTTATTCACAATAAAATTTTTAATTAAGTAGGCATATATTCACTATTCTGAAAATGCAGTTAAATGAATATTTATCAAATATCACTATCAGTTTACTTTTCTACTAAGTATCTTGAAAAGCAAACATATTTGCAGATACCTCGAATTCCTTTGTACAGAGACTGAAATGACTAGTATATAATTTGTTTTTCAAACTGAGCTTTCTACTCCTGTTTATTTATTTTTCCCAAAGCATATAATTCTAGTAAAGTTGTCTTTGAAAATCGAGCAGACATTAGTTTGAGATCCAGCATCCCTTTTTTAAGTTTTGTTATTAAAGCCACTTGCATAACTGGCTCTGCATATGGCAATGGAAGTAATGCAGTACTACTTCATAGAGTACATAAAATGCTTGGCTTTACACCTAGTTCATAATAACCAATCAATTAAAAATTCTAAGATTATGCTCCTCTTTTCCTTTTCTTCTCTATCATCACCTTATCTTCTTCCTCCCTCTTTCTCTACTTCTTTTGTAGTCGTCATCATCATCATCATTGTCATCCTCAACATTGTCATCCTCATCCTATCATTTCTTATGTCTTCAGGAATATTATAAAAATAAATGACAATGGGCCGGGCGCCGTGGCTCACGCCTGTAATCCCAGCACTTTGGGAGGCCAAGGTGGGTGGATCATGAGGTCAGGAGATGGAGACCGTCCTGGCTAACACGGTGAAACCCCGTCTCTACTAAAAATACAAAAAATTAGCCAGGCGTGGTGGCGGGCCCCTGTAGTCCCAGCTACTTGGGAGGCTGAGGCAGGAGAATGGCCTGAGCCCCGGGAGGTGGAGCTTGCAGTGAGCCGAGATTGCGCCACTGCACTCCAGCCTGGGTGACAGAGCGAGACTCCATCTCAAAAAATAAATAAATAAATAAAAATAAAAAATAAATGACAATGATAGATGCATCTACCTATACTTTTAAAACATTGCATATATAGGTTATGGCAATTAGTAATCCTCTCAGAATTATGCATGAGAGGAAACAAGAACCATTTCAGGATGCTTGGGATTTCTGAAGGACAAAAGGGGACAGGTAGAAAGGCAATTGCTCCTTAGAAAACCCTAAGGTTTCTTTAGTGATATAAAATGAAGCACACTCAATTGATAGTGGGCTCTGTTCAGAAACTGTTTTGTAAGGAATATTCTTATATCAGGGTATCTCTGCATGACTAATAGGCTAGAGAAGTCCACTTAAGTTAGATAACTCTTTTTAATAATGACCTGTTGGGGTCCTTTATAACTTATAGGAAGGTTAAGTTAATCAAGCATGAGTAAACCATTACAGAACCAGTGTAAATATGCAGAAACTGTAAATGATATATGAGAATTCTACACCATAATCCTATTGTTTACTAACATCTCACTAACAGACTGGTGAAAAGATGAAGTGGATAACCAGAAATAGCCAAGATAATAGATTTTATTTGGACAAATCCAGATTCCTATTTGCGATTTTGTGGATCTCCTGCATGACCAACTGTGACCTCTGAGGTTCTTTAAGTGTATTGTTAGCACAAAGTAAACACTGCATAAGTGATGGTGCTTATTATTGTTACAGAATTCTGTATTTATTGCTGATATACTTTTATTTTTCTGCAGCTGATAAAAATTCATTTTACATATGGAAATGCAATTATTTTTGGTAATTATTCAAACCTGAGTCCATCAATATACTAGAAACCCAGCAGACACAAGTACTTTCATGCAAAATGTTTTTGGTACAGGCTGACTGCAACTGACTTCTAGGAAATGTTTCTATAATTGTGATGAGAATTGTTTTTTACTCCCATGGTTTTGACAAAAATAAGAGTATATTCCAGAATATATATTTGGTTAGTGGGTTCCCAAATTTGGCTGTGCACCAAAATAGCTGGCACAGTATTTTAAAATACAAATATCTTCATCTCAACTTCAGAGATTTTTATCTTCTACATCTGAGGTAAGGTCCATATTCAGAGAATTTTTAAAAATCTCTTCAGGTATCTTTACTGCATAATATGAGCCAAGTGTGAAAAACACTGGTTGAAAAGACAATTGTCTTTTATGAATAGGTCTTTTCATACAGGATTGCTTTTCATGCCCCACATTTATGTGGTCTATTCATGCCCTGTCTTCATTTGCTTGGGCTGCTATTACAAAATGCCATAAACTGGTCAGCTTATAAACAACAGAAATGTATTTCTTATAGTTCTAAAGGCTGGGAAGTCTGAGACCAAGGGGCTGGCAGATTATATGTCTGATGGAAGCCCATTTCCTGGTTCACAGATAGTGCCTTTTAGCTTCATCCTCGGATATTGGAAGAGGCAGCACAGCTCTCTGGGACTTCTTTTGCAAGGGCACTAATCCCATTCATGGGTTCTACCTTCATGACTTAATCACCTCCACGGGGTCCCACCTCCTATTACCATCACTTGGTGATTAAGCTTCAATATATGAATTCTGGGAGCACACGAACTTTCAGGCTCACAGCAATCCTGTATTCCAAAAATTATCTGTTTGTCCTTTGAATGTATTTGACTAGTTGTCATATTTGTGCTTAAGAATTGTGGATTATATGTGAAATCTGATTTCTTAACAGGGATATATTTCTACCTTAATAACGAGGGGTTTTCTGGGGAGTGTTTCCTCTAGAAAAGGTGCAAATAGCATAGATTGTTCTTTCTCAGATGTATTGGAAATATTTACATACTCCATAAATAAGTGAACGCAGAAATGGCCTAACTTCATCCCAAGAAATTATTTTGCTCTAAGCTAGACAAAGCTACTAAAGTGATCAACAACTCTGAGTATGAAAAAAAATAAAATCATATTGTTCACAACAGCAAGAATAAAAATGTTTTGTTTGATTTACGCAGAATGACAAATAAACATCAAACATCAGTGTCTAGTAAACATTAAATACAGTGCATAAAGATGTAGTACATCCCTTTATTTAGTTTTCTGCTTAGGGCTTCAGTGTTTTGAAAGGGCTGGGTTATCAATCTGACATAGTCAGAGAATACTATAAACACCTCTCCACAAATAAAGTAGAAAATCTAGAAGAAATGAATAAATTGCTGGACACATACACCCTCCCAAGCCTAAACCAGGAAGAAGTCGAATCCCTGAATAGACCAATAACAAGTTCTGAAATTGAGGCAGTAATTAATAGCCTACCAAGCAAAAAAAGCCCAGAACCAGACAGATTCACAGCCAAATTCTAGCAGAATTTGGCTACCAGAGGTACAAAGAGGAGCTGGTACCATTCCTTCTAAAACTATTCCAAACAATAGAAAAAGAGGGACTCCTCCCTAACTCATTGTATGAGGCCAGAATCATCCTGATACCTAAACCTGGCAGAGATACAACAACAACAACAAAATTTCAGGCCTATTGGCCTGAAATCGACAAACATCGATGCAAAAATCCTCAAAAAAAATACTGGCAAACCGAATCCAGCAGCACATTAAAAAGCTTATCCACTATGATCAAGTCTGTTTCATCCCTGGAATGCAAGGCTGGTTCAACATATGCAAATCAATAAACGTAATCCATTACATAGACAGAACCAATGACAGATACCACATGATTATCTTAATAGATGCAGAAAAGGCCTTTGATAAAATTCAACACCCCTTCATGACAAGAACTCTCAAAAAACTAGGTACTGATGGAACTTATCTCAAAATATTAAGAGCTGTTTATGACAAACCCACAGCCAATATCATACAGAATGGGCAAAAGCTGAAAGCATTCCCTTCAAAAACCAGCATAAGATAAGGATGCCCTCTCTTACCATTCCTATTCAACATAGTATTGGAAGTTCTAGCCAGGACAATTAGGTAAGAGAAAGAAATAAAAGGTATTCAAATAGGAACATAGGAAGTCAAATTATTGCTGTTTGCAGATGACATGATTGTATATTTAGAAAACCCCATAGTCTCAACCCAAAATCTCTTTAAGCTGATAAGCAACTTCAGCAAGACTCAGGATACAAAATCAATGTGCAAAAAATCACAAGCATTTCTATATGCCAATAATAGACAAACAGAAAGCCAAATCATGAGTGAACTCCCATTAACAATTGCTTCAAAGAGAATAAAATACCTAGGAATCCAACTTACAAGGGATGTGAAGGACCTCTTCAAGGAGAACTACAAACCACTGCTCAAAGAAATAAGAGAGGACACAAACAAATGGCAAAACATTCCATGCTCATGGATAGGAGGAATCAATATTGTGAAAACGGCCATACTGCCCAAAGTAATTTATAGATTCAATGCTATTCCCATCAAGTTACCATTGACTTTCTTCACAGAATTAGAAAAAACTACTTCAAATTTCATATGGAACCAAAAAAGAGCCTGTATACCCAAGAAAGTCCTAAGCAAAAAGAACAAAGCTGGAGGCATCATGCTACCTGACTTCAAACTATACTACAAGTCTACAGTAACCAAAACAGAATTGTACTGGTACCAAAACAGATATATAGACCAATGGAACAGAAGAGGCCTCAGAAATAACACCACACATCTACAGCCATCTGATCTTTGACGAACCTGATGAAAGCAAGCAATAGGGAAAGGAGTCCCTATTTAATAAATGGTGTTGGAAAAACTGGCTAGCCATATGCAGAAAACTGAAACTGGGCCTCTTCCTTACACTTTATACAAAAATTAACTCAGGAGGTGGAGGCAGGAGAATTGCTTGAACCCTAGAGGCTGAGGTTGCCGTAAGTTGACATCACGCCACTGCACTCCAGCCTGGGTGACAGAGCGAGACTTAGTCATTCAACCAAACACCATATGTTCTCACTCATAGGTGGGAGTTGAACAAGGAGAACACATGGACACAGGGAGGGGAACATCACACTCTGGGGTCTGTCGGGGGGTGGGGGCAAGGGGAGGGATAGCATTAGGAGAAATACTTAATGTAGTTGTCGGGTTGATGGGTGCAGCAAACCACCATGGCACAGATATACCTATGTAACAAACCTGCATGTTCTATACATGTATCCCAGAACTTAAAGTATCGTAAATAAAAAATAAAATGAAAGAACACATTTCTCACACAAAAAAAAATTTGCTGAATTAAGAGACCAATTTTGGATGTATATGTTACTAGTAAATGGAAGGCCAAAAGACCCAAACTATTCAATGAATGCCTGGACAACACTTTCACACTTCTGTTTTATTTCTTCTTTTAATATAGAAGATTACAATTATGAGGATCAGAATACTACAAAGCTTTCTGAAATCATGGAAATATTATTATCCCCAGCTTAGAGATGAAAAGTCCCAGAATAAGGAGATAAAAAGAATACTAAAACAAAAGTGTCCAAACTTTTAAAGAGCATGGTAGTGTCAGTAGGTATCAAATGAAACTAGTACGGCAACCTTACATCTTGATAAAACTGAATGTTACATTTTTAACTGATTTACCTTAAAAAATTATTGTGAAAGTAAATAAAAAGCATATTCCACATGCAGTCATTATCTTTTGGTTTCTGGAACAGGAACTTCCCAGCAGTAAATTTTATGATGAAGATTACATTTAGATGAAAGTGTTTTCCTTATTTAACAATGTCCATACATTGCATCATTGGAAATAGCAAAATAACAGAAGCTTGGCTCAAGATAAAAACATACACATATAAAGTGCTTTGTATAACATATATTAAAATAATTTTCAATAAGCCATTTATATGAAACCAGGTTCCCTTGTCTTAAATGACAGAAGAAAGTAAGTTGACGGGCTCACAGAAAGTTCTGAACTTTAGTCCGAAGAGTTTTAAAATAAGTGCACATGGAGATAGGCAGCTGCAAAAGCTTCTGTGCAAAAAGTGACTTCAATTTTATATAGTCACGTTTAGTTGTTTGTCCTCAAGTGTTATAATTTTACAGTTAGACAACTCTCAGTGGGACCGATTTCATAAAACAGTTAAATAATAGATTGAACAAGAATAGGTTTCACTGCCATGCAATGCTATCTCACTTGGTTGTAAACTGGTATGAATTACATAATTAATAAATAAAGTCCCAAAATCAACCTTAAACTTATTGATAAACACAACAGCAGTTTCTCTTTACTTTGGTCTATTTTATCATTAAATAGTTCAAATATAGTGAAAAGTGTAGAGAAAAATATTATAAACTTCATTTTATGAATCAATCCAGGTTCAGGACACCTTTATATGTTGTTTATTTGTTTTGGGCTTTTAAATAATCTTTTGATTGTCTATTCCTCCCTAATTTTAATTCCCTCTATCTCTCCTCTGAGGTACTTAGTAATCTGAATTTGCTGATTCTCATTTTGAAGAGTCCTTTTTATACTTTTACTATATACCTATGTGGCTGTAAACAATATCAAGCTGCATACTGAATACTTTTAAACATATCTAAATGTTGTCATATTATATGTATTATTTTTCATCTTGTTTTTGGTACTACATATTATACCATTAAGATCTGCTCCAATTAATATACATATTGCTTGTTCATTTATTATAATTGTTGTACAGTAATGTGCTGCATTATTACACTTTGGTTATCCTTTCTGTTGTTGATGGATATCTGGAGTATAATATCATACTTTTTCACATTCATTATTAAAACCAAACCAATCCTTCAATGAGTAATCATGCACACAACTTGTTCTTTTTTGTACATATGCTAGAGTCTTAGAGTCTGGGTTTTATACATAAAATTAGAAAGCTAAATTTTATCAGTAAATATCTTCAACAGTTACAAGCTACCAATAATTACCCTGAGTCATGACTTTCTATTGCTTCATATACATGCCAGATCTTTTAAAATTTTGTCTCTCTAATGAGAATAATATGGTATTATACTGTTTTCATTTGCATTTATCTGTTTACCAGTAGTATGGGATATTTTGCACTATGTTTATTGGTCTTGTTTATTTCATTTGCTGTGAGTTGTATGTTTGCATCATTTGCCCAACCTTGTATTGGGTTCTCTTGATGCTTTTGTCCTTCTCATTTGTGTGTGTGCGTGTGTGTGTGTGTGTGTGTGTGTGTGTGTGTGTGACTGAATATATTCTAGATATTTATCTCATCAGATATTAAAATCAGTTTTAACTTATTTCTTACTTTTTAATTTTTATGGTGTCTTCACTTGTAAATGGTTCATTTTTTCTGAAATACATACTTTTCAAATGAGAATTTTCAGTGATTACATCTCTTACTTCCAATATGTTAGCCATTTTTAATTAAAAAAATTTTTTTTATTTTAATTTCCAATTATTCATCATCAAGATATGGTAATTTGATTCCATTTCCTACATTTAACCTATATTCCCTGGCTTGTTACACACTCACTTATTAGATCTGTAAGAAATTCCTTAGGATTTTCTATATAGATAACTATGTCATTTGTGAATAAAGGCAATTTTATCCTTTCATTTCCAAAGTATATGATATTTTGCTTTAATCCCTGGTATTTTTGCACTGGCAATGGCAATAGTGCAATGTTGATTAGAAGTTGTGAGAGAGAACATTCTTGCTTTATGTATCAACCTTGAGCTTAAAGAATTCAATATTTTACCAAGTGTACCAGCAGATTTTTAGTAGATGTGCATTATTGAATTGACAAAACTCCCATTTCTTTTAAAAAATTAATTTATTTATTTCTAAAGTTGGTAAAAGTGTATATATTTATCATGTACAACATGATGTTGTGAAATATGTATACATGATGGAATGACTGTATTAAGCTAATTAATATATACATTACCTCACATAGTTATAATTTTATTAGGACAATACTTAAAATCTACTCTCAGCAATTTTCAAGAACAAAATACTTCGTTATTAATTATAGTCACCATGTAATACAATAGATCTATTAATCTTATTCCTCCTATCTTACTGAAAACTTGTATCATTTGACCAAATCTCCTCAAACATACCCCACCTCAGCCCCTGGTAACCACCATTCTACTCTCTACTTCTATGAGTTCAACACTTTTGGATTCCACATAATAAGTGAGATCCTGTGATATTTGTCTTTCTGTACCTGCCTTATTTTACTTAATATAATGTCCCTCAGGTTCATCTATATTATAGCAAATGACAGATTTCCTTTTCTTGATGGCTGAAGAGTATTCCATTACGGATATATAGCACATTTTAAAAATTCATTCAACAACAGATGGACACTCAGATTGATTTCAAATCTTGGCAACTGTGAATAATGCTTCAGTGAACATGGGAGTGCAGACATCTCTTTGATATATTGATTTCATGTCTTTTGAATATATACCCAGTTGTGAGATTGTTGGATCATATGATAGTTCTATTTTTAATTTTTAAAAAATCTCTATAGTGTTTTCCATAATGACTGTACTAATTTACACTCCCACTAACAGTGTACAAAGGTTCCTGTTTCTCAGCATCCTCAACAACACATTATAGTTCATCTTTTTAATAATAGCCATTCTAGCAGGTGTGAGACGCTATCTAATTGGGGTTTAATTTGCATTTCTCTGATATTAAGTGATATTGAGCACGTTTTCACTGATGTGCTACTGAGCACTTGTTTGCCACTCATATGTCTTTTTTTGAGAAGTATCTATTAAGATTATTTGCCCATTTTTAATTGGGTTGTTTTCTTATTAAGTTGAGCTCCTTATATATTTTGAATAATAACTCCTTATAAGATGTATGCTTTAGAAATATTTTCTCCCATTTTGTAGGTTAAGGCAATGTGATTCACTCTATTGATTGTTGCTTTGGCTGTGTGGAAAATTTTTAGTTTGAAATAATTTCATTTGTCTATTTTTGCTTTTGTTGTCTATACTTCTGGGATCATATCCAAAAAATTATTTGCCAGACCAATGCCATGAAGTTTTTCTCTATGTTTTCATTAAGTAGTTTTATAATTTCAGTTCTTACTTCAGATGAGGATCCAATTTTATTTTATTTTTTTCATGTGGATAACAACATTTATTGAAGAGGCTGTCCTTTCCCCATTGGGAGTTCTTGGAAGCTTTATCAAAACTCAATTGACCATAAATGCATGGTTTTATTTCTGGGCTTTCTAGTCTGTTCCATTTATCTATGTTTTTGCTTTTATGCCAGTATTATATTGGTTTGATTACTATAGCTTGTATTACTTCCTGAAGTTGGGTAGCATGATAGCTCCAACTTTGTTCATTTTACTCAAGATTTTCTTGGCCCCTAGACGTCCTTTGTGTTTTCATACAAATCTTAGAATGGTTTAATCTATTTCTGTGAAAAACGTCATTGGAATTTTGATAGAGATTGCATTGAACCTGTAGATCACTTTGAAAGCATGGACATTTTAGCAATATTAATTCTTTTGATCCATGAACATAGACTTTTTTCATTTATTTATTTCTTCTTCAATTTTTTTCATGGGTGTTCTCAATGCACAGGTCTTTCAACTCCCTGCTTAAATTTACTCCTTAGTAATTTTTTGTAGCTATTGTGAATGGGATTATTCTCTTGATTTTTTTCAAGTGATTTGTCATTAGTGTGTAGAAACATTACTGATTTTTTATTATGTTGATTTTGTATTTTGCAACGTTATATAATTTGTTTACTACTCCTAAGAGTTTTTTGGTGGAGTCTTTAGAATCTTCTTCATATAAGATCACATAGTCTACAAATAAGGACAATTTAACTTACTTCTTTCCAATTTGGATGCCTTTTATATCTTCTCTTGGTAATTGCTCTGGCTAGGACTTCTGCTACTATGTTGAATGGAGGTGGTGACAGTGGTCTTTCTTGTCTTCTTCCTGATCTTAGGGAAATGCTTTCAAGTTTTCACTGTTGAGCATGAAGTTAGCTGTGAATTTGTCATCTGTGGCCTTTATCATGTTGAAGGACTTTCCTTCTGTATGTAATTTGTTGAGAGTTTTTATTATGAAAGGATGTTGAATTTTGTCAAATGCTTTTTCTTCATCTGTTGGAATAATAATTTTTTTGCCCTTTATTCTATTGATGTGGTGTATCACATTTATAGATTTGCATATGTTAAACCATCTTCTCATCCACGGGATGAATCCCACTTGATCAAGGTGAGCAACCTTTTTTAATGTGCTGTTGAATTCAGTTTACTAGTGTATTGTTGAGGATTTTTGCATCTATGTTCATCAGGGATATTGGTCTGTAATTTTCTTTTCTTACAGTGTCCTTGTCTGGCTGTAAGAGAAATGCTGACCTCTTTAAATTATTCTGATATTTTTTTCAATTTTTAGGAAGCATTTGAGCATGGTTATTACTTCTTCTGTACATTTTTAGTACAATTTATCAATGAAGTCATAAGATCTTTGTTTTTTGTTTGTTTGTTTGTTTTTTTATGGGAGACATTTCATTACTTATTAAACCTCCTTACTTAGTATGGTCTATTTAGGTTTTCTATTTCTTCATGATTTAGTCTTGATAGGTTGTATGTGGCTAGGAATTTACTTATTTCTTCTAGGTTATCCAATTTGTTGGCATATAATTGCTCATAGTAATCTCTTATGAACTTTGTATTTCTGTTATTTCAGTTATAATGACTCCCCTTTTATTTCTGTTATTTATTTGATTCTTCTCCTTTTAAAAGTAAGTTTAACTAGATGTTTGTTAATTTTGTTTATATGTATTTTTAAAAACAAGCTCTTAGCTTTGTTTATCTTTTCCATTGTATTTCTGCTGGTGGAGGGGGCCTGGAGACCCAATCCCCCAGGCAGGCCTGGAGCCTGAGGCTTGGGGATCCTGCTTGGCACCATGGAGGGCCAGGTCATGGTCACTGGCCTAGAGTCTGGGACTGTAGAGGCTTGGCTGGTGCTGGGTTTTACCGGGGTGAGCTAAGTGTTGTGATTCAAGGCCAAGTCCTGTACTCACATTCCTTTCCTTCCCCCACATGAAAGGTATCTGTCTCCATGCTGTGCTGCATGGGGTTGGAGGAGCGGTGACACAGATAGTGTGAAACTGTCTTTCCCACCCTTTTCAATGTGTGTGTGTGTGTGTGTGTGTATTTCTGTGCAACACCTAGGTGCTATAATCTCTCACCTGGCTTTCTTAGCTCTTGTGAAAGTATTTTCTTGCATTTTCTTTATTCCTTCTGCAGAAATATCCATTTGAACAACTATCCATGCAAGATAGTTGCATGGATAGTTGTTCAAATCGATATTTCTACAGAAAGACAAGTTCTAGAAAGCCCTATTCTGCCACATTGCTGATGTTCAATCCCCTTTAATTGATTTATTTCTGCCCAGAACTTTCATTTTCAGTGGGTTAGAATTTATTGAATGCTTTTTCCATAATAATTGAGATGATTACATGTATTGTTGCCGCTGTTGTTGCTTTTAGTCTGTAAATATGATAAACTACATTGATTGATTTTTGAATGTTGAGCCAACATTGTATTTCTGGCACATATGCTACTTGAACATAATTTGTAAAAATCTATATCATTTGTTCTATTGCTCCTATTAAAATGTACCACAAACTTAATGGCTTAAAACAACCCAAATTTGTCTATTGGTTAGGAGTTCAACCTCAGCTTCACTAGGCTAAATTCAAGGTGATGGCATGGCTGAGTTCCTTTCTGGAGGCTCAAAGGGTAAATTCATTTCCTCGCCCTTCATTAACTTTAAGAGGCCACTCACATGCCTTGGCTCATGATCTCTATTTTCCATCTTCAAAGCCAACAACTTTGCATCTCTCTGACAATTCTTTAGTCAGCTCTCTCTGTCTCTCTCTCTCTGACTCTCTCTCCTTGCTCCCATCTCTCTCTCTTTCCTATCTCTTTCTTCCCCCTTTAAGAACCCTTCTGATTACATTGGTCTCAATCAAATAATCCAAGATAATCTCTCCATTTAAAAATCTTCAGCCTAGGACAGGCGTGGTGGCTCACGCCTGTAATCTCAGCACTTTGGGAGGCCGTGGTGGGCAGATCATGAGGTCAGGAGTTTGAGACCAGCCTGGCCAGCATGGTGAAACCCTGTCTCTACTAAAAATACAAAAAATTAGCTGGGCATAGTGGTGCACGCCTATAATCCCAGCTACTTGGGAGGCTGAGGCAGGAGAATCACTTGAACCCAGGAAGCAGAGCTAAGATCATGCCACTGTACTCTGGCCTGGGCGATAGAACAAGACTACGTCAAAAAAAAAAAAAAAAAATTGCAGCCTAATCGTATCTCTTTTGCTATGCAAGGTAACATATTCATAGATCCCAGAGATTATTACATTGGCATCTTTGGAGATTCAATATTCTGCCTACCACAATATGTTATTTATTTATGGGTTTGATTTTCTTACATTTTTAAAAAGATTTCTATGTTTACATTCATTAGAGATATTGGACAATTTTTTTTTCATGGAATGGGTTTGTCTGATTTTGGTATTAGGGCAATGCTGTCCTCATAAAAATACAGAGTGTTCTCATCATTTCTATTTTCTGGAAGAATTTTGTAGAATTGGTGCTTTAAATATTTGGACGAATTCACAAGTGAAGCCACATGATTCTGGAGTATTTTAGGTTGAAAGGATTCAATTATGAATTCAATTTATTTAATAGACAAGGTACTATTTATATTTATCTCTTTTTGTGTGGCATTTGGTAGTTTACTTCTTTCAAGGAATTTATCTATTTCTTGAAAGTTGTAAGATTTATCGACTAAAAACTGTTTATAATATTCTCTTAGTATTTTTTAATACCTGTGAGGTCTCTTCTTTTTTAGACATTGGTAATTTGTGTCATCTTTTTTTGTTCCAACTATTCTGAATATAGGTTTATTAATTGTACTTATTTACTCAGAGAATCAGATTTAGTTTTCATTAATTTTTCTCTTTTTTTCAGTATTCCTTTTTCATTTATTTCTGTTGTTACCTTTATTTTTTTCCTGACTTCTGCTTACAGTATGATTAATTTACTCTTAGTTTTCTTGTATCTTACCCAAGTATTTAGCTTTCTCGGAGGAAAGAAAGGAGCTTTCATTCTTATTTTTAGCTCCACGTTTTTATGTGGTATTATTTACTTCTTGCCTGACAAATTTATAAACATATTAGCATAGGCCTGCTGATGATTAATTTTCTTTTGTTGTCAGGAAACTATTTCACTTTCAATTTTTTATTTTTTCGATTTTGGTGGCTCATGCCTGTAATCCCAGCACTTTGGGAGGCCAAGGCAGGCGGATCATAAGGTCAAGAGATTGAGACCATCCTGGCCAACATGGTGAAACCCTGTTTCTACTAAAAATACAAAAATTAGCTGGGCATGGTGGCATGCCTGTAGTCCCAGCTACTCAGGAGGCTGAGGCAGAAGAATCGCTTGAACCTGGGAAGCGGAGTTGCAGTGAGCTGAGATCGTGCCACTGCACTCCATCCTCATCCTGGTGACAGAGCGAGACTCCATCTCAAAAAAAAAAATAAATAAAAAATAAATAAAAACTTAAACAAACAAAATAACAGGTTTTTCCTCCCCTTTCAGTATTTCAAAGATAATGCTCCATTGTCTTCTGGCTTGATTTTTCCTGAATAACTAATGTGATTTACTTCTGAGGACTTTACCTAATATCCAAATATCCAAATGCATTATGAGAGGGACTGTTGGGTGTACTGTTTTACATGCGGTCTTCTTTCCTTTCTCTCTCTCTCTCCTTCTTTCCTTCTCTTTTTTTTTTTTTTCTTTTTTTTTTTTTCAGAAAGAGTCTCGCTCTGTCTCCCAGGCTCACTGCAAACTCCCGGCCTCAAGCTATTCTCCCACCTCAGCCCCCCAAGTAGCTGGAAGTACAGGCATACACCACCATGTCAGGCTAATTTTTGTATTTTTGGTCGAGACAGGGTTTCACCATGTTGCCCAGGCTGGTCCTGAACTCTTGGACTCAAGTGATCTGCCCGCTTTGGCCTCCCAACGTGCTGGGATTACAGGTGTGAGCCACTGCGTCCAGCCTTACATGAAGCATTTTTGTTATTGTCATTCTTCCCTTTGGCCTTGGATAGTTCTTACTAATATTTGTAGATTACTATGTAGCCAAAAATCCAAGAGGTACTTTCTGGAGATCTTTGAAGCCTTGTTGATGTAGCTCGTTTCCCCGCCCCCCAACTATGCTGCCCCCAAAATTCTAGCAGTTTGATCTCTCCAAATTCTGATCTTTACCTCCAAGGAACAGACAGGCCTGCTTGATTTTCCCTGCCTGTATTGCATCCTGAAAACCATCCTCAGCAAAATGTTGGGGTACCTATCCCAATTATTTCCCTTCAACCATTATTCATTTTTTGGCTTGTTATCCTAAGTCTGAAAAATCAGTGTATCATATTTTTTTCTCTTATTCTTTTAAAAGAAAATGCAAACACAGCACCCATTACTATATCGTGGCCAGAAGTATACACCCTCTACACATACATATTTTAAACTATTTTTTCTCAGTTCATTCTATATTTTTAATGTCATCCAATTGACTGCCTTCGCTTTTTTAACATCACATTTTTTTTCAGGTTTTTGAAATTTGTTTTGTAATCTTACTTGGAGCAGAAGATGGTGTCGGTTCTGTTTTGTTTTGTTTTGTTTTGTTTTGTTTTTGTCTCTACTCATATTTTTTTGCCTTACTGTTTGGCAGTTGTTTCCGTCTTGCATCCAGGATTTCTTACACAAAATCAACTCTCAAAATATCCATTTGGGGTAATGTTGATGGCGTTATAGATTTAATCAAAGGGCAGAGAAAAAGTTGAGTCATTTTTTATCTTAAGTCTGTGTCTCTGTGTTCTGACATTTGGGTCAGCTTTTTCTTAACAAGGCAAAACATAATTTTTCTACAAGCTTTTTAAAAATTGTGGTAAAATATAAATAACATGAAATTTATAATTTAAGCCATTTTTAAGTGTATAATTCAATGGCAAATGTACTTTCACAATGTTGTGCAACCATAAACACCATCCATTTCCAAATCATTTTCACCATTTCAAACAGAAACTCTGTACCCAATAAATTATAACTCTCCGTATCCTCTTTCCCCTGACCTTTGAAAACCTCTATTCTACTTTCTGTCTCTATGAATTTGCTTCTTCTAGGGCTTTTCATAAGTGGACTCATACAGCATTCCACAAAATTCAAGCTCTTTTTTTTCAAATCCTATCAGTGCATACTTGATGTTTGACACAAAGAAATATAGCTAGTCTAGATGTTTTACTCTTTTAACTATATAACAACAGGCATTTTAGTTAGTGGTTAATGCTTTCTCCCCAACCACTGCCAAAATAAATATTATGTCCTAATCCCTGAAACCTTTAAATATCTTCAGATGGGGAGATTATTCTGGGATGTAAGGTGGGTCCTAAATGCAATCACAAGTGTCCTTATGAAGAAAGGCAGGGAAACATATTACCCATGAAGAGGAGGTAATGTGAATGCAAAGTGAAGACAGATTTTAAGATGGTTGGCTTTCAAGATTGAAGTAATGTAGGCATAAACCAATAAATACCAGCAGCATTCAGAAGCTGGAAGAGGCAAGAAATGAATTCTCCCTTAGCTCCTTAAGAGGGAGCATGGCCCTTCTGACACCTCAATTCCAGCCCACTGATACTGATTTCATAATTCCTGACTCCAGAGCTATAAAAGAATAAATTTCTGTTGTTTTAATTCACCAAGTATGTGGTAATTTTTGAAGCAGCCACAGGAAAATAATACAGGGTTCTTAACCATTTATAATATTTGCACTAAAAGTCATGTAAATAAATACATACATACTCAAATATTGAGTATTATCTACAACTTCATTTAAACATAGTATATACAGCAATTTTCAATTATTCTTCTCAAATATGTAAATACGTGTCTGTCTCTTTTTTTTTTTTTTCCAGAGTCTTGCTCTGTTGTCCAGGCAAAAATGCAATGGTGCAATCTCAGCTCGCTACAACCTCTGCCTTCTGGCTTCAAACAATTTTCATGCCATATCCTCCCAAGTAGCTGGGAATACAGGCATGCTCCACCATGCCCGGATAACTTTTGTGTTTTTAGTAGAGACAGGTTTTCACTATGTTGCCCAGCAGGTCTCAAACTCCTGGCCTCAAGTGATCTGCCCACCTTGGCCTCCCAAAGTGCTGGGATTGTAAGTGCTAGTTACCGCACCCAGCTAGTGTCTTTCTATTTTTAAGGAAGAACAATTTGGGGAAAATTAAGGTGTGCTAATATATTTTCTCTCTTCCTCATCACCCATCTTACCAAGGATTTATGAATTTATACTTTAAAGATCTGTCAAACATATCAACTCCTCCATGTATTTGTTATCACTATAAACTACAATATAAGCCCAGAAATCCACACTTAACCTATAGCAGCAACCTCCTAACTGATCTCTTGCCTTCCGATCTCATTCTCATGTCCCAGGATGGGAGTAAACTTTCAAAAGTGCATTTCTGTTTGCATATTACTTCTAATTAAAATTATATAATGCATTTTCTTTAGTTTTCTAGTTAAAATTCAAGCCCTTTAATTTAACCAACAAGGCAATTTGTAATCAGGTGCCTACCTAACACTCTAGTATAATATCCTATTATTCTCTTCTTAAAATCTCTATTCTAACTATACTTTTATCGCCACTCTACACGATTTTATTGCCTCATTCTATGCTCACCTGGAATCCCATAAATGCCTTTATCATAGCTATTATCACACTATATTGTAAAAAATGTATTCACTTAACTGTTTTACCTAGTTTAATAAAAATTTCTTTAGGATAAAGATCACATGATTATTTAGCCAAGTATGCCCATAAAAAGTGTAGTGCTTACTTCATAGCTATATTTATTGAATTGTTATGTGAATAACATTTGTATCAAAGCCAAATTTTCCAAAAATGTACAGATACTTGGTAAATGAAAAAGTATTTTGGTGGAAATCAAAACTAAAACAGACATTTAGCAAACTTATCACTTTGAGGAGAATAAGAATAGGCACTTAAAGTGATTTCAAAGTGAAAGCACTCCAATTTTGTATTTAGTTACTATTTTACATTTCTTTAAGGGAAACTATTACTAAGTGCATATATGAGATTTATGTTTTTTAAGTTAATGTAAATTTATATTAAATGAATTTAAACTGCTAATCATATGCTTGATTTGTCCATTCCTTAATAATAACCTATTTATCTCCCAGAATGGAGTTGACCACTGCATTCTTTTTGAAAATATAAAGAATCAAAATTTTTTTCTTTTTAATTTTTTATTGTTTTCAGCTGATTTCACCTTTTCCTACTAGTGTTGTAGGTACAGCCAAGAAGTATGGCAAGTAATGACGTTTTCAACACAAGGCATTCAATCAAATATTACTAAGTAATTAGAGAATTTAATGCCTAAAACAATAGGATTATCTTTGCTATTCAAAAGTAGTTTACTTTTTATGGATGTTTTATTGCCGCATAGAAAAAAACAATGGTTACAAGAATGAATATATTCTAGGAACTAATTTTTTTAATAAAATGTGCTTCAGTGTTCTAAAATAAAGAAAAATATACAGGAACAGATATTGCTGTCACATCAAGGCACTAAACAGCTGACCTGGTTGGTCCTAATTATTGATAGTTTACCACAACACCAGCTTTGGCTTCTACAAAAGCGTTAGCAGAATTGATAGCAGGAACACACATGATTTATTTATTAAGAATGATCTAGAGTTTCCTGTATTTTAAGTTTCAGGCACTCACACTGTGCAATGCCATGTCATTCAGCAAGAACTGATCAGAGACAGGAAGCACTTTAGCATGTTTACAGAAATATCTTTTTAAATAGATTTAACTATTAGACAACCCTCTTGTAAAGCTCTCATTCTGAAAAGCATGGGTAAAAGATTATCACTCCATACTCACAAAAATTGATTTTGGAGATTGAAAGTTGGTACACACTGAGGTTGGATTTCCATTTTCATTGAACTGAATTTTGGATATGCTGTGAATATACTAGCATTCACTAGGTGCTGACTTGTGACTCTAGCATATTTTTTAAAAGAATCATTAAATTTCCTCTCATATTTTTATCAAGTATTCTCTGTACCCGATGGAGATACATTATTACATAAAGTAATAATGATAACATTAATAATAACATTAATAATAACATTAACTAACACCTATTGAGCACACAGTAAATGTCAGACAGGTATCTGCTAAACATGTTACATGTATTATCCCATATAATCCTCAATGGAAACTCCCTGAAATAAGTATAGTTATTATCTCTATGTTAATGCTCACACCAAGGGTAAGATATGTTGTGTATCTTGTTCAGGGTTAAATATAACTTCCTGAAATGGTAATTTGACATCGAATCAATCAGAGTCTAAGGCCAGAGTTCTCAATCACTATGTTTTTGTTGTTTGTTTTTTGAGATGAAGTCTCATTCTGTTGCCCAGGTTGAAGTGCAATGGTGCGATGTCAGCTCACTGCAACCTCTGCCTCCTGGGTTCAAGTGATTCTCCTGCATCAGCCTCCCAAGTAGCTGGGATTACAGGTGTGCATCATCACACCTGGCTAATTTTTGTATTTTTTAGTAGAGACGGGGTTTCACCATGTTGGCCAGGCTGGTCTTGAACTCCTGACCTCAGCTGATCTGCCTGCCTCAGCCTCCCAAAGTGCTGGGATTACAGGCGTGAGCCACCGCACCCCTCAATCACTATGTTAAATGGCTTTTTTTTTTTTTTGGTACTCCACTCCCTCCAGTGGTAAACAACACGAGTCCATAACCTGAATGACAGAGATTATTTTTATGTAAATATTTTCCAAACTTGTCTCCAACTTAGTGCCTTTCTAAGCTGCTGACCTATATTTCCCAATGTCTAAACATGCTCTGACAGCACTAATACCCTTTTATACTCACACTACTGCCACCTCCAGTTACTGTCACATGCTTCAATATTTCTTCTAACAAATTCAGACTCCAGACTTAATTTATAATTGATCTTCCCCAAACCTCAAATTGAATTGTTTTACTTTTGTGAGCAGCCACTGACTAGAGATATGGCTATCAGAAGAAGAAGCAGATTACAGCTTTGGCAGTTATAATGAAAGTCTCTAAGAACAGCTTTCTCTGTTCTCATTCACTTCTTTACTCTCCTCCCAGTCTCTGGTACAGCTATCAGGGCTTCATTCACCTTTCCTTACTGTAAATATATGCTCTTGGGGAAAGATCCAAAAACAAACACACACATGAACAAACAAAGGTAAAAGCATCTGTTAACATTTACTTGAAGTCATTTTTTTCTGTATTTGAATTGTATGAATGGACTAAAAGTATGGAACTAATGATAAAAATGTACTAATCACAATGCCAATTGGTAGAGGCTTCACTGAACAAAAGGGCCCCTTGCTTGTATCATTTTACATTCATGACATATTGATAAATACTTTCTTATTCACACATTCTCAATAGATGATTGAGGCAAAGTGAGGAGAGGATATCTAGAGGTAAGAGTTCTCCAACACATACTGAACACAGTGACGGTGGATCATAATGGATGTCATTTGAACAATGACAGAAAGAATCCCTGCAGGTTAAAAGTTTCTTTGAGAATTTCTAACTAAATGAATGGCTTATAGGTGACTAGAGCAGAAGCAAATGAAAAAACAAATTAGATTTCAACTTTATATTAACAACAATAAAAAAACAACAAAAATTATTCAGCAGCAAAAATTTTTAAGAAGCTAAGAATATAAATGTATATAATATGACTTACTAATCTTAGGATTTTAATATTACCATGTCTCAGCTCCCAAATACTTCTAAAGAAATTATTCCAAATACACAGATTTGTCTGAACACTTCTCAGAAATTCTCTTAAATACACAGATTTGCCTTAAAATAAAAGTGTAGTTGTCAACTCACCCTGGGGATTTAATATTTCTCAATAATCTTTGATTTTCCTTAAGCAGTTTTCTTTCTATTTCCTCAAAAATTATTCCAAAACTTAAAATTTTTCCTCAAGATTTCTATTCAAATTTCTTCCTAGCCTCATCATAGAAAATTGCCTTTGAAGAAAACTTAAATCATCACTACCTGAACTAATTCAAATTTTACCCCAACTTTACAAACGTATCTATACTCCCATCTATCATAGAGAACGAGATATCTTTTTTCTTTTTTAAAATCAACCTGTCCTTTTGTGTATCAGATTTTACACCTTTCCATCTGCTGCATTATTTGGCTCCATAAATTTTCTTCAATCACCATTACAACTGCAAAGTAGTCTTTATTCTTGCTTTTTGCCTCCAAAGTCTATAAATGTCAGAAAATATCTTCCATATTTTAAAAAATCCTGCTTGACTCTTCCTGCTTCTCTTGTTTTAAATTTATTTATCTCAAACATGCCTTTAGAACGTTTAGGCATGTACAATATCTCTACCTCAAAGCCCTCTATTTAGATGTGGCCCCCTCTATGTAATAATTATTGATTCACTTATTTATCAATAAGTATGTATTATTCATGTATCAATCAATCTGTCTGGAATACCATCAGATAGAGAGTCCCTTGAAGGAAGAGGTGCTGACTTTATTTCTTAGCACCGAACAGGGTTGCTGACACAAAGCAGGTGGCAAACATTTGTCTGCAGAAAGAGTAAATGAATAGCATCAATGAACACAAGATTCTAAATAATTTTTGTGAAATTAATTGAACAATTAACAATATAGCAAACATTTATCCTTCTATTGAGTCATCAATGATATTTTACACTAGGCCATGGTTTTATTTGAATAAATGTAGTGTTTCCAACCCACCTGAGTGAATCTATATGTAACAATCCCCTGAATGAACTAACTAAACAAATAAATGATAAAAATGATCATAACCACACAAACTCAATATCACAGATACTGGAGGTAATGATAACATTTATAGAGGTAATATTTATAGACATCTTGTTATTGTATGCTAAACACTTTGGGAACACTTTAAATTAGTTTTCAGTTTATCCTCATAGTAACTCAAAATTAGTTAAGTAGAAACGGTTGTCACATTCACTACTCTCTCTCTCTCTCTCTCTCTCTCTCTCTGCAAATGGTCATGAGAAGACAGAGATATATAGGGAGTATACTATGTTTAGATGAAGGCAGAAATTAGAATTATGTAGTGTAAAAAGAATGTCAAAGATTGACAGACATTACCAGAAGCTGGGAAGAGGTAAGCGAGGATTCCTCCATGGGTTTCTGAGACAGCATGACATTGCTGAGGCTTGATTTCAGAGTTTTCACTTCCAGAACTGTGAGACAACAAGATTCTATTGTTTCAAGCAATTTTGTTTGTGATACTCTGTTATGGCAGTCCTAAGAAACTAATACACCAGCTTTACGGAACACTCTAGATAAGAATTGACTGGTGGGAAAAAATAAGAGTTCTGAACTCAGGGGGAAAGTTTTTTCCCAAATTTGCCCAGCATAAAGTCCCACTATGTTTTCAACTCTTGTGTTTATGCTTCCTCTGCAAGGAAAGAGCACTACAAGGAAAGAGCAAGGCAATTAGAACTGCAAGGAAAGAGCAAGAAAAGAAACTATTTAGGAGTAAAACATAATAACAGTGAGCCCCTGTGCTGGTCAGGGCTCCAGAGAAGAAGAACCAATAGAATGCAGAATATGTGTGCGTGTGTTGGGGGGGTGGGGTATACACACACACACACAAGACAGAGACAGAGAGAGAGAAAGAAAGAAAAGAAGAAAAGAAAAGAAAGAGAGAAAGAAAAAGAAAGAAAGAAAGAGAAAGGAAGAAAGAAAAAGAAGAAAGAAAGGAAGAAAGAAAGAAAGAAAGGAAGAAAGAAAGAAAGAAGACATCATGTATTATAAGGAATTGGCTCACACAATTATGGAAGCTGAGAAATCCTAAGAGCAGCAGTTGGCAAGCTGGAGACTCAAGAGAGTTGAGTTGATGGTGTACTTCTATTCCAAGCCTGAAGTCCAGAGAACCAAGAAAGTCAATGGCATAAAGTTCCAGTCTAAAAGCCAGCAGGCTTGAGAACCAAGAAGAGCCCATGTTTCATTTAGATTCTGAAAGCAATAAAAGGCCAGTGTCCCAGCTCAAGCTGTCAGATAGGAAGAGTTTGCCCATACTCATGGAAGGTCAGCCTTTTGGTTCTATTCAGGTCTTCAACTGATTGGATGAGGGTCACCCACAAAAAAGAGGTCAATCTACTTTGCTTTACTCAGTCTATTGATTCAGTTGTTAATCTCAACCAAAAACATTCCTACAGACACACCCAGAAAAAAATGTCTGATGAAATATTTGGGCACCCCTTAGCCCAGTCAAGTTGACATACAAAATTAACCATCATGTCCCAATATCCAGTGATATCATACTAGTCACATGTTATGGACACATTAAGGTAAGAAACAATTGTTCACAGGTAGGATTGTGTAAGCAAATGCCTTGAAAATCAACTCCATGAATCTTCTGAAAAATATATGAAAATATAATTTAGGACAAAAAGAAGTATTCCATATTCCACCTGACACTTTATATCACACATCAATTTTCTTTTTGCCATAATGAATGGCAATTTATTTGTTCTTATCATAAGCTTAGCTGGGAATAAGTAAAAGTGCTGCACTAATAGCTTCATTGACACATTGCTGAATTTGTCGGTGTTGGTTCAAACACCAGAAAAAGCTCATTATTGTTTGAAGTACATTATCCAACACAAAGTTATCTATGTTTAGAATACCCCCTTAGCAGTAAGATTAGTATCTAAGATAAGCAGAATGATCTAAAAAATTTTTAGTATTAAAGACTTTTCTATTTTTGCATTTTGTTATTAATACAAATGAATGTTAATGAAAAATGCCTTGGGATTAATGAAAAGGTGGCAGAACCCTGGTTACACCATTCACCAGCTTTGAGATTTCAAGTGAGCTAGTTACTCCCCAGCGACCTCAGTTTCTTGCAAAATATAATTCCTGCCCTCTCAACTCACAATGTTGAGAATTAAATGAGATGATGTATGTGATGCTGCTTTATGAGCTCCAAACACTATGAGTTCATGCAACAAGGACTTAAAGTCTTGTATATCCATGAATTGCTCAGGCGGCTGAAGAAAACAATTACATCATAATCCCCTATCTCTTGGAATTCAGAAATGTAAGTGAAGGAATAAATGTGTTGGGTTAGGAGCTACAATTAATCTAGTGTGAGCGGAACTTGGCATGTACCTGGAGATGTGGTAGAAAATAAAATTATAAATGAAGTTAGAATTCATTTTTAGAAGGCCCTTACACATCCTGATTGGGAGATTAGAATTGTTCTTTTATGCTAAGAAGAGCTATTAAAGTATTTGTAACATAGAGATGATATGATCAGTTTTATGTTTTCAGACACTCCCTTTGGCAACAGTATATTACACTGTAGAAGACCTTAATCTTTATGGATTATGGAATGCTACCTCATACCAATAACTAACATATTGTTGATTTTAGACATATAGTTCATATAAATAAAGATAGCAATAAAATGAATCAGCCGAAGTTTCAAACCTGTAGGAGTAGCTTAATAGTCTATCTTCCTAGTAGTCTTCGCATGTGTGTTTTTTTGTTTTTGTTTTTGTTTTGCCCTTTATCAGCAAGTGGTCTTATGTCTAGTCAACAGAGGAGGAAACTGAAGCAGAGATGTTCTGTAGGATGTTTAAAGAAGCACATCTAAGTGTTGTTGTGAATGGTCACATTGACTAGCAGAGTGTGATTCCTGGAAGGGAAGACTTTCTGCCTTACAGCTCTTGTGCGCACGTTGGTATAGCTCTTTAGTGTTGGGAGGTAGAACTGAGGTGCTTACATGTGATGTATATGGTAAATGCTCAATAATAGTAGTCTATCTTCTAGTCATTAATCAGACTTTATACTTTAGGAGAAACCTGTGCACAAACTATTATAAAACAGAGACCTAAAATCGTCATCACGTGAACCACATAATAAAAGAGATTATGATCATTTGCAAACTCTCTGTATATACATTGCATTTAGAAGTAATAAAAATTGTTTTGTATCACTAAGATTAATAACACCAAAACAAAGGGAAAAAATAGTCCATTTGCTGCCTTAGGTGACTCTCAAAGGAGAATATGTAAACATATGAACAACAACTAGCCTTCCTTATGACTTACACAGAATGTGAATTAGGCTAATAAGTCATCATTCCCATCCTTTGCAGTCCTGTAAATGTGCTATCTCTTCTTTGGAGTCATCCAGACATAGTCCACAGAATATGCATACTATTATTTGGATTTATATTTCTAAAAAAATAAAAACAGTCTGGCATATTGGCAAGACTGAAAATGAAGGGACTTAATAAAATTTGATCCTAACCCTCACACTTATTTTCTGAGAAATCTTAAATAACTATTTCATTTTCCTACACATCACCTTTATCATCTTTTTTCAGTACAATTATTTTATAACTGACAACCTGTTACACAAAATTTAGCACCTGAAGTTATACTCTCATATATTATTATCTGCTTATTTTCACTGCATACGACTTAACTCTTAAATGAGATCGCAACTTTTCATGTTTTCCAGAGGAGGCAGCATAGTATTAAACACATGGTTGACTGACTTTAAAAATCTGCTTTTAATTAGGAGATATACCTAATGTAAATGACAAGTTAATGGGTGCAGCACACCAACATGGCACATGTATACATATGTAACAAACCTTCATGCACATGTACCCTAGAACTTAAAGTATAATAAAAAAAATCTGCTTTTATATTACCTTTACGTTTTATCATTTTAGAGTTAGTTGACAATTCAATATGCAATAATAACTCTACTGGTTAGATTTATGAGGGTAGATTTTCTAAAATAAAACCAATTATTTTTCATAAGTTGAAGGATTCATCCTCTGAGTTTCATGAGTAGTCTATGAGTTCGATGTGATATGCTAACTGTTCTACTTAACAAATAATATTAACTCTTTGGATTATTCATGGTATTAAATGAATATATTATCACAAAATGTAAGCAAGCTTGCTATGCTTTATTTCTACAATTCCAAGGAAAACTTCCACTAAGGAATTATAATTTTTCTGTAATTAATTATAACATGTAACAAATTATAAAAAGCCTATAAAGCAAAAGGGACAACTGTGTATTTATACCCTACAGACACTGTGATAAATACTTTAGAAACAAAATCTTAGTTTTAGGATGAAATCGTCTTTTTGAGTGCACACTCATACCATGGAAGTTTCCTGCTTAAAATATCTACGAAGGAGTTGATCAAGAGGCCTGTGGGTTTTCCATACAATTGTGCAGGAGGCATGTATCTTAAATAAAGAATAAAAGGGCAAATGGAATACAAAATTTGGAACAAAGAATTTGATTCCCTGCACCTGTTTTTCAGAAAGGTTTTAATATGTAAACATAAACAATTAAAAAGAAAGCCTAAAACTCACAATATATAACAAGAGTGAATGAAGGTTATTCTGTCTGAGACATTATTTTTTTGAATTATTATATAAATGATACCTATCCTTTGAAATTCATAGGAATAATATATTATTATCTGTATACTCAGTTGTTTCTGCCCAATTCAAGTAATAGAAGTGAACCTATTATATTAGATAGAAAAATGTAGCACCAAGACAGTTAAACTGACCGAATGGTGGCTCTAAAGGACAAAATCAAAGGAGATTTTGCAAAAGTTCAAAGATGTACAAAAGGGGGAATGATTGCTACTCTTCAGTCTTCATACAGAAACACTTACTTTATATTTTATCAAGAAGTATTTTGTAAATACAATCCAAAAAAAGTTGATAAAAATCATGATTTCAAAACTTTACTAAAGTCTATTTCTAGATTTTCTTTGTAAATTGATACATTTAACAAAATCTTACTTAATATTAAAAAAATAGATTCACTTCAAATTAAAAACAGCAAAATCAGTTTATTTTACATTGTTAATTTAATTTCAAAGCCTAGACAAAGTATTTTAATGAATTTATGCAATTCATAATTAATACATCAGGAATTTAAGAAGTCTAAAGCACAATAAAAACAGCATAGTAGATTTATACATTCATTTTTGTGGTCCATTGATAATTTATTATCTACTTTTTACTAGCCTGAAATGAAAACAGTGTCTTTAAAACCATCAACTTTCTTTATTAAATCAGAATAATGAACTATTAACTCATGGAGACAAAGATAACTTCATTAATGATGATAGGAAGCTGGCTCAGAAATAAGTTATTTCTGACTCATCTTTTGTTTTTAGATTGAACTTCAAAAGAGTAATGAGAATCAGTTTTTCTTCTGTTCTCTCTCAAAGCTCTTTGTAAATGTGTTGGAGAAGTTTTGGGAGATATAGAGCTATGTAATGCTAGGATAACTCTGGGAAAGAAATATGTTACTGTATTTTAAAATATTTACTTCCACTATGTCCTATCGACGGTACTAAATAATTATCAGCAGAAGAAATCCGTGACATGAACCACTGTTCAGCAATTAAAAATAAGAAAATAGGTTTGTGATTTTCAGTTGCTACGATACACATTTAACCATGAGCACTAAGGGTATAAATTGTTGGAACTTTACTAACTGTTGAGTTTTAAATGTGTAATGATCATTGCTTCACAATGTTAAATGTGAAATGATTTATATGCCTTTAGGGAGGTACCTAGTATCCAAAAGTATAATAAAGTTAGGTGAATTTCATATTAACAGAAACATATTTTTGCTGAAATAATGTTAATATGAAATGAAATCGTAAAGGTGAATTCTATTAAAGGATTAAGCTTACTTTGTTTCTTCTCCTTATTATTATTTTACTTCTTTCTATTCTCCTCCTTCTCGTTTCTTCTCTTCTTATTCTTCATCCCCTCTTTTTGATTTCTGAGGCCCCTTCCAACTCTAAATGGGTTCTGGCAATCTGTGAGTTAGAAAACAATGCCCCTCCCCCTCATCCAGGTACTAGCTCACAATCCATTTACTCTTCTAAGAAACTCTCTCTCTTCCCTTTACTACCAACATCTTCCCCTCTGCTCGTGCCAGCCCTCAGTCCTAATGCTCAACACCTCATACCGGGCACACCTGCACCCACTGCCCCTTGCTCCACTTGTCAGTCTCCGGATCTCCTTTAAGAGCCATTTTAAACATCACTTCCTTCACTAAATGTCTCCAGATTTCCCCAAATAATTTGTTGAATTCAGGAAACCAAAGGAAGTATGTCTTGTCATCAAGGGTGTATTTAGGATGATGTTAAGGCTAGAGAAGTGGGCAGGAACTGTGTCAAGAATAATATGGATTGCTAAACCAACAAATCTGAACTTTATCATAGAAGTCATGGAGTTCATGAAGAACTTCAAGCAGGAATAGATTATATTAATGTTTGTGTTTTAGAAAAATTCCTCTAATTGACAATAAAGGATGGTTTGGAAACAAGAAAGACTGGAGCCAGGGGAAATGTTGTTTCATCTCTTTCAATAATCACATAAATACACAAATAGACTGTAGATGTTTTTATGGCATAGACTGCATCTTATACTTAAGAATTTTATTACCAAATGACACTGTTATAAATTTATACTTGTAAGAATGCTCAACGTTGATGACCTATGTAAGTTTTATCACATTTTAAAGAAGAGAGGAACCAAAACAGTATGGATTTTGCACAATTAAGTTAATAACTTTTTTCTTAAAGATGTACACACAAAGACACATGCACACGCATATATATACTGTAAATTACATATATATACCTAAATTACATTGAAATTGGTATAGCCACAGATTTTTAAATCAAACTTTAACAGGATAAATAATGTGTTAGGTGTCTACGTAACCATAATTGTTTATTGCCTAAGAGGCAACACATGCTGGCACAGACGTTGAATAGAGAAAATTTAAAAATATTTCTTTGGTTCAAAGGCTATAGTTGTCATTGTTTCTAAGCTACTCCCACCACCCTCATAGTTTCCATAAATACATGTAGGTTCTCAAAGATCTTAGTGTTATTTGTTTTCAAGAAACAAAGTTCAATGCTCATGGCAAATAAATCACACCTACCTTCTATAAATTAATTCATGACAAATTTTAAAAATTAAAGAAATTCTCAGAAAAAGCAACTAGCCAAATAGTACCAAAATAAAATAAAGAACATTGAACAGGTAAAAATTATGACTTCTTTTAACCACCAAAATTAACATTAAGAATTCAGTAAATTTGAGAAAATGTGAGTGACAGGTATTTAACATAAATTATCTTCTGTCTTAAATAATCTGTGGATTGTAATACCACACACCTACACATGCATACATAAAATCCATATGCATTTCATCTATATATATTAGAATTATTATTTCATATGTAAAAGTGGTGGAATCTGAGACAACTGTCTAAATAGAACCAATGGTAGTTTTATTCTTTATTTTTCTAATAAACTAGGCTGGAATTTTACAGATTCAATTTAGTGCAGTAAAGTTCAGTGCAGAAGTAGGTGAGTTGAAATCTAGAAGGATTAAGATCAGGCCCTGCTATCAGTGCATATCCACAAAAAAACATCCACAAAACTAGAACAGAAAAAAAAAAAAGGCTTTTTAGTCAGGTACATTTGGATTCAAATCCGTTTCACCAATGACTATTAAGTAACCTTGAGCAAATTTATTAATGTTTCCTGAACTTTGCTTCCTTATTTGTAAATGGAGATGATAATATTATAGTAGTCTCAAAAAAACTGTAGGGATAGTAGCCCATCTAGCAGAGTCTTAAAGCAGTGCATGTTCAATAAGAGATAGCTATCACTGCAGTTTCAAACTACATTGTCAAAAATGATATGCAAATGCTATTCAAACCATCAAATAGTTAAAATGTGATTATTTATGGAGGGGAGGATTGGAAAGAACCAATTAGCTAAGGAAGATTTTAAAAACTTAACTATTTTTAAACTTAGTTTTTAGAAAGTATCTTTGGTAGTGGTTAGAACTGTAATACAGAAAATTGATAGGAAAGGGCATTTCAGACAGAGAGAACAGTAGATGAGATGCTAGAATATTTGGATATTTTAATATGGATGAATTATACTGTTTGACAAGAGTGAGTTTGGGACTTCATAAGAGTCCTGAAAACCACACCAGAAATTATACTTTGATTCTTGATATGCTTATAGCAATTAACATGTTTTAAGTAAGTGAATGTCATTAAACAACACTTTCCCATTACCAAGAATATTTTCCTTATTTTGATTTTTAAAGCTAATGAACCTATTAAAAATATCCAACAACATAATTTTTTCCTTGAATGGATAAAATAGGAAATCATATATGTTAAAACATATTATAAATCCTGTGGCACATTACAAAATGCTTGTGAAATTTTTTATACCCATAGCAATGCTATTTTAACAATTTTGTCACAAACAGTCTGACATTGGGAACTAGCAGCCATGAAATAATTTTTCAACATGCTTTATAAAGAAAAAATATTCCCAAATTTGAGGATGTGATATTATAAGAGACTCCAAAATTTCCCTGAACTCATGATGAACCATTCTTCCTCCCTTCTACATTGAAAGGCCTCATAGGTTCTTTCAGAACACACAAAACATTCTTGCTACTGCATTAAAAAAAACACAGGCTGATCCCCCACCCAGTAAACATTTGATGGAAAGAAAACAGCTGGTGTATGAAAGAGAAGCTTGCTCACACATTTCAAGATAACTTCCGACTAGATTCATCTTTAGATTATTCTAACGCACAATGTTTCTGGCTTGGATATGAAGCATATTGAGTGTTTCAGGGAGGAATATTTGTTTCTGAATGCCAGGCTCTGTGTTCAGCCTAGCAGAAAGGCCTCTTATCCTTTTGGGCTCCCACAGGCTTGTGGAATAAAAGTGAGTTGTGCATCACTGGTTTGCTGTGGTTTTTGAAACCATATCAAACTGCCTGTGTCATGCTCTTCATTCAACAGATGGAAAATATTGCCTTGCAGCTCAGTGCCAGGAAGAGAGGCCCATTGGGAGAGTTGAATAGAAGCCCAGAGAGGCATACAGGCCATGTGCATTCCAGCAAGGGGTTAACAATCAAGGAAAGTAGGAGTTCACTGAGGCAAGACAGAGAGAAATGGCCAAGCTGCTTTTGTGATTGATGATCAGTGGAATGCAAAGAAAGACGAGCAAGTAAGCACAGAAAGACATTTCAGTATGAAACACAGGCATTAATAAATAGTAACTATCACAACGAACTCTGACGATGATTTACAGTGTGGCTCTGAGGCAAATCCATTCATCTGGGGTTGCTAATAACATGCAAAACATGTAAAACCCCCACAAAATATCACAGTACATTACATCCACAACATTTCTTTTGGAATTTTGCTGCTTCTTTCAATATTTTAAGTCTTCATTCAATATCTAAACTCATGTATCTAGGCACAATTTCATGATGCCTGTTCGGAATTGCAGTCAATGATGATTTTCACCAAGCAGAATCATCTGCCCACTTCTCACTAACCTCCACGTTTATTGGGCTTTACCTCTTTCTTAAGCCACACTTTAATGTAGCTATTTCTGTATTTTCTCATTTTACTTTCCTTCCTGAGTAGCTCATGGCATCTTAATCCTGCCAAAGTTACCATGAGAAGAACAGGCCTAATGAAGCAGTTAGTTTGATGTCTTACAAATCTGGGTGCTGTTGCTCAAAAAAACATGCTCCACTCCACTAAGAAGACATTACACAGGGAGAAGAAATTTTAATTTATTCCCGTTTTCAAGTATGTGTTTTTATCTATGCATGGCCTTCACATGAAGTCATGTATATATCATTTTTAGAGGAAAGTCCAGGACATATAGCATCAAATTTAGGTAGCTGCTAAAAATTGCTGAACACCCTAATAACTTCCAAAAAGACTTACATGCTTTCTTTTGGTGGAATGGTTTTGTCCATGTTGAATGCCTTTTGTAATGAGGTAGACGGTAGATGGATAAATAGAAGGAGGCTGAATAACTAGATAGATTAGATTGATATATATATATATATATTACATGAATATATTGCATATTTTTCTCGTATTAGTTATTTAGTAAGTGCTTATCATGCATCAGGTAGTTTACATTTACGTTTACCTCTCTTGATTCCTATTTAACTCTTCAAAATTGGCTTATTTCTTGGCTGCATGTTTTTTAGATATGGAAAAGGAAGTACAGTTTTAAAGTTACAAAATCACTATATGGCAGAGCTTGTTGACCCACTAGAGCAGATGGGAAAGCCCATACACTTAATTGCTCTTCCAGGCAGCTTTCATATGGTGAAGGGATTGTAAGTATGAATCTAAATCCAATTACATTAAAAGCTCCTGAAAGGGGATAGAAAGGATCTGTTTTTCCCCCTTCTGACCTATAGATTGCATGTTATTGCACCCCTCACTGTTCAGAGCCTTGATGGCCTTATTAACAAGCTCTGGTGCTGGGACTGAAATAGAAGACAGTGGTACCTTTTAGTTAGAGATGTTCAGCCAAGCTCCTTGGGCAAGTCACTTAACTCTGGGTTTACATACCTTATGCAATAACTACCTAGTTTAACCCTTCCTTTTTCAACATTAATGTTCCTTTATTTGTGGTTTGTTATTTGCTCATTTGTAACAATTCACCTCATCAGGTTAGTGTAAATAATTCAGCCGTTTATAATAAGATATTTCAATCAAACTATGCAAAGTTAATGTAGAGACATAGAATATTCGCACGACTGATCCAATGTTGTAATCAGTAATTATTATATTTTAACTTTGAAGATAATTTAAAATAAATTCATAAGCTATAATTGTAAAAAGGGATTTGGATTTGTTTTTGTTCACTAATCTCTTAGTATATCAAGTGCACTTAGGCAGAATATTGACACCTTTTTCAAAAAAGCAACCACTGATAATAAAGTAAATGAACTTTGCTGTAGTTATGGTCTTTTAGTGGCAAGAAAGAATCTTCATTAAATTACTCCAAGTAATGTACAATTTCACATCAGGATCTGTGTGAATAGGAGGAAAACAGTAAGTGCCAAAATGGCACCAGGTCTCATAGGAACCCAAAACTACAGAACCAGGACACATGGAAAACATGAAGAAAATGGATTACATAGGATTTAAAGTGTCTTTACCTACTTAGAGAACTTTTCTTGCTGTCAAGAGCAGAGATTTTCTGATGTGGACTGTTCTATCAATGGCATCTTCTCTCTACATTAATTCTGTTTCTGCTTCCAAACCTCAATGTCTCACTACAGCTCCAGTGTAAATTTCTTTCCTCTTTTGGCATGTTTATATAACTCCAGGTTAATTTCATATTTTGTAAGTAGACTGTGTCTTCAGCTTTATCTTATAGATTAAAGAAATATAAGTATTATAAACATATCTTTCTGAAAAAAAATGAACTATGCTTTTCTGACAACCAACAGGAGAGAATTACCTTTTGAAAATGCATCCCATAGACAACAATTCACCTGGAGATAGGCAACTCCGGGCTGTGCTAACTCTAAGTTTTGACCACATCTTGGCCCTTGCTTGGTGTGACCGTAATTCTGTTTTCCCCAGCTCTGTGAAGCATGCGTTCTTTTGCAACAACCCATAAAAGCAGAAAAATAGGAAAAGATAACTAAAGATTCAGATCTTTAAACCCTATTTGGCAGTATTTCAGAAAATTACATAAGATAAACAATAATCAATATACTTACTACTTAGGAATATTTCATTTTCTTAGTCTAATTTTGAAAAGTATAATTCAATGTCTGTAGAGCTGATTTATGTAAGGATATCAATTAAAAAATCTCTTTCAGCCATTCACAGGGAACTTCCTTATTAGAAGCTGCTATAACTCAAGTTATGTGCTGAATAAAACAATGCCTTATTTTGTCTTAGGAATATTTAACCTGGATACCATTACACTATTTTTGAGTCAGTTTTAACATCAACTTTCAGTTTTTTAAAAAAGATCTCCATTTGCTTAAATGACTGGAAGCAGGAAAATGAGTGAATCCACATAAATTTCTTGGTGTGAATATTGCCAAATATTGCATTTATTTTTATATGTCATTTATTACTATTATTTACTTTATCCCATCTACATATTTCTGTGGCTGAGAAAAGAGATCAGTTATATAATACCAAACTCTCTTCCCCTTTAGAGAATACAACTGTAAGACTGAAATGGGATAATAATTTAGTTCGTCAAAATTTGTTGCCTAGACCCTATATGTCCTATATGTATAGTATGGAATTTGATTATTTTTCTGAAGAAAATGAATCAGGGCTTATAGACTAATGAATAAAAAGACTGAGGAAGAAATAAACTATAATATAAACAATGGAAGTATATTAGAGTTAAACATAAATACACAGTATCAATAAATAGTATTGGTGAAGAAGGATCACCTGTTTTCAGGATAGACTTTCCCATGAGATTATGGGAATTTCCTCACAAGTAATTATCCCCTGACTTTCTCTCAATAGTATTGAATGTGTGAGGACATACATTCAAACATACACATGGAGAGAAACACACAAACACAGACATAGACCTCTGCACATCATTACCACTTTCCTCCTCCTCTCTCATAATTTTTAATTGGGAAAAAAACTTTTTCCAATATATTAGATAAGTCTGAAATTTAAATCATTTGGGAGAAGATTTTAATAAATTCATTGTCATGGCAGCAGTAAAGATGAAATAAAAAGATTTATTAAAAAATGCAATCTTCAAATAAAGTCAGCTGATTTGTTAACACAGTTATAAAATAAGATTGCACCTACAGTTTCGACGGGATGGATAAGGGTCTGAATGTGAATTTTACAGTAGAAGAAAGTGAGCCTGAGGCAACTGAGGCATACAGAGTCTTATTTGATAACATTTTTGGAGAGTAACATTTTTATCATATTTGTGGTCATATTTATCATGTTCGATAACATTTCAGAAGAGAAAAAATGTACACTGCGTCTGCACTTTGTGTTTTGTTTTGTTTTTACCACTTCTCATACACATACCAATGTCCTACATAATGCTTTCTCTATATTGTCTCTATTCTCAATACTTTTATTCTCAATATGAAAATTCACTTGTATTATCTCTATATTTTACATAAATATACGTATTATGCTAAAAATAAAAATAAATTTGAAAATCTAATAATGGATGTCATGTCTAGGTTTCCAAGGGATTATTAAAAAGCAAAGTTAAGCACAATGTGCTTTTAGCACATATTTTTATATTTACCATATTTCTTGACTTGCCTGTTAGTCATCCTTTCCTGCTTCTTTTTTTAAGACTGAAAGCACTGGGGTGTGTGTGTGTGTGTGTGTGTGCGTGTGTGTTTGTGTAAGTAAAAAGTCTAGAAGAATTTAACAAATCAATATCTTAAACACGAAGAATTATTGAAATGATGATTGAAATAACTAGAAGTTTTCATCTACAATGAGGTGTGGTGAGAATTACTATAAATTGAAAAATTATGGTCACCAAGGCTATTATGTGCTTTCCTCTATCTTATGACCTAGGAAAAAAATCAACAGAGAAATGGCCTCAAAGTAAACTACATAATCAGAGGAGAAAATGAGGGAAAAATCAATAGCAAACTAAACCAATATTAATACCACCTGTAGCATTTTGATGTGTTGCTAAGGGTTTTGTGTCTCATTCACATCCTATATCCCTACATGTCCACCATCTTTCTGTCTACCTCTTGGTATGAAACAACATAAATAAGTTACTTTGGTATACAAAGTCTACTACTGACAATAGATTCAGTGCGCCTCACCTCTCCAGGTGCATATAAGAGGTAAATTACTTTGGCATCATTTCTCTAAGCCCTTTCCATGTTATATGTTAAAACCAGAGTAACTTGGGATTACTGTTAAAAGATATAAAATCTATGTGACAAAGGCATTGCCCTCTGAGAAAAAAGCAGATAATAACAAATATAAAATAAAAACATTGGAGACAGAGGTAGCTTTTACCACTTACGATAAAAAAAGAAGTTACACACAGTAAAATCCTGAAACAGCAGTTAATATGTAAGTGTATAGGCAGACAAACATGATATAATTCATAAAATAAATGCCTGGAGTTTCTAGTGACATTCATTCTGGTAGAAATGTGATCATCATTATCTCTAATGTCAAAGAACAATGACAATGATATTGATAGTGAATTTAACAAGTTTCAAGTAAATTAATTAATACTCTTTAAAAAATGGTTTTGGGATCTTCTAAGAGCAACTATTAAAGAAAACAATGTTGATGTTGATACGTAGCTTGGGAAGAAAGACAAATTCTGAATCTACATTTTTATAAAGTATCCAGATGAAAGTGAAAACTAAATAAAGTATTACCATTACATTGACAAGTCATAAAATACATAAAATATTATCATATTTGAACAGATCTAGATTATTAAGTGAATTAGCTCACTTTTTAGGCTACTATCATGGCACAATGCTTAAATCAGTGGTTACCAAAGTACAGTCTCTAGCCTAGATTCATCAGTATCTTGCAGGCACTTGTTAGAAATACTAGTTCTTAGACCCACCCAGACCTAATGAATCAGAAACTGTAGGGTGGGGCCCGGCAATCTATGTTTTAACAAGCCCTCCAGGTGATTCTGAGTCACCATAATTTGCACCATTTACTTAGATAAAACTACAAAGGAAGGTAAATTATTATTTTCAAATTGTAAAAGAGTACTACAAAATATAGAAGCACATTACAGCAGAAACTAACTTTGTGTACATATTTTTCCAAGAGTTCAAATAAGGATAAAGAATAACTATGTTAAATAATAATACTGCCCTAATTTCAGAGGATTTTACAATATGCATACAGCACTTTTCCATACATTACTTATTTCATTGTCCTGGTAACAACCCCAGATTACTTGCCAAACATATCTTTATAAACATATTAACTTCCTAGAGGTATTCAACTATGCAAAATGCTGAATATCAGCAAAATAATTTACATGGATTAGTGATAAAATGACCCTGCATGCAAGAAAAAAAAGTGACAAAATATGAAAAAATGCTTTAACAGGTATTGCTATATTTCAAGAAAAGAAGGGTCTGGACATAACTGTTGCTTTTTTTCTCTTTTTCTAATCTGCAATATTTCTAGTCATTGTTGCTTTTCTTCACTTTTTTTTTCTTTTTTCTACATCTGCAATTACACTCAGAGATATCAGCCAGGGCATAATTTTTCAACAATGGGAAAAATTATTATAACCATATTACTAATCTTATATGACCTACATCCTTCATAAGGAGAATTCTGAATGAAGCTTTAACGCTTATGAATACTTTTAGCTCCATGGCCTATTTGTTATCCCTAGGAGGTGGGTATTTAATCTGTCAAACATTTGTATAACACCAAAAGCAGTATGACCTTTGACCTGGGTCACTAAAATTGCACCCCATTCCAGTGACTTTTTGATTTCACCCAGCAGGTCTCATACATTTGCACTGTGCCTTATGGAGCATTCAAGCAGAGTATGATCTTTGACTTCTGACCACCTGTGTCCCATACTTTTTGTGCGAAAGAAATAAATGACAGACTTGGAGATTAAGTCCAGCACTCCTTTTTTGTTCAGGTGTATTGCCAGCCGAGTTGAATGACCCATGGGTGCCTTAATTTATAATTTTTTTTTTACTGTTATAACTTGTAGCAATGCATGTGTTACTGACAAATTATCTTAACATTCTGTGTCACAAATGGTTCTATTCTTTGGTAAGTAGCTATATCAATCCAATAAAAAAGTCTAACATAGTGCACGCACACATGCATATACATCCTTAATTACGGCATGTGTTTTCCATATTAATGTAATCGTCATTGTGTTTAAATCCAGGATCTGTGACATTTTGGAATGCTTTCCATGCGTGTACAAGTGGGTTGTTTTACCTATTACTATTCCAGACCTATCCTGAGAATCACATTTGGAGATTCTAATGTGAGCAACTCTCATTTTAGCAGTTCTGAAAATTTCTATGAGAACCAACAAAAAAAGAACCCCACTAACACAGCACAAAATCTAAAGTTTCTCTTCATTTGTCAATCACTTTCATTCATTCATTGGAGATAATTATTGAACATCTACTGTGTATCAAGAGCTACATGAAGCACTGTGGAAAATATGAGTTTCTTTTTTTCCAAGAATTTGATAAAGGAGTTAAGACAGATGCACAAATAACTATAGCATAGGATCAGATTGCATAAGTTTCAAACAAGAGATGCAGCAATAGTTGGCTTGGCTAAGAGAGATGAGGAAAGGCTTCATGGAGGAGGTGGCATTGATCCAAGACTTGATTGATATAAAATATCAAGAAATATGTATAAAGGAAGAGAAAATAATTTCAGTGGGAATGAACAGCACAGATTGTTAAAGGGGGGGACAACTAGTCTTGTTTAGGAAAATAGTCCATATTGAATAGATAAAAGACAAGAGAAGAAAAGTAGTGAGACAACTCGAGAAATACAGAGGGAGCTGGATTAAGGAGGATATTAAATGTCATGCTAAGAATTTTTAACTTTATAACAATAAGGAGTTAAGAGTCATCAGATTTTTAAATCAAGGAAATAAATTTTTATCAGAGATTTAAAAATAAGATTGTATCAGTAGAAGATATCACCATTATTGGAGTCACATGAAGCTGATTCCTATTTCCAAATCGTAAACTCATTAATGATATGAAGGAGCATGTTTCTCATTCTTCTTGTGCCTCAATTTCCTCACCTGAAAAATTCAGGTTGCTTTTGTATCAGAGTTGCTTTGAGAATTTATTTAGGTAATATTAATACACGTAATGCATCTGGGCTATAATGGCTGAACAAAAATCTTGCATTTCTCTGTTTTTCTCCAAGTGTTTAAATGAATGGAGAATGGGAGACTGGAAGTAGGAAAATAAAAATGTAAATGTATATGAGTTCATGTCCTTTGCAGGGACATGGATGAAGCTGGAAACCATCATTCTCAGCAAACTATCCCAAGGACAAAAAACCAAACATCGCATGTTCTCACTCATAGGTGGGAATTGAACAGTGAGAACACTTGGACACAGGAAGGGGAACATCACACACTAGGGCCTGTTGTGGGGTGGGGGAGGGGGGAAGGATAGCATTAGGAAATATACCTAATGTAAATGATGAATTAATGGGTGCAGCACACCAACATGGCACATGTATACATATGTAACAAATCTGCACGTTGTGCACACGTACCCTAGAACTTAAAGTATAATTTAAAAAAATGTAAATGTAAACCAGGGTGGCTTACATTACAGCGTATTAAGATTTTATTTTAATAGCAGTTTCTACAAAATACAATAGGTCTTCAACATAGATGTGTGCACATCTTTATGACATATAGATACAGTAGAATAATACTTAGCTGATCTAATTTACCCTACTTAATTTCAGTATCACGGATGAAAAAATTTCAAGTTATAAGTTAAACTTTATATTTCAGTTCACTCCTTAACCATATAGATAATATACTCCAATATTTGGTTGCACAAGTCAAATAAGTCTTTTCAGTATGTACTCAGCTTTAAGTCTCTTAATTTACATAAGACAGAAGCCTCTTCTACTTTAGCAGAATTCTAAACAGTATTTTAATCTTCTAAAAACCTATTCCTCCTCATATACACATACAATATGTAAAATCATAGTTTATGTAACTTTTACTTGTATATATGAAATAATATAACCAGTTAAATAAATTATTAACAGAATATTACAACACAATTCTCAACTAAAATATGAATAGTTTGAAACAAGTACATAACTTTTTTTTTAACTTCACAATTCAAGGAATGCATATAAAACTCAAAATGGGTCACTGTGGAAGACTAAGTGTCTCCTGTCAGAGTATCAGATTCAGCATTCCACTTGTAGCATCTCCCAAAAAAAAAAATCCTCTTTAGTTAATAGCACTTGTTTTTCAAAGATTAAGTCATTAATAAACAATGTGACTTTAGATTCTACCTATTTGCCTGTGTGTGCATAGGCTACAAACTCTCAGTCAGAAGATGTCATCTGGAAGTTGTTACAGTAGAGACTAGCGGTGTTGGGAAAAAAAACAAATGTAAATAAACACAATAATGAAATCCAAAACACTTATGTATATTTAGCTATGTTCTGGACATTGCCAAATCTGACTCCCAAATTTTGTCTTCTCAAATTTTCTCCAACCCCTAACCGTCTCCACAATGCCTGTATCTTCTCTTATGAATGTCCCAGATTGTAAAATGAAGCTGCTGAGGACCAGACACTAGCAGACTGACTGAAAAAAGACAGTGGAACAAGAGGTGATGAGGGCACCAAAGAGCTGAGGAACTCTACAAATATTTGATGCTCTTCCAATCTGGAGAAAGATGACCTTGCCTGGACCCTCAAAGTAATAGCTCTCACATTCTATAAACAGATTATTTACATGTACCTATAAAATAGCATAACCAGTCAAATCAATTGTTAACGGAATGTTACAATACATCTCCACCTTCCTCTCCATCCTTCATACACTTTTTGCTTCTCTATTGTAATATTTGATGGATGGAAATTGCTACAAGTGCCACTAGACTTCAATTAGCAGAACCTAGGCTAAGTTGGGACAAAATGTTATTTACAATCATGATATAGTCCTGATCTCTTAACTTACACATTGGTAATGATTTTCAATGACACATATAGACAGCTCAATATCCATGCATTTCCTCATGCTGCAGATCCTCAAGAGTACCTGCTGAGTCTCTGCTTACCTTAAAAAAGGACTTATTTATTTACAGACATAGAGTCTTTAGTTTGGAGATTATTCCTATAAATGTGGCAATTCTTGTGCTCACATTCAGTGAAGGCTGGAATGAATTTGTTGCCTAAGAACATAGCATATTGTGCTCATTTTTTAAACTATCAACCTACCCTTACAAATTTGCAACCACAGTTCTTTTACTCTAAGAAAACAAGTCATGCATTAACCTTCACCAGGAAAAATTTATACAGGAGAAATTCTGCATCTAAATATAGTTATGTAAATATACCACCATATCTTACTGAAAATAGATGGAAAAAGGAAGACAGTGAATGGGTGGGTGGGGAGGGGGCAGGATATATTCGGGCTTTATTTTATTTCATTTTATATTTTCACCTCCTTACCTTTCCTACCTTTTCTTTCCTTCTTCCCCTTTTCTAATGATTGAGGAAGGGCAAATTGCTGCAAATTACCTTAAATTGGAGTAAACTAGACCAAGTTGGAACAAAATTTCCTTTACATCATGATACAGTCCTGATAACTTGGACACTGGAAATGATTTCCAGTGACACGTATAAATATATATATAGACCAGTGTCCTAAATAACACTGCAAAAATGGGAAGGTTTCTGTTTCACAGAAACAGTAATTTTACTCCTTGTTTAAGGAACAAAATTTTCCAAATTTGAGAATCACTGGTTTAGTTAATTAGTAAAGAAATCTTGAGTCAGTTAAAGCTGTGTCTAGTCCCCTGCTCAGTCACTTCCCAGCTGTGTGACTGCAGGTTAAACTCCTTGAATCTCAGTTCCTTCAACTGTAAAGTAGCTAGGGTTGTTGTGAAAATTTCATTAATCAATGCAAAGTGCTTACCATGTAATTCTTAATAAATGGTACCTATTCTTATTAATACCTCCATACCATTCAACTGCAATCACTCACTGCCTTTGGTAAGAATATTGTTATGACATAGATAAAAGCTGGAAACAAATGAGTTTTTTTATAGACTCTAAGGATTAGCTTTAAAAATGATAGAAGCAAGTGAGGGTGACCGCCAATGTACTCATAAAGATTTTTAACTTGCCAAAATAAACATTTTTATTAAATTTCATTGACATTGTCTAATAGTTTTATCTAATAACATTTTTCAAAAGAGCAGAAAGCAATAGAGAGGATCAACAACAGCAGGGAAAGTAACCAAAATGTATAAGAAAAATAAGGGGGCCGGATGTGGTGGCTCACGCCTGTAATCCCAGCATTTTGGGAGGCTGAGGCAGGTGGATCGCTGGAGGTCAGGAGTTTGAGACCAGCCTGGCCCACATGGTGAAACTCCGTCTACATTGAGAATACAAAAACTAGCCAGGTGTGGTGGTGCACACCTGTAGTCCCAGCTACTCGGGAGGCTGAGGCAGGAGAATTGCTTGAGCCCAGGAGTTAAAAGTTGCAGTGAACCAAGATCACCCACTGCACTACAGCCTGGGTAACAGAGCAAGACTCCATCTCAAAAAGAAGAAAGTAAGAAAGAAAAGAAAAATAAGGAACCACAATAGGAAAGTGTGTGACTGTCTGAGAACTTCTGCTTGCTATGTCCTAAGAAGGGATAGACTGAGAATCAACTTAAAATAAGAAAAGAATGATTAAAAATTAAAACAGTTTACCGAAATCTTTAAATTCTGAAATATTAGATTGGACAGCATGAGGTGGCTATGAGTTGCTTCTATGTGATTTAAATAATGAATGAAGAATGCAATAATTATAAAAATGCTTTACTTGGAATACACAAAAATTTTTACCACATTGAGAGAGAAAAATAGGTAAACTCTGTTAAATTATCCTCTATATAAAGAATACTTTAATAGGACAGTTTTTTCTGCTTCTATTATTTTTAGCTTACAAATAATAGAGAATTTTTAACATTTATTATTTATTATGGTGGGTATTGTGCTAATGGCTTAGAGGTTTTACCTCATCCCATCATGACCCTTCTTTGGGACATGTTAACCCAATGAGTTGAGTGCTATTATTTCCCTATTCTACATGTAAGAAAATAGGATGAAGTATCTTAATAAATTAAGTATCTTAATCAAAGTCATTAGTTCATTTAGTGGAGGCATCTGAATATGAACCTGGGCCATCAGGCTCCAGAACCCAAACTATATTCCTTAAATACAGAAAGGGACAGAAAAAATTGAAGCAACTACTAAATACCATTTAAAAACACAAAGGATATGGTAAATTTGGTGTGATAATCTTGTATTTTTATTATCTTATTTATTTCACTTACAAACAAAAATGAAATTTTATTATTTAAAATGAATATTGACATGAATAAATTGACACCACAGTTGTTAATGGTAAAAAAATACATATATCACTAAAACATTAGTACAAAATTGTTAGGAGAATCAACCCTAAACTTTCAATGCAAATCTTTCCTACTTTTAAATACATAATCTTTTCCCACTTTTAAATATACATAAAAATAACAATATTTAGTCCACATAAAGGCAAGTAATGTAACTCATTACTAAACATCAGAAATAATTCAATTTATTTATTTATTTATTTATTTATTTATTTATTTATTTATTTATTTTTTGAGACGGAGTCTGGCTCTTTCGCCCAGGCCAGAGTGCAGTAGCGCTATCTCGGCTCACTGCAAGCTCCGCCTGCTGGGTTCACGCCATTCTCCTGCCTCAGCCTCCCAGAGTAGCTGGGACTAGCTGGGACTACAGGTACCCGCCACCACTGCCAGCTAATTTTTTGTGTTTTTAGTAGAGACGGGGTTTCACCGTGTTAGCCAGGATGGTCTCGATCTCCTGACCTCGTGATCCGCCCGCCTCGGCCTCCCAAAGTGCTGGGATTACAGGCGTGAGCCACCGCGTCCGGCCAATTCCATTTCTTAATAGAGAAAAAAGATAATTGTTTGTACAATAAAAAGTAATTTCCATTTACTCTATTATCCATTCACTTAAAATTATGTTTTCTTTTTTATATTTTTCAACCTACACTAAGCTCATCTCAAAATTGTTATTGTCATGGACTATTTTATGAGAAGCCAGGAATTCTATATAAATAGGAAGGAAAGATGAATTTGATTCACCTTTCTGATTGATTCTGATTTTTTATTTTAATATTAGCCAGTGAAATACCTCAATCCTAGAAAAATAACAACGTTTTCTATTTAAGGGAAAAGTCAGAGAAATTGAGGTTGGAAGGGCCCATGCAAGAAAATAGAGATAATTGCAATTTAGCATTACAAATTAATTTCCTTGGATTCTGATATAATACATCACTCTTGAGGCCTTAGTTTATGGTATAGTATGGTACTTTAAAAAAAAAAAAATATGTTACTTATGTCAGAACCTATACAGCTGATAGTCATACCCTTCACTATTATAATTTCATTAAGCTGACAAGTGTCAACTTATGAGGTCTTCTAGGGAATAATTCTAATATATATTTTCCACATAGGATACCTTGTCATCAATAAGTGCTATGCTTCTAATAATTAATTATATCCAGCCTTATTTTGACATATTTTATAATTGCTCCGTGTATGTCTATATTTTATATTGATACCATTTATTATATATTTGGCTAAAATATTAATGCCATAATCACAAAATAGAATTTATTAATTGCACATTTTGTGCTCGCTGAAACAAAAACCAAAAATGTTTGCAAAATATCTTAAAAATATGTATTTCTGCATTAAGAGAAACATTTTAGCAATAATTTTTTACCATCTTATTTGCAATAATAGGACATACCAAATAAATTTCTATGCATTTTTTTCAATTATAAAGAAGTACTTAATGCTTCTGTTGCATAAAGCACAGTTCTAGATAATGTAGAGAGTACTTTAGAAAATGACACAGTCTGGTGTGGGAGATGGGGCATGATAAAAAGTAATCATTGTCATACCAGAGGTAGGATAAATCACTAGGAAGAAAGAAATTAAATCCAGGTGGGCTCAGGAAAGGCTTCTGGGTGGAGATGGTGTTTAAACCAATCTTTGAAGGATGGAAGTTCTCTTTTGTGTCACATTCTTAGACACATTTATATTACATATCGAGAAAACATTCTTCTAATCTGTATTAGGTAATATGTTTGAGTTATTCTTTCAGCATTTCTCACTCTGCATAGTTTAGTCACTCAACATAGTTTCATTTTATGAAGTAAACTATACATTGGAATTTATTTTTTATAAAATACAGCTATATAATGTTTGTGTTTGAAGCTTAATTATAAGAGTCAAAAAGATTTCAAAAATTAAAAACTTTACTAAACTGAAAAGTTACTGTAAGCTAAAGACAATTTATTATTGAAGAAAGAAAAATATTTTTGTATAAATTTAGTGTAGCCTAAGTGTACAGTGTTTTGAAAGTCTACAGTAGTGCACAGTAATGTCCTAGGCCTTCACCACTCACCAGTCACTCACGGACTCACCCAGAAAAACTGCCTGTCCTGCAAGCTCCTTTTGTAGTTCAGTGCACATATACAGGTGTACCAGTTTTTAATCTATTATACTGTATTTTTACTGTATCTTGTCTATGTTTAGTAACCAAATAATTGCCACTGTGTTACAGTCACTTAGAGGATTCAGCACAGTAACAGGCACTACAGGTTTCCAGTCTAGGAGTAACAGGCTATATATACTTTATAGCCTAGATGTGTGGTAGGCCATACCAACCAGGTTTGTGTAAATATATTCTGTGATGTTTACATAACAGAATCACCTGATGGTGCATTTCTCAGAACTTATTCCCTTGGTTAAGCAACACTGTATATGCTTTTAAATGAATAGTGAAGATCATAGCACTGTGCCTACTACCACAAAAGAGGCCCTCAATTATTAACTATGAAATTAATTTAAAAATTACATAATTGCATATTTGATTAGCTTCTTCTTGGAGCCATTATATTCATACAGCTTGTCATCATGTGCAGCATACATAAAAACAGTAAAGGACTTGGGCAAAGGCTCTGCTTTGTCTTGAACAGCTATCCATCTGTAGTAAATATCTGCATCTCTTTGCCACTGAACTTCCATATAATTTGTTTAACGTCTGAGTGTGACCTTTTATCTGCATCTGCTTTAAACTGTGCTTGCCATTGGAGGCCTGGAAGATACTACAAACTTAATAAATGCTTGCCTCACTTTCCATATTAAAAAATCATACAGATATCCATAGTAAAGGACTATGATGAAGATAAAATGGGATAATATATGTAAAAACTTTTTAAAATTCTACACTGTGTGTTTTGTGTGTTACATACACAGTTTCACATGTGTGGCTAGAGTTTTCCCTTCCCTTCTTCCTCCAAACTTTTTAACAATAGTAGCATCACTGTTTTTCTTTTTAATAGGAAACGTTTGACTAAGAAGCAACATATAGTTTTAGAAGTAAAATACTGTTGAACCAACTATCATTCCCAAGATCCCCCACAATAAACATGTTAGCAGCAGTGATAAGCATTGCTTTAGCAACCTTGGACTTTTAAAATGTAGCCAGTTTAGTTTACTTTTTGATATTTGGTTTTTAAAGAGTCTTGTTCAATAGGAAACTAGCTGCTAGATAGAGTCCCTCCGTAGAAGGCAGGTAAGATTCATCATGGACACAATTGCTTAATGCTAGACTTACTGAAAAACAAAAATGATGTTCCCCCGCAGTTTAAGACTTCAATTCTTTAAAAGCTGATTAATTTTTAGAACCAGCTGTGTAAGAACTGCCAAGTCAGTGTTGAAAGGTGATTCTGCATGCAAGTATTCCAATTCATGTTAGACCTTAAAAACACAAAACCATCTTAAGCATTTGATGGAATCCATCAAATGACCATTACCACAACCACACATACAAAGGATGGACAAATTAAGGCAGCAACATAAAAAGAGACACATGATGTGACTCAAAAAGAAGGAAAATATGCCAGGCACAGTGGTTCACACCTGTAATCACAGCACTGTGGGAGATGGAGGCGGGCAGATCACCTGAGGTCAGGAGTTCAAGACCAGCCTGGTCAACATGGTGAAACCCTGTCTCTACTAAAAATAAAAAAATTAGCCAGGCGTGGTGGCACATGCCTGTAATCCCAGCTACTCGGGAGGCTGAGGCAGGAGAATCACTTGAACCCAGGAGGCGGAGATTATGGTTAGCTGAGATCGTGCCATTGCACTCCAGCCTGGGTGACAAAGGGAGACTCTGTCTCAAAAAAAAAAAAAAAAAAAAAAAAAGGGAAAATGTGAAGACATTGTTATTACAGCAAATAAAGTAAAAGCAAGTAACAGCATCCATAATGGGAGCTGAATGGACAGAATAACCAACAACTGAGGCTGAAGAGATGAAGAAGAGTAACCCGAAAGAATGAAGCATCACAGTTAATAAGAGGAGAGAATGTGTCCAAAAGGGAGTGAGGTTGAGCTTCCTTCCTAGGAGGAGAAGGGTTGCCAGGAAGGACGTTCTTGAGAATAGAGACTGAAGACCATGCACTTTTGAGAAACTGAGGATGTATTGAAAAAGGTAGATGAGAAAACCCCAAAACACCAACCACACCACAGTGGCTGTAGTTTAGGTCAAAACACCTGATTAGAATTTCTGTGAGTTTGCCATATGACCTCCCTATTACAAATGCAGTGGTCAGTTCTCATGCCTTCTCTTATGTGACTTCTCAGTCACGTTTGATGTTATTGTTCATTGCCTTCTTAAAACAGCTTTGACCTCTGAAACATCATTCTCTCAGGATTCTGGTCTACCGGTCACACTGGTCTCTCCTTTAAAGCTTCCTTTTCTGTCATTTTCTATCCCCTTAACCTCACTTTCATGGGAATTTAATGCATACGTTTGCTTTGCCCAGTATTTATACTAACAATAGAAGAACAGATAAGAACTTACCAGATAACTTAGATGTTTTTCTAAGTAATATCTGAATGGCATTATAGTGCGATAGTATGTTTCACAAATTCAAAAGAAATTTGAAGAGAGAAAAGCTGTATAAGAATTTACTCACTACAAATTACATGCTATTTTAGGTATGTCAGATTCAAAATATCCACACAGGGACAGTCAGCATTATATTCAGCTCTACACTGTAATTTATACAAAGCATACCATCATCATCAGTCAACAAATTAATGTTGTCTTTTGTTTTTATAAATGTTTTATTTTTCATTTTTTAGTTATGTCAGTGCTATAAGCATAATAACAATTTACTTAACTTTATGCTTATCTATATAAGGTGATGTTTGTATTTTATAACAATCTTTCTGTTGTGTTTCTCATATTTGAAAAATATTGTGTACAAAAAGCAGAAAAACTATTATTTGAATTAGTTACTTAATGATATAAGAATGTAAATTCCTATAGGGGATAATGATATAAAAATTGATTACTCCTTTACAGCATATGAACTTTGCTAAATAAGTCAATAATTTTGACCTTAATAATTTTAGTATTATAATTTTGAATCAAGTTTTCAATAGTCCACATCATGTAAAAAGTTTTTATTGATTAATATTTTCTGAGCCACAGAAATAAAAATGTCAAAAATTTATAAAGGGAAAAAATCCTTGTTTATTTTGTAATCAGTTGTTATCAAATTACTGCCAGTAGTAGCTTTGTTAAGTCTATACAACACAAAGGTAGTATCCATTTGATTGGAAATGATTGATTACCTAATACTTCAGGCATTTTAATAAATGGTTAAGATAGATTGAATTTTCTAATAGAACTTAATTGACTTCGTAAATATAATCTGAGGTTGACAGCCGGTGACAAACTCAGAAACCTTGTCAATAGAACTGTCATGGCCACACTATTATAGTGACATTAAGAAAAAGCTCTTCTCCGTGGAATTCCCGTTTTCTTATTTGAAACTTAAGACTAGTTTCTTGAATTTTCTCATTGATGGCTTTCTTGCTGTCTGTACTGATCAAGTCTGTGATAGTGTTTGTTTAAATGTCTGGTTCATCCTCTGGAGTCTATATTGTTGAACACAGTAGATTTCCTTGAATCTTATCTAACATCTAATATAAAGCCTTATGCACGTTAGGCACTCAAGAAATATATTTTTTTAATTTTAATGCATTTTAGCTATGTTTAATATATACATATATTTACATTTATATTTTTTCCATACCTTGTGCAAAGGAGGGCAAAGGAGAAAATAAGTCATTTATATAAGATGCAAAGTTGGTTGTCAGGGGTTGCCCTGCAAATTTATTTGCACCTTCCAAGCCAGATCAACAGAAAGGATTCGACTGAGGCCAGCTTACCAGACAGTTATAACTGGCCCACACATTGTTGTGATTTTAATAATTTCTCCTGCTTATTTGTCCTTAAGAGCTTGTTTAGGAAACTGATTTGGATTAAGATGTTCCATTCTCATCTCTACTGCTATCCATCTAAAAATTCTTACCCTGATCCAGAATTTGGTGACAAATTCCATTTTAGTAATTTTATATTGCATGCTGTGCTATTTTTACTTTCCTAATTTTAAATTTGTATTTTCGAATTCTTTACCTGCCTATGTTCTTAATCTGAAAATTCTTCATAAACATTCACAGCCTTCTGGTTGAGATCTTCCCTTCTTTGAAACAAATCCTTATGTTTTCATTCCTCATACACAGGCCTGTTTAAGTTCTTCTGTAAACTCTGTTATGTCTTCACTGCCAACATTGTGGGATTAGGGATCAAAGAGGAAGCAAAGCCAACTCTTCTGAACTCTGATTTCCATTGATCTGAGCATTTTTTTAAATGGCAAATTAACCAATCCCAGTAACTAGTAAGGCTCAAGCATTTTATAACTACTGTAAGTATCCCAACAAAATAAAGGCATAAGGGCAACAGGTAAAATGAAAGCTCTTCTAAGATATGGAAATAACTTTCCTGTGTCTGTAACTTACTTTTACTTTGAATGTTTCAATTGTACAGGTTTTATCTTAACTCCAAGAATATGTTAGTTTAAAATGCATCATGAAGAAAGTTACAATAATAAAATTATAGAGAATAGACCTCTTAAGTTGACTGACAAACTCTTCGTCATGTTTTCAATATTTTACTGCAATTAAAATTTAACTTTTCCTAGTTATGAAAGTAATACCACAAAATGAATGAATGCTAGATTGTCTGTTCCACAATGATGTTTCTTATTATGAACCAATTACTTCACTTACTTTCATAGTTGATAAAAATCTTGCTCAACACAAGTTTTCTAGACAACTCTCTCACTGTGTCATTAATAGTCATAGCTCCTGGTTTTCTTTCTTTGATTCAGATTAAGCACAAAAGAAAGGCTACAAACTCAGAAACCACTTTATAGCAAGTAGCATGACTTCGGTTCTACAACTTTTTCCATGAGACAGAAAGCAATTGGTGTATGTCTCCACAGCTTTATTGAAAGTTTTTATAAGTCTAGACAAAAACCTATACAGAAACTGCTTACAACCCTGTAACTACAGAACAAAATGTGTGCAGCCTAACTCTCCATGGAGAGTCAATAATTCCAGTTAGACTCCTGATTTCTAGGAGTAGACCATTTATTTGTTTATAACTCAGTTACAATTATAAATATTTTCATGTCCTTATTTAAACCTCACTAAACTGAAGATTTCATGAACTAATAAAAAACCCTTGATGTATTATTCCAGTCTTCACTTGAAATCCACTTATAACACAGTATTATAAATTAATGTTTGGTGTTTCTTTCTTTTTTCTTACCTAAATGTAATAGGATAACAATTGCATAGAAATACATAATATTTTAAGTGCTTCTTATAAGATCATAATATTTATTTTTGAAAAAACAGTCTACAGAAAGACAAGGGCAGAGTATTGGATAATAACCAAATGTCTTTATAAATAATCAGTGCAAGCATTATAATTAATTGACTATTCATGCATTGAAATTGCCTCTTAAAAAGGAGTACTAAATCAAATCTATTTGGCTTTTAGTAAAGTTTGATTTAATCCTGTGTACCATATCCGTCATTAAACCAATATTGCTGGGTCTAGTAATGTTTAAATGCCTTATCAGAAGAATGAAAAGTTATGTTTATTAAGTAGCAGAAATCAGCCAGAGCTAGTTTAGGTAGAAAGTAATAATTCCATATAAGGATACAAAAATTCTCTTGGAGTAAGTCAACACCTCTTAAGTTTCTAGAAAGAGAAAATTGTAAAGTCAAACTACTCACGACCCGTGCACATCTACTACATGATAGTAGCTTCAACTATTTTCTTTCTAAGATAACTTCTTTGCTTCTCTCACCAAGAGTGCAGATGGATCATGATCTTCCATGTTATAGGTCTTCCTTTGGTCTTAACTCTAAATATGAGACAGAGAGACTTATTTGACCCTCAGGTACTCACTCCTGGCCCAATTAATTATAAAAAGGGGCCCGAATCATATTTTGCCAAAACACGACTTGGCAGTGTAGTGTGGGCTAGAGTATACCTATGGATTGGAGATAGTTTTTGGAAAAAGGAGAGTCCTGGTGAACTTGGTAGGCATTCAATACAAATTTGAGTCCTTCTCATTATCGTTACCGATTTTATTAGCAAATTAATGAAAAGATTTTCATAGCTGTTTTGAAAGTAGCTCTTGTACAGAGAGTTTTTCTACAGATGGAGGAATATAAAAATGAAGTAGATATGATTCCTATTCTCAAAGTGCTTTATAATTGGATAGTTGCAGTACTTGAGGATTTCCCCAATTACCTCGCTGTCTATTATGAGAATATCACGTATTTCTGCTACAAAATGAAGATTTACTAACTTATAAAACATATACATATATATATTTATGTATATGTATGTATATATATGCTTTGCATAGATAGATATTGCATAGATAGGTAAATATTGCACATATGGGTAATGTGTATATCTGCCAATAATGTCCTCGATAAATAGCAATAAGGGTAAAATATTTTAAAAATCAAAGAATTACTAACAGTGAGTGGTGTGAGTCCTGTTTTCTAGATTTAAAGGGTCTGTAAAGATACAGAAGAATTGATCCAATACTCTTCTAATAAGCCACAAATATCAGCTTTGAGTAGTCCACCAACTATTTTGTTTCTATTGTTTTGTAAAATTGTTAGAAGATGAGATAATTTACAAAAGTGTTGAAGGTGTGGGGAAAGTCACCCCTAGAGAGGCAGTGGTCCCCTCTTTTTACCCTTGCCCTCACATTTTAAAGCTTCAGTCAGATCATGCCACTCCTCAGCCCAAAAACTGCCAAGGCTCCACATCTCCAAATGAAAGACAAAAATCCTCCCAGTGGTCCTCAGACCCTGCAAAATCTGCTGTTCCCTCTTCACTCTCTGATCTGTGCTAAAACTCTCCCTCACCCATTCCGCTGCTAACAGACGACTCTTCTCATGACCCTTCACATATCCTAGGAGCTTCTGCACTTGCTGTTTCATCCACCTGGAGTTCTCTTTCTCAATTTTTGTATGGCATTTTCCCTCATTTTCTTTGATACTAAAATAGAAATGCTTTTTATTTCTATTTTATTTCTATTTTACACTCCAGGCTTTTAAAGTCTCACCTGCTTTATTTGTCTCTATATCTGGCATAGTATATTCCCTTAGACTGAAGCATGAGGGATATAGATGAATGTAGTCGTTTTGTCATAGAGGGAGCTCTGAACCATTATATGAAAACATAGATCCTAGAAAAGTTGTGAAATCATGTTGGGAGATAATTAAAAAGTCATAGATTCTCACTGGTCTGAAATAGTTTATAAGCAATCTACCCTAAAGTTGATAAAAAGTTGAGATTATGTGGCCATGAAGTAGATGGTTGGCAAAGTTTTGTAGTGGCCCAAGTATTATTTAATAGGCAATGAAGTGTATGGTATTAGAGTCAGAAGAAAAGAGTTCAAATATTAGTAATGTCATATCTTTGTTACAATGTTGGGCAAGACCATAAAATAGTTCATAAAATATTAATAATAGAAACTTTAAAAATGAAAGACTAAAGAATGAATGTTTAAGGTCACTTATACTTATTTATTAAAAAGAAAAAGAAGGGCCAGGGGTGGTGGCTCATGTTTGTAATCCCAAAAAGAAGGGCCAGGGGTGGTGGTTTATGTTTGTAATCCCAGCACTTTGGGAGGCCAAGGCAGGTGGATCACATGTGGTCAGGAGTTCGAGACCAGCCTGGCCAAGATAGCAAAACCCTGTCGCTACTAAAAAATACAAAAAATTAGCCAGATGTGGTGGCACAGGCCTGTAATCCCAGCTACTTGGGAGGCTGAGGCAGGAAAATCACTTGAACCCGGGAGGCAGAGGTTGCAGTGAGTCGAGATCATGCCACTGCACTCCAGCCTGGCTGACAGAGTGAGACTCCATCTTGGAAATAAAAAAAGAAAAAGAACTTATAATATCTGGTTCATTTAGTTGTAGTGAGAATTAGAGAAAATATGAAAATGTTCTATATAAAAAAGACAATCTGTTACTATTGTTTTTGATGGTTAGAAAAGTAGTGAGACAAACACACCGAAAAAATGTGAAGAAAATTTGAAGAAAGATTATAAAACCTGGTATGAGAAAATATACTGATTGATACAATCATGTGCACAACTCTAATCACCATTTGATTGTGAAAGTATAATAAATAAGAAATAATAAAATAATAATAATATGGAGGATTACTATGTGCCAGATACTGAACTAAAAATTTTATAGCATTATCTCTCTGAATAATTATAGCAATCCTATGAGGCAAGGACCTTATTATTCCAATTTTACAGAGGAGAAAACTAAAATAGTAACCAGCTGAAGTGCACGTATGTGGCAAATGCCTCAACAGTGAGGAGAATTGTAAATTTATTACTCATTTGGTGTTTTACCACTCATATTCACATTATTAATCTAAACACATAATAATATATATCTTTCATATAGCCAGTTTCTAGTTCCTCTTTGAAACCGAAAATAAAAATAATAAACGAAATAAATTAATATTTTCCAGGACTCAAAAGCAGACATATAAACTCTCTCTCTCTCTCACACACACACACGCACACACACACACACAGCTATCACATTAGTCAGAAAAGCATAAGGTCAAGAGTGTTTATGTGCATTCAAAATAACTATCCATAATAGGATACATCCTCAGTGGCATTTATACATTTTATTGCAGGGTATGTGTCTCAAGGAATTTGCAAATAAAAGTCCTCAATAGTTCCTTACAGAGTCTAATGGTTCTTTGTCCCTCTGCTTCAACAGAGGTCACTGTGCCACTGGCCACGGAAGGCCCCCAGCAGCTGAGGGTGGGAACTCCCTCTCCTTCCTTCTTAAGGTCCTAAGAGTGACTGGTGCATCAACTTCACTGAGCTTTCTTTTACCACAAAATCTAAAGAACATGTAAGGAAGTTGTCACTGGTAGAGAGGGTCGTGACTGCAAGTTGTCCGGGGTTTTGGTATTTTGAACAAAGAATTGGACAAAACGCCCAGCAAAGCAAAGAAAGAATGAAGCAACAAAAGAACGAAAGCAGGGATTTATTGAAAATGAAAAGTACACTCCACAGTGAGGGGACTGGACGCGAGCAGCGGCTCAAGGACTTGGATACAGAATCTTCTTGGGTCCAAATACTCTGTAGAAGTTTCCCATTGGCCACTTCATGCTCACCTCATGTAAATGAAGTTGTAGCCTGCAATCAGTCTGATTGGTTGCAGAAAGCAGCCAACCAGAGGCTGAAGTGAAGTTACAAATGGCACACT